>NW_009258281.1:1823154-1827272 GCF_000687185.1 Egretta garzetta
ATTCCTGATTTTAAAGGTCTGAGAGTGTCTGTATGTCAATTACCCTGGGTGAAAAGCATTAAACAGACTTCAGAAATTTTCATTGGCCACGGCATTGTATAAAAATAACCACAAATGCATCCTTGCCATTGCCCTCTGCCTCATGTTTAGGTAACAGTCCCCAAACCATAATCCTTGCCACTCTGAATCAAGTTAATATGGCAGAGAGTGAGAGCACAGAGAGAGAGGTTGTGCCCTCTGCTGCTGTGAGTTGACACACTCCACGGAGGTCAGGAATCCTTACCAAGTCCTACAAGACCAAAATCTGGCCTGTAATCCTTCAGTTTTGTTAATATATACTGCTACTGCCACGGCCGTTAGAGATGCTGGTGATGGTGCAGGCCTACGTGATGCTAGGGGCTGTGAAAACACGTCGCTCCCTCGCAGGAAAGCTGTGTGTGCACGCATGGGAGACCAAAGCACTGGGGGAAAACAGGGACTTTCTAGAGGTCTGTGGAAGCAGAGAGAAGGCAGGTTCCAGTGGGTGCTCAGGAGGCTCGGACCTGCACCCCTGTTAAGGAAGGTGAGACGTCCCGCCATGTGCAGCAAAGGTGTGATCCACACTCAAACTGCCATTACAGGTTCTGGCCTGACTGTGCCCTGACCTGAAAACATAACTAAACACACTGCAAATTAAATAATAATAATAAAAAGAAAAATTTAGAGGAGTAGACCAAGTATGATAAATTCTACACTAGAGCCCCAGACAGCTGGGTTTTTCCCACCTCCTTTGGCTGCTCTATTTAGTAGGAAACAAGAAAAATAGGAGGTGAATGAAACTATAGTTTGATCACACTGAGACAGAATGCCACAAAGAGTGGTTTGTGGGAAAGAAGAGAACGGTTTGATGTTTCAGTTCCTGCACCACCTGCTATCAGTGACAAGAAATAAGATGTTATTTTTATGAATGTGATGTCAAATGTTGGCTTTTTATCACCTCAAACATCAAAGAAAGAACAGTTATAGCATTCAGTTTGCTAGATCACAATCTAAAAACTCATGTTCAGAGGTATTTACATCACTTTTGTTCAGTTTATTAGTGAAGACACATTGTTTCTAGTGTCTCTTTTATAGGGTCATCTAAGTTTAAGAAAATCAAACATTTCTTTTTCCATTGTTTCACACATTGTCCCTAATAAGAACAAACAGTGGGAAACAATAAATTCTTCTTGCTAGCAGAGGATTTCCGTTTAAGTTCTCTGTGTGGACACAAATAGCAAGTGGAAACATATTCATGTTTGATAATTTCCGATTTTGATTTTTTTTTCTCTTTTCTTTAAATGAAAAAAAAAAAAAGGCACCAAAGCAAAAGACAAGAAGAGGACAAGGAGATGAAGAGTATAAACTGGCCCTCCAGTTTTGGTAGCTGCAGTTGCTAGAAAAGACACACTGGCAACATTCAAAGCAAAGGATGAGATTCTGCCTTGGATGGAGCACTGCAAGCTCAGCAGACATCTCCTCACATCCACCTGATGCTTTTCCTCCCTCCTGAGCCAGGCTACACAGTCCAAGACCTGCTCAGCTCTTGCCAGTAGACTCTGACCACCAAAGAATTTCTTTCAGTGATCATGCGGCTCTCATCCAGAAGCAAGCTTTTGTCCGTGAAACCTGAATAGCAGTCATTCAGTTCCCCACGCATCGGCTGTGTCCAATCCAGCTTCTTAATGCGTCCCCAAGTGCTGTTTCTCCAGCTGAACAAAGCCAGGTTCTGCATGCCGTATCTCTTGAGTACAATGGTGAGGTTCAATTTCACTGGAAAACCTCCTGAATGCATGAAGGAATTGCTGGAACAGGCCACCAGAGACTACAGCTGCTACAGGAGCATGTCAGATCCAACTTGTAACAATACCTTGCATAATGCAGTGAACAATGAATGATTTCAAGCAAGTCAGAAATTTTCTTTAAAATCTTCAGTCTCTAAAATACCAAAAGGAATTGACTAAGTGCATTTCATAAATCATACAATTCAAGTCGGAAGGTTTGGATCAATTTTTAAGACTGTGCTTCTTGCTGATGCCATACTATAGGAGTTTATAAGTAATGCCTATATCCAAAAATGAGTTTGAATGACCTTTATCAGTCATTTATATTACTGCCATCCATACTATAAGTCATGTTGAGTACTGACAAGGGTGAAGTAATCAGTTTTGCTCTAAGAAAAGTGGAAAGACAATGCTCAGATCTCAATTTGGGATTCAGACTGACTCCAAAATGAGGGTCTGCAAATTAACTTCTATTCAGGTCCATCCACTGCATACCATACGTGCCCCTATATAAAAATGGGTGGGGTCATATATTCATCGAGTTACTGTGTTATGGGTTACTATATTTGCCATCCTCTGCTGCCTTGAAGCGTCTTCAACAGCTGTTTCCAGAAGATGATCCTAGGATGACGCTCACTATTTTTTCATCTGTTTATTCTGCAATTTGATAGCAACATTGTGAAGAACACCAATTTATCTACCCCTTGGACCAGAGCTTAACTATGGAGCAGCTTACTGGCAAGGAGGAAAAAAACATACAAGAAAGGAAGAGAAAGACAAAACAATTAACTTTGAATCCATAATATTAACAGGATCTTGATGGACTCACTTCTCCTGGTCCCTGGGACACACCAGGGACAGATTATATTTGCTACTGTCATGCCCCAGTCCTGTCATTTTAAATCTCCCTGACAATAAGAAGGGTAGATAGGGATAGATAAACTAGGAAGAACCAATGGAGAAGATGTAAATGGACTTTCCCACAAAACTCCAGCAGAATTAGAGCAAGGACTATGGTAAGGAAACCAGAGAGAGGGCGTCCTACTTTTCCTGTCTTGCAAGGGCCACAGGAGAGGGAGGGGGGACACAGAGGGACATTCCTTGGAGCAGCATTGCAGCAGGATTCCCCATGGCTGAGGAGGAAGGCAGCAATGGGGCTGTGAGAAGGACATCTGAGAAGTCCCTTAGTATAAGCAGTGACAGGAAAATCCTTCATGAGTGATTGAAAGAAAAAGCTCAGTTCTGAAGGACACGGAAACAGCTAGTAAAGGACAGTCTTATTAAGAGGTGTAAAGTATGCATATTTAACAAAAAAAATCAGTAACAGGGTTACTCCAGTTACCACAGCCTCAAGGCTATAGTTACTTAAGTACACAGAATTTACCAAGATTATTTCATTGATACAGTACTTGATCAGTAATTCAATTACCATGAACAAGCCTACATCAAACAGCTACACATTCAGAAGATATCTTTGGCATACTTCCCAAAAGTGAACCTTCATGCATCTTTCATATGGCCAATATAATTAAATTTACGTGTACATGTAGCAGAACAAGCACTTTAAGTAATAGGACATAATCCTAACAGAAGTTTTCCCCTTTTTTAAAAATAAGGAGAAAAAAGGACTGCACTCCATGACAAAGAAAGAAAGCATGGAAGGAGAGAACAAAAAACAGGAGTGAGAACATAGCATGCACTGATAGCAATGAGGACTGATCCAAAGCCTGCAATGGAGCGTGGATACCCTTACCCTGCAGTGGGGTAACTTTTTCTAGTCCACCAACAAGTCTGTGAGAACCAAACGTACTGTGTCCCCCTGTGACTCTCCCAGGGTCCCTGCAGAGACCTAAAGTGGCTCTGATCTGCAGCCCAGCTCTGCATTGCTTCACCCTCCCCTGGTCCCAGGCATGCTCCAGCCCTGCACATGCTTTGACAGGACTCCTATGGACAACATCCAAATCATGGAAAAAGGGAAAAAGGAGCACAGAGATGCAGAATCAAGGTTCCAGTTACCAATTCCTTCCTCATAATGTCAATCCAGTGTATTTCAACAGCTCTATGTCTTACATTCTTAATTGAGTTAAATTCTGGCAAGAAAACCATTAGATTTCCATCTAGCTGTAGTGAACAGTGATTTATTTGATACATATTTTATTTTAGCAATACTGCATTTAGGCAGTTAGAATTTAATGGGAATATACTCCCTCAAATTCCTCCCATCTGGATTATAAAATCTTTACTACAAGGCCTTAGTCCACCAATCTGTGGACCTGAAAGCAATTTCACTACTTTCACCCAATGAACTAAATCTTC
>NW_009258281.1:1827397-1843569 GCF_000687185.1 Egretta garzetta
TTTCCCTTCTTTAGGGTTTATTTTCTCTCTTTTTTTTTCCCCCTGTAAGGCGAAGGGTGAGCAGAGGGTTAATAATAATAATGAAAATCTGCATGTAACACTAATAACAGCCCTTGGTTTTAAAGGCCACACTTGATAAAAATTTATAAGGGCTAAAGTGCTCATAAATTTTACAACCTACTACACATTTGCAGATTTATATACATAGAAAGGACCCACTCATCCACATAGCTGAAGCAGTTTCAGATGTACAATCCCTGCTAAGTAGATGACTTGTTCAATATTTCCTGTGACTATGGGACATACCTACAGTATACTTGTTTCCAGATAACTACATACACTAAAGTAGTCATGGTGCTGAGCCATTAAGGGCATCTCCTCCTCTGACTTGCTTGCATGAGTCTCTTCACTAAACAGTGATGGAAAAAGGACTGAGCTACAAGTAAGCATTGTGGTCATCTTCCATGCTGAGAGATAACAGCCACTTTCACCTGGATGCCACGGCTGTTTTGCTCATTGCCAGGAAAGCTTGCAAAGGCACTCACTTCCCTTGCTTCTTTGTCAAAACCATAACTGTCTGAACAGGAAAAATCAATAGTTACAGTAGGTCTTTTAAACTACCTATTTAATTCCATCATCCTGCAGTAACCTACCCCAAAGCTACTGCTAGTCAAAGAACATGTGGTTATCAGGGGAACATACTAGATGTACTCTCCTTTCTGGTTTTATTTTGCAGAGGTCTTTGACAATATTAAATACAGAAGTTCAGAGTCACACTTCAGTGTACGTCCATGCAATGTTCTCCTCCAGGCAAATCTACCATGGGCTGTAAAGGCAACAGTGCAAGGCTTGGAAACACCAGACCCAAGGAGCACCACCATGACTTACAACAAATGCTGATGGAGCCTGTACACATCAGCTTCTCCAGAGCAAAGTAAAAGAAGTGCTGCAGAAAAATCTTCTGCAAGGAAATTTTCTTCCTTATAAAAGAACTTTCTTCCTTTACAAAATTGTTCTGTAGCCTGAACCATGAAGGCTGTCCCTCCAAAACCTGGGCCTCCCATTTTCACTACTAGACATTTGTTACTTATACAAAAATCTAATTTTTCACCTTATTTTTCTATGTGCTTGCTAGTCAAGATATCTGATGGCCCTGAGTTCTGCCAGGTAACACTGAGATGGCACCCCTAGTCAGCAAGTTTAAAGATTCCACTTTTTCTTATTGTTCTCTGGTGTCCTCCTGGCAAAATGCTTGGTGTGCCCGTCTGCCAGGGACATGAAGGAAGTATTGCTGGGAAGAGTAAGGATTCCAGATTCCCCAAACCTCACAACTTTTATTAAGCAAAACAAGTAAGACAATACCTTTATGTATCTACATTACTCATCTGTAGAATAGTTATAATTATTCCTTAATGTCCATAATCCTACTATCTATTCCTAGTCTACTCTTGAGTCTTCCCAGTCTATAATAAAGACACCTAGGTGACTAATGTGGGCTAGCCATGCAACATTTACATGTCTAGAACAATTTGTGAGAGAATTATTGCAAAATTTATTTCACCTCATATTCCGCCTTCCCTATTAAAACCCTCTTTCAGGGGATTTTTGTCCCCAAGATTTTAAGCATAGTGGTACTCCTTCATTGTTATTCTAGCCACTAGAAAGGCAATAATCAGTTCATTAGCAGGGTTCACAAGGACGACCCCAACATCACCTTTGCTTTCTATTTTGCAAGGGCATGGTTTAAACTCTGTGCATCTTGCCTCCTAAGAAGCCCAGAGACACTGTATGAAATCTGGCAGATGAAATAGTGCAGTGGTAAGACCTGCACCTTTTTTCAGGTTCACAGGGTAAGAGCTAAGTCAGTGGCCCAAACTTCCAAACCATTATGGGCAGAATGATGATCAGATCTGGGAGACATGGCTGACATCCTCATTTAACTGGTGATATATAGGGCTCAACTGCCTTTAAGTCTTTTGGTATTGGAAAGAAACAATTACAGGCCCAAGATATTGTATGGTCCAGTGGGCAGAGCACCATGATGAGGAGAAGACAATCTGCAGAAGTTTATTCCTTTCGCACATCTGCTGTCTGTGCAGCCTCAGGGCAGGCCCTGCCTCTCATGGTACATTTTTGTACAGCCCAGTACCAAGGGGCAGCAGTCTCAGTTGGCAATACACGTGCACAGCGAGCTGTGCTGGATCCCACAGTACCCTGCAGTGAATGTAAGCCCAAACTTAAAAAAATCCCTGGTGATCTCAGACCATCTCAGTTTCTGTATTTCTCACTGGACATCCCTTAGAAGCAAGTGACTTCAGGAAGCACAAAGCACCTAGAAGTGACAAATGGGACATTTGAGCCCGTCTCTCAACAGGCACATGAAATGGAGGCATCCCAACATTACTGATCGTAAAAGCATAAGAAGATCCAGTAGATGGTCAGACCAAAGGTTTCCTCCCGAGCCCCTTTTGCCAGTAGAGGCCACAAAATCCTAAGCCAGGAAAAAATAAATAACCCAGTCACACTGCCCTCCACCCTCCAGCAAACAGTTTCTCCAGTCTGTAGCTTCACCATACAGGGTTGCTGATGACAAGGCCAGCTGAAGGAGCCTGTCCTCTCCGTCCTGTCCCAGCACACCATGCTGCTGTGCAGCAAGACTGTCCTCAAGTGTTCAGGGAGCTGTGCCATAAACAAACAGGAAAAAAACATCCCTACAGAAGGATACAAAGAGTGAAGAGAAAGTAAGGTGTGCTATTTGCATTTTACTGCAGCCTTTGTATTGCAGTACCCCAGCTTGGTCTGCAGTGTAGTGTCACACATGCTTGTGACAGCAAACCTGAGCAAGGAGCCCACTGCAGTAATGGTGATGGAAACAGAGTGGGAGCCAGCAGGATTTCTCCAGGTTGATATGGTCCCTGTATACTCTGAATTATGCAATTAAAGAACTGTTTCTTCTTGAGCAAGTGAAATCCATGGCATGGTAGGAGGACCCTGACCACAAACAGATAAATGAGAGGACATGCAGTCTATGGCATTGATAACTGTACCTGCCAAACTCACATTACAGCAACAAAATAAGGCTTCTGCTCTTGCAAGCTGCTGGTAATGCAGATGGTGCCACCTGATAAGAAGCCCCAGACATGTGAGCTGATAACCCACCTCCTGGTCAACAGTAAGTTGTGTCCAGTAGAGTGTCAGCACACCTTTAAAGAAATCAGCCCTGTCACTCATAAAAAAGAAGGAAAATGTCTCTCTCCTGATGTATCTTAAAGGGTTTGCTACAATGTGGCTCAGATTTCATTCAAAATGTCTAGCTGATACTTAATTTCAGGCTCCCTCTGTGAGCACCTCACCTCCCTCCCCGTGGCAGCTGCTCCACAAAGGTTTGCAGCACAGTCTTGAGCTTTCTGTTGCACTCCAGCTTACAGTTGAAAAGGGTCACAGGGCAGGAAAACTTTGCCCTCCCAGTGGGGCCACACTGCAAGACATGCTCCCAAGCTGATAGTGCAGAGCCTTCTCCTCTCTGAGAGCACATGGCCAGCTCTCACATGAATGGGGCATCCATGCTCCTTATCACACCTCCCAGCTCGAGGACTCTCCCACACCAGCACCCAGGAAAGTGCCACTTCTGCACAAATGACAAAAAACCACTCAATCATTCCCTGTTAACAAGCCAAGAACAAACACTTGCCAAACCTGGGCTGTCTTCTCCTGCTGGGCCTTGCATCTCTGCATCACGTACCACACTGGGACTCAGGACATCTGTTGTTGTACCCTCAAAGGAAAAAAAAGAAAAGTCTACTGAGTGCCAGCCCCACTGGAATATCCACATGCTGGAATCAGCCTTTGACAACAGGCTGCGGAGAGACAGCCATGCCAACTGCAAGACAGCTGCCCAGCTGCATTGCTTGCTGACCTTTCCAGATAAGTCAGGTATTACAATTTGTACTATTAGCTATGTAGCGTTGAACATATGCTTCATGTGCTGCACTGAGCCCCACTGTGTTCTGTAATCACTCGATTTTTTGGTAGCGTAAACCTCAGCAGCTAGATGCTAGCTAGCTAACGGTTTGCACGTTATGCTCAGAGTTGTTGCTGTGACAGTACCTGTCTCTGGGAATGTTAACTGGGTGGTCAGATTCCCAGGGATGTGAATATGCTTCAGCAAAGCCTTAAAGCAAGAAGAGACTGCTCTACAGGATGCTCAGCAAAGCACATAGCCTTATCTTAACATTCTTCCCAGCTACCACCCCTTTAGCTGAAGGAGCAGAAAAAGAATGAGTCACCTTATTTCCTGCAAGGTGCACATGAGTTACCGCAGCTCCATGGCTGCGAGGCCACTCACTCAGCACCATAACCACATCTGGAGGCCAAGGATGGGGCTGGCAGCCTGATGACTTTATACTTCCAGCTTTTGCCAAGCAATAACTGCTTCTATGATAAGGGAGAAGCAGGTAAGATGGGGCAGTAATTCAGTGAGAGTCCCACGAGCCAAGCTGGCAGGCAGCATGATCACACTGCAGTTGTATTTACCACCGAAGGCAAGGGAGTCAGGCAATAAAAGCAACCACAGCTCAAAAGGCAATTTCCTTGTATTTAAAAACAAATACTGAAAACTAATTTAGTGGTGAGTAGGAACTTAAGTAAGTAGTTTTTTCTCTTGGTTGGATTCAATACCACATTGGTTTTTTTGCAGGTATCTAAACTAATGATCATTCAAAAAACAGCTTCCTGGGGCACCCCATTGCCATGCAGAACTGTGTCTGCAAAGCCATCCTGCCCGCTGCAGCTGCACGCCTCTGCTGAGCCCACCACCACATTAGCAGTCCCATGCGCACCAAGATTTGCATAAAAGGAGCAGTTATCAGCAATTATGGCTTGCCAAGGCAAAATTCTTCAAGGCCGCTTTACAACTAGTGACAGATGTAGCATTCCCAAGTTTAAGCTATAATTTATTCTTAGACTGGGCAGAAACATAAGGAAAACACACTCTGCATTTGCAAAGCCACTCATTTAGGCACCTAAAAAATAATAAAGGGGGGGAAGGAGGGAAGAAGAATATGGACTAAAGGAAAGAATAAACTGCAGGCACAGAGCCAGAATTTAATATTCAACAAGGGTGACAAATATCCAGACTGATTTACTCCTAAACAAGGAACCTTTTGTTCACACCAGAAGATACCAGCACCCCATATTTCCCAACTCTCCTGTTCCTTCAGGGTTTAATCACAGGTAATAATGACAGTGTGTGGGCCTCAAATCCAGTGGCATTACAGATATTGGACCAAACGCCTGGGAGGGAATGGAAGAAGGTATTGTAGCAAAGAGCAAACCCATTCCCACCTAGGAAATGGAGCAGCACTGGAACCTCTCTTCCCATGCTTCGCCTTCTCTGCTATAAACCCAGCCCTAGAAGGAAGCACAGGCTGAAGAGCCACCACACTCTGCAGGATGCTCCTGTGGCTCTGGGTGCCAAGACATCCAGGACCTTGCCTACAATTCCAGCTCTCCTCAGTATCATTCCAACTCAGTACACAAAGCCTGTGGCAGAAAATGTGAGACAACTGGGACAGAAGCTTCTGAGGCAACTGTTGCATGTGGTAATCATAGGATAATTCAGGCTGGAAGGGACCTCAGGAGGTCTCTAGTCCAACTCCCGCTCAAAGCAGGGTCAGCAACAACTCTCACAACTGGAGTGCTGCAATGGGTGGCTACAAACACTTCAGAAGTGATAGGCAAGGAAGGAGAGGCAGTGGGGTAGCCCTGTACGTTAGGGAGTGTTTTGATTGTCCAGAGCTTAACGATGGTGAAGGCCAACAAGGCAGATATCATGGTGAAAGTCTGTTACAGACCATGCAACCAGGATGAAGAGGCAGAAAAAATATTCTATAAGCAGCTGGAAGAAGTCACACAATCACTAGCCTGTGTTCTCATGGGGGACTTCAACAGCTGGAAATACAATACAGCAGAAAGGAAACAGTCTAGGAGGTTCCTCGAGTGTGTGGAAGACAACCTCCTGACACAGCTGGTGAGTGAGCCAACTAGGGAAGCTGCCCTCCTTGACCTGTTGTTTGTCCATCAGCACCCACAGATCTTCTGAGGCAAAGTCTTCCCCCATCTCTACAGAATATCCTTTCCAGTCCCTATGTGGATTACAGTTTGCATATTCCTGCAAGGGTTTTCAGATACAGAAGTGGCATGGCCACTGCTCAATTCAATGAGCTGATCTGGAACAAGCAGCCCACCATAAGATGACAGATGGGTACACGTGGCAGGAATTAGCATCTCATCCCACTGCAGGCACACAGCACTGTGGATCAGTAGTACAAGTATGTTAGAAAGTTCAATTCAAGCCATCTGCAATGTTAACAAGCTAATCAATAATGAACAGAAGCAAGACGACAGAGTATCTGGACACCTTCCTGATGTCTTTAAAATTTAACCAATATATGTTCAGGACCTTCTCCAGGGAATCAGAAACCATTCTGATCTGATGATATAGAATGGTAAGTGAGATGGGTTCATTGGTTTCTGCAGGCTTTGGGGATCTATAATTCAAAATCCACTGCATATTTAAAATTGTTTTCCTATTTGATACAGCACAAGTGAACCCTTCTGCGAGTGAAATGTTGTTCTGGAGCTGTGAGAGACTGTCCCTTTCACAGTCCCAGCTGTTTTAAAGTGGAACTGTTGTGATTTAACCCCAGCTGGCAACTAAACACTACACAGCCACTCGCTCAATCCCCACCAACCAGTGGGATGGGGGAGAGAATTGGAAGGGTAAAAGTGAGAAAACTCATGGGTTGAGATAAAAACTGTTTAATAGGTAAAGCAAAAGCCATGCACACAAGCAAATCAAAACAAGGAATTCATTCACTACTTCCCATCAGCAGGCAGGTGTTCAGCCATCTCCAGGAAAGCAGGGCTCCATCACACATAACTGTTACTTGGGAAGACCAACACCATCACTCCCAATGTCCCCCCTTCCTTCCTCTTCCCCCAGCCTTATATGGTGTGCATGACATCATATGGTGCAGAATATCCCTTTGGCCAGTTGGGGTCAGCTGTCCTGGCTGTTCCCCCTCCCAACTTCTTGTGCATCTCCAGCCTTCTCAGTCGGTAGAGCATGAGAAGCTGAAAAGTCCTTGACTTAGTGTAAGCACTCCTTAGCAACAACTAAAACATCAGTGCGTTATCAACATTATTATCTTATTATATACTGAATCCAAAATACAGCACTACACCAGCTACTAGGAAGAAAATTAACTCTATCCCAGCCAAAACCAGGACAGGACTTCAGCACCCTATGCTTTGCTGAAAGCTGACTCCAGCATAACTGTGTACAAGCTCGAGATCACGGTAAATATCATTATTAGTTCTGCAACATCATGTGCTCAAAGGTCACAGAACACCAGCACTAAAGCCTGGTCTTCCTCATCCCCCATCCACTCTGCATTTGAACAGGATGGCTCCCCTGCCTGCCCTGTGCAAACACAAGAAGGATGCACCAATGCAAACTCACATGGCAATAAAAGTGTCCCCCAGGGCAGACAGATGCAGCAATTTTGAACACTGACCTACCACTGTAGTCCTGGGCCATAGAGACATGGTCAGTCACTCAGCTGGAGTGAAACCTGCACCCATCAGTCATTGCTGGTGGACAGAAAGGGATGGCACATGCTCCAAGAGTTTTGACTCTGGAGGTTTTTCCCTGCTGAAATCAACGGGTCTCTCCACCATGTACCAGCCTGATTCCTGAAACACCTCATCAAGAAAGCCACATGCTGGATGCAACAGCCACCACCCCCCAGACTGCTCAGGAAAAGGTTTCCAGAATTTTTTAGTATGTACAGATCAAAGCAACATTCTCAATGCCTTATTTCCAAAAACAGGTGAACAGACTTGGCTAAGATAATAGTGATTTTAGAATAGCAGCCTACAGCTGTGTTTGTAGAGAGGATCAACCCAAGCAATTAAAGTCTGACAAAATTATCAGCAACTAAAAGCAGCCTTGCAATTTCCAGGAAACTGCGGTAAAGCAAGGAGTATCTGACACATCTATTGTAATTCACACACAGTTTTTCACAGCATTCTTCACACACTAGTTAAATACCAAAGCTATTTTTGCTTACATAGGTTTTGCTACCCCTCACGTATCTGTGACTGTCTCATTTTGTAATGAAAACAGGACACCAGTTCCCTTGCAGGTAAAGCTCAATAAGTGAAGCTCAATATATGTAAGATGTAAATTCAATTTTCTCTGAGACAAGTAGCAGTTGTGTACCTTTACAATGGGACAAACTATTGTTAAATCTTAGAGTACCAAAGAAAGGAGAGGAGCTGTGAAGGGGGCAAGCACCTCTCCCCATGGGGCAGCAGATGGCTATCCTCCTCCTCAGCAAGTCCTCTGGCTATTCTCTATCCACAGCAAGTTCTCAACATGGGCATTGGCACTTCCAGCATCCCAGGCTACACAGCTGCTTAAGCAATGGCCTAATCTTTCCTCTCCCCCATTGCAAGGTTTTTTTCTTGCTGCCTTTCTCTGTATCCTTCACAAAAAGCAGGAGCCAAGTCCCCAGTGAATTTCCTGAGGTCCTGATCCCCTCTTAGAGGGTCAAGCCCTGCAGAGGATCAAAGATGTTTAGCTTGTCTCTGCAAGTGGGAGGCAGGAGTCCTGGGAATCAGCTGTGGGACTGAGAGGTCACTTCTGATGTGGAGGTTTGCTCCAGGGGGGTGGCTCTGCACCCTCCTCTCACTCACAGCACAATCAGATCCCACTTGAATAAATTTGCTTTTTCCCTGCTCTCATGTATTCCCTGCCTATGTGCTGAGAGCAGACACTCGTAACTGGAAATAGCCACATCTGACAAGGCCTCCAGAGCCACCTGTCCTCCTCCTGTGTTTATACCACCTGCAGTTTTCCCACTAAGGCTTGTCTATACAAATTTCACCTCTCTTTTCATTCTGTGCTATTAGGGCTTTCTACTCATTTATGCTAAACCAGTAAATACATCATTAAATTATATGGAGGCATAGCCACTTGCTAGGAAGAGAAACAAAAGTTATGATTTGAAAATATTTTGATATTTATATAAATATACACATGAATGACTTTATACATACAATATGTGGATTCTATGTAGATGGTTGATTCATGGTTTGCTGTATTGTGAAACACTGTGAACTGCTTTAAGCAATGAGCAGGTAAGGGCAGACTTTGAAGTCACTGCTTACAAGACTATGTCCAATGCAGGCCACGGGACATGAACAATTTCTGTATCTGTAAGACCCACAAAGATATGTCTGTCTCTGCTTTCCAGCTTCACATAATCTGAAAGAGTATTTGTCCTTCAGAAAGAAGTCAAAGGGCTATGAATAGTAAAGGAAAAGTGATAAAGATGCAGCAAAGGATGATGCGCTTTCAGTGGAGATTTGGAGAGAGATGAATAGTGGCTGAGACACTTATGA
The DNA here is from genome assembly GCF_000687185.1 of Egretta garzetta. Taxonomy (NCBI): domain Eukaryota; kingdom Metazoa; phylum Chordata; class Aves; order Pelecaniformes; family Ardeidae; genus Egretta; species Egretta garzetta. Next base: position 1,836,866 of record NW_009258281.1, read on the forward strand.
CAAATATGTTCCAGTAGATGCAGCAGCAGATGATCCAGTTTTGGTACAGTAAAACCAAGGAGGCAGGGAGGGACACAGTTGCTGAGGTTGAAGCAAGCGATTCAGAAGAGCCGCATTTCTAGTATCCATTTGCAACCATATCTGTCTTGAAGTTCTTGCTTTCCACACAATGAATTACACATTGCTTACACATTACACATTCTACTTAATTACATACAATGGACTCAGAGAAGGAAAGTACCCAGCAAGGAAGAGGCAGCTGACTTCAAACGTACCACAAAAATAGGGAAGTTGGATTGCCCACTGAGTTAGAAAACTGGTCAACTGCAAAAAGTGACTGATGAGTTGTGGGCATATTTTGGGGTAATTGTTAATCCCTCCTCCTGCAATGATCAGGTATTTATATGGGACACTGAAAAGAAATGAGATTTAATTCCCAAAACAATTATTACTCATCTCTGAAAAACCTGGGCATTATTCTTTTCTTTTCTCCCTCAGTCCTTTTGAGGAGCTGCGGAAATGCAACAAAAACCCAGCCCATCCTCAGCCTGTGTATCTTATTCTTTGTTAATCTTTCTGTATCTATACCTTGTAAAATGACAATAGATGATTTGTACCTCAGTGAACATGACACTGATTGCTTCCAACTTCAAAGCCCTTCGACCACCATCACAGACAGAAACAAAAATCCCGAAGTCAAGCATCTGCCACAGTAAGGGTGTTTATAGTCCAACAGGCCTATTTCCATCTAGGACAAACACAAGGAGGTTTGGAAGACCTTGAAGGCTAGCTGCTGAATTTTTGCCAGGCACAGTCCTCTGGCAAGGCAGAAGCAAACACAAATGGCTACTATGCTGGTTGATCCTAATCAGCAGATACCTGCTGCCAACTCCGCATCAAAGGAAGAGAAAATGGTCTCTTTATTTTATTGTTGCAGCTAGGAGGGCCTGGGAAGCACAAACATGACCACTGCAAATCTCTGTGTGGTGCATTGCAGGCAGGGTCACCTCCTGTCAATACCACAGGCTCTCGTGTTTCTTCTTTGGTGGGCTGGTCTTGGCCAGCTGTTACACGCCCACCCAGCCACTCTCTCACTCACCCTCCTCAAATGGGACTGGGGTTAAAATAAGATGAAAAAGCTCACGGGTCAAGATAAAGACAGGGAGATCCCTTATCAATTACATGTCACTGCACCTGTAAGGAACAAGGTTGGTGCCAAGCCATTCCTGGAGAGGACAGAGGGATGGAGGAAAGTCCTCGAGGAAGCCAGCAATGAGATGTAATTAAATGTGATGTAATTGAAGTTCGGTGCTTGCCCAAAGTCTCAGGTAAAGAGGCAGAAAGGAGGGCAAGAAGGTTACATTGCCCATTACCAATTCGGGAAACAGCTCGCTTAAACCTTCAGGAGTCCAACAAAGTGTTTCACCAAAACTTCTGATGCTGCCAATTACACATCTCTCCCTTAAAAAAGGATGAACAGCTTGAGTAGATTCTCAACAAATTCCCTAAAATAAAAAACTCTTTTTTCCCCCCACTTTAACCAATTCTAATGATGAAAAATGGACAGGAATTGAGTGAGCGAAAGCATAGGATAAACACCAGGAAAACCTTCCTGCAACTAACATCTCACAGGCCTGTTGGCAGTGCCTCTTAAAGGGAGCAGAAAAAGCTTTGCATGTTAAACACTAAAGCAAAAAATGCTTGTCCGTGATGGAAAAAAATCAAGCCAGCTCCAAGTGGTACAGTTTCAAACCTCCCCCAGCTACACATGGACAAACTCCTAGGGCTGATCTCCCTTCTGAAGCCAGGAACCATGCTCAGTTATATCCCTACCCTGTCCTGATTTCACCAGAACATAACAGTTTGCTTTTTCCCCACCTTACACATCCAACTGCATGTTGGACAATTAAAATTACTCATTTCCTGAAATAAAGATTTGTGGATTCACTCTGATTTTTTTTTAACTCCTGACAAGATTCTGTATCTCTCGCCAAGCATCTATTACACTGTTAATATAGACTTTGCTTACTGATTTTGGTACAAGCAGGAAGGAATGAACCTGAGATTCCAAGCTCCAAATAGCAAACTGCTGGACTGCTGCATTTTGCAATACGGGGATCTAATATTTGTTACCTTTACCAAACCATAGTTACCACGAAAAGCTACCTTCTGTGGCCTGTAAAATCTCTAACACATTGTATTTGCTATTTATAAAAAGGAAAACAAAACAAAAAACAGCCCCAAGGAAACAGGGGTTTTCCTGTCACATCCTACCCTCTCCCACCTAAGCAAATCCTCATGGTGGTTTACAGTAACCGGTGTCAGAGACATAATGTGGATTTCCTTAATAAATGAGGATGTCATGCGCCCAGCTGTTCAGGTGCCCTGAGTACTTCTGTACTGTGAACCAGACCTGAAGAGTCTTAACCAAGCCAGACGCCTGGACCTGCACTGTGCTGGCTGTAAGCCCAGGAGCAGCTCCTGCGAAAGCTGCTTGGATGAGCAACCCCGGGTAGTTTCCCAGCTGAGAGTGGGGCTGCCAAACTCCCTTCCTACCTGTGCCCTGGCAGTCCACATCGAGAGCACTGAGCATGCTCCAGTCTGCTGGGATGCCCTGCACCCTGACACCTCGGAGCCAGGGGACATGTTCACACTGATGTGCGTGCACGTGTCAAGGTAACTTGATCTCTATCTAAAGGTGGCAAATTTAGGCTAGGTGTACTGAGCTCTCTGATGCTGGCTAAATCCCAACCTGAGCATAGGTTTCTGCATATGATATGTAGCTGGTGGACAAGTCTGGTGCTGGACACACACAAGACTGAAAGGGTAAATTATTCACATGAGGATTTTTCAGAAGACACCTTGTTCTTTGAAATATTATCCATAGTCGGTATGTGCACACCTCACCACAAGCACTGCTGCGTGGGTCCCAGCTATAGCTGGGATAAGGGCTGCATGCCACAGAGGGGAGTGACAGGCCGTAGCTTCAAAATAGGTTAAGAATTTGGAAAGAGTTACACAAATCTGTGTTCTTTTTTTTTTTTTTCAGAAGGAAAATCCTACCCAAAGAAAGCTCACTGTGAGAATGCATGCCTGGCAACACCAATAATCTTTGATGTCACATGTTAACATTGCTGTGCAAGTTATGAGGCAGTTTCCAAACCTCACACTTAATCCTGGTGTCTGCTGTTGCTGAACAATTCAGCCTTCTGTCAACAGCTGTGTCTGTTCCAGTCACTGAATGGCTCATATTCGGCACAGCAAAGCCATTATTTATAGCACGGCACACTTTCTTGACAGCCCCTTCACATTCCTTTTGATAAACAATTGCAAGTATGGAGAGGTGATCAGTGCTTGAACACACATCCATAGCATGCTGAGAACCACGGCTAGCAGGCTGGGCTCTTTGAGCTGGCTCAAGGTGTAAGTTTCCCAACAAAATCTTCCAACCTCTGATTTCACATCAGCTGATTTGGTGGTGCAGGAAAATGCTGAATGCCCCCCTTCTGCCCAAGCATGTGCACAGCCCAACATGCAAACATCATTTTGGAAATGACCGTCAACTGGATGTGGCCTGAAATACCAGGTGAGCTACACTGGCATTCTCCCCTCCACTCCACCTGATTGCTCTTTGAAAAGGTGAGAAGTCAGAGGAGCAACTCACTTTCCTGCAGTAACTGCAAAGCTGCTGGGATTTCTCAGAAGGTATCCCCAGAGTCCAGGTTAAACAATCATATGTGGCACAAGATGCACATCAAACTAATCAATTTTAAATAAAAAGTATGCCAAAGATGTGCCTCTTTAGTTTAGGCTGCTCAGGCACTTCAATAACTGGAGCATGGCAGAGATTTCAAGGGCAGTAAGGACCTGGATGCATATGAGGAAAAGCCACTGTTAGTGCTATGTGTGCAGCCAAATAAAGGAAACCATCAAGCTGGAAGGAGAGATCTTTCCCTGTGAACTAATGGGCCCCTGCAATTCAGATGTGTGAACCATCCCTTTTTATTGTGATCTGTTCTTTTAAGATCTTTATATTCTCCAAGTTACAAATTAATGGGACGAGATGCCACTACATGTCACAGCATTGGAAAATAATATTGGTGGGTGTAATCCCAAGTGCTTTCTTCATTTTAAGGAAAAGTAGCCATGGTTATAAACCAAGAGAACAACGCAGGTATAGGGGAAACTCATCTATAGCTTACTAGCCCCATTCAAGAAGGCTCATTTCATTAATCCATCACGCTGCCTTTCCTTGCCAGCACGTGGTAAGGAAGAGCTGCAAAAGCCTTCTCTCGCTGGGCAACCAATGAGGCTCCCTAGGCAAGGAACCGCTCATCCGGCGGTGACCATGAGTCTTGCTCCAGTGGGGTCAGGTGAGGGCCTCCACCCAGCTGACTGCAAGGACACCTTTGGCAGAGGAAAGGCAAGTGACATCTTTCTTTCTAATTGAACAGGACAGTTGATTGATCACAAGGGTTTGTTAAAGAGCCTGTAACAGTGAAAGCGCACATCTTTGTCACTCAGGGATACTTGGTACTTAACTGTACTGCTTAAAGGGACAGGACCTTAATCCTCAGGGTGCCTGTCCCTTGCACAGACATTTCTGAATGGGGCTTTCCTAGTTATCAAAGCAAAATGGCAGAGCTGGCTTCAATCAGTGCAAAATCCCAGGATGACACTGGGGATCTTCTCAGGCCAGTCCTTGGTGTGGGACCATTCCTTCCCATGCTGCCTCTAACAAAAGCTGGTGATTTCAATTTCTTTAGAAAGTTACAGTTCCCATTGCACAGCCATCAGCTGTAGCCTTCAGAGTTGAAGCCAAGGATGTGGAAAGTGTGATTAATGCTGGATTTCCTCGGAGACAGGGAATGTTTCAGAAAGGCCACTGAATCTTATAACTCACATATACAACAGCAAGGAACATGTTATTTTATATGTCAGGCACATCTCCAAGTACACAGCAAGCATTCTTCCAGTTATGAAAAACAACCCCCCAGGCCCAAGTGTCAGTGCATGTATATGTGCTCCAAGCCTCTGGAATAATTTCGCATCTTATGAGTCATATACAGTCATCCTTTATGAGTCAACCCTATTGTTCCTGAGCATCATTCTTATGTTTTTTCATTAGTCTATAAAAAGAGAAGAAAGATAACACTGCTTCTGCTGCCCCTCTAGATGACATAGTCCTCTTTGCCAAAAGAGAAAGGTAGGATTTGTCTTCGGTCATCAAGAATGAGATCTGTTTCCAAAATGGGTATAGTGGGGCCTCCATCAGGCTAAAGTTGAGCTTGAAATAATGATTTTCTTTAATAAGAGTTTAATATGATAGATCTCTAGCACCTCACTTGCCAGGTATGTACCCTCTACCTGCCCCTTTCAGATGCAGGGATCTGTCTTGTGGGGTAGGACTCTTGTCTTGCGCTGAGCAGTCCAGAGAGGGAATCATCTGCTTTGTGATGGGCACTGTGAGTGTTTAATGGAGAGATGGCCCTGCCAGCCATGTAGTGCCAGGTGAGTGGGAGACTAAAAGCAAGGCTGCTGGAGAGTACAAGGTGACCAGGAGATGACTTAGAAGCAGCAAAACGAGCAAGTTCAACACAGGAGCCTCCTGGATGTGCACAAGGGTTCCAAGCATGTTGATGAGTGAGGACTTGGCTCCAAGGCCATGGGAGAAAGGCAACCCTGCTCTGAGTCCCAGGCTGTTCCCAAGACCTGGCATCGCTCATCCATGGGGCCTCTCATAAGCAGGCTGCCCTGACCCTATGTTCAGGCTACCTACAAATCCAGTATATCTGTGCAGCAAACCAGCTTGAGTTTCTTCCAAAAAGGAAATCTTGGCTCCTTTTCCCTCTGTGCTCCCCCAGAAAAGCATTCAGACCATCTCTTCAGCCTGTTGTCACTTCTGCAAGGACAGGCAGAGTAGCTGGGCCATATCTTTAAGCAAATGTGTTCAGAGAGGTACTGTAAACCTCTCTACGCCCACAAGTCCCTATGGGAATACCCCCAAAAATTGTCTCAGAGCCAGAAAAGCTCTCCAGCACAGATCTAAAATGGCCACCTGCGTAGACTATGAAGTATACATATATTTTATTTCATTTTCATTTGAATTACGGGAACCCCAGTGCACTCTGATTGATTTCCTGCATGTGACTAATGATAGCTCCAAACAAGTGCTGCTCTGAATCATGTATCTTTCCCCCTTTATATGTTAGCTACCTGTCAGATTACAATGACAGCTCCATTAGTTTGGGATTCTGTTGGACAAAACAAGAGCAAATGCCTTGAACAGCAGAAACCTCCAGTGGCCTGCATGCAGCGAGGGTGATCTAACCATCTTTTATAGCACTCTACCTCACACAAAGATGTAAACCACATACACCTCAGTTCTTTTTGATATAGGTGAAGTAACTACTGCCATTTATGTTCCTCTCATCAAAATACCACAGAGACTTTCCAGAAACCATTTCTGCAGTTTACACTCAAAATAATTCCATGTGACCTTTGCAGACAGACCTTACTAAGAATCTCCAGTTGTTCACGCACTTAGTTATTAGGGCTTTAAAAGAAGCTGATAATAATTTACATACTGAGAAGGTCTGTTACACCACCTCAACATACTAAAATGACACTTAATGGTTTCCCCTAGAAAGTGAGATGTAATGTAGGCCAAGTCATTTAGGAGATGATTGTGCTGGAGCCAGCAG
>NW_009258281.1:1843674-1854946 GCF_000687185.1 Egretta garzetta
CAGGAATAACTACATTAGCAAAGAAAATGCATGTAGGCAAAAGAGAGCAGGGTTTGGCCTTTCTAGTGGCTCAAATTTTGGTTTTATTACATGGTATGACATTATAAGTTTAATAACAAGTACTCCCTTCTCTCCTCCTTATAGCACGTAGCACAGACGTTTTATTTTTTCCAAGTATCCTGCCTTTGCCTGCATTAAAATCCCACTCTCTTCTCCCTGGCCCTGAAGAGTTATTAGGCTGCAAAATCAGTTTTATGAATAGGTGTGACTGTGAATGCCTACACCGCAGACTTGACCTCAGGGTAAAATGGAAATGCAGTGTGATCTGCTGGGAAGTATGCAAATATGCGAGTTGGTGAGCAGTAAGGACGTACCTGAAATACAGAGGGGACTAAAGCCTTTTTTTGTCATTTTGTTTGCACCAGGCCATTTTAAAAATGTGGTCTCCCAGCTTTACATCATAGCATAGTGGCCAGATTTACAGACACCCCACACTACAGGTACCGCATCTTTTTGAAAATCCTGGCTTTTGAGGGGTCCCTCAGCACTAGCACTGCACTTTTTTATTACCTGGACAATTTCTGCATGCAGCCCCCAGTGAGTGCCTTATGAACCCATGTTAATATAACATCTGCAATGCAACCTTTTTATTTCCAGGTTGGGATTTCTATGGGACACTTACATCATTTGTGTATTATAGATTAGCATGTCATGGTCCCCAGTTGTTGCCTAATTCTCCCTAGGTTTCCCAGCGCCCCCTCTCCAGCATGGTCCCTCTCGAGCTCCATTTCCACTGGCCTGGGACCAGCAAACACCATCGTGGTTCTGCTGTCTAAGTGCACTGGGGTCATGGTATTGACAATCAGGACTTGGCTCCTGGAGGAGGAACAGATGCACTCAGCTCCCAGTGGCCTGGGAAGCAGCGACATATGCTGCAGTCATTAGCGGCTGTTGAGCAACAAGGGAGTCTGACATGTCTGATTTGCTTTACCTTCCGCAGCAAGAGCAATTGTGGCTCTTCGCAGGACACGGCATAATATGCTCAACTGAGAAAGCGTGAATAAATGGTACCTTCAAACTGCGAAACCCCCATTGCTGCTCCTGCTCAGCCCCACAGACCAGTGGTTCACACCAGAAAGCAAAAGGCAAGAGCCAGTAAGGAAACATTTTGGAAGCGCTGTAAAAAATGCACATAATAAAGAGCAATGGAGACTCAAGCCCAGACAGGGTTGTCACCTCCTGACGCAAGCGAGGCCAGTTGCTCTTTGCGTCCAACGTTAGCTGGAAGGCCCCCCCATCAGCTGAGCTCCTGCCAGCACTGCTGCAACAAATGTGTGCCCATGTCTGAGCAGCCTTAAACCCTCAGGTATGGGGCTGCATTTCTCTGAAAGGTCACATTCTGCAAAAGAATGTGAAAACGGTGCCTCGCATAGTGCTCCTGACACAAATGTTCCCTTGCAGAAAACAGAGATGATTATGCCCTTGTAAATGACAAACCTCATTAGGAGAAACAACTTCCATGCCTTTAACCTTGCCTCTCCATATCCAATGTACCTCTCCTTAACCTCAACACTCTGGCAGTGACTAGAATATTTAGAGAAAACACAGCTGAAAAGGGATGGCTTTTCTTTCCTTCTGGCTTTTCTGACAATTAGCAGAGCTGAAAGCTGGGGTACTTTAAACAGTATAAATGAACTTGGGGATTATTTGGTTGTTTCCTCCTGAATGAACATGAAAACATATTAGACGGCTGAACTTTTATGTTGCACTATGACACTATCATATTTCTTCATAGCTTTATTTCATATTTTTCCTACCCTCCATTGACTTTAACCCTCTTAAAAGCACAGAGGAGGAGAGGAAAAAGGAAAAAAAAAAAAGATTTTGTGCTATTTTTATGACATATTTAATGACTGAATATTTCTTTTTTTCTTGCTCCTTTCCAGATATTTAATGCTAAGCAGACTGGTCCAAAAGTATAATGGTATTTTCAGAATAAAAAACCACAACATTTTTTCCATTATGTTCCCAGGTCTACACAAGAGGTGCTCAGAGCTGACACCCCAGATGCTATCTTCAAAACTGAGCCCTGGGAATAGTTGCAATTGCACTGTACCTGCAAAAATATGAAAAAATTAAAATGGCAAAAGAAAAAGATGCCATCAGCAGGCTTCAGGTGAGCCCAATTGTGCTTAAAATTAAGGTGAAAATTTCCATCTTGTATGGGCACATGGCTCATGGTGTACCTTAATTAGTGTCTGTCCAGAAGGAGAGGGTGGTTTATGCGGTCAAGAAGACTCAGGTCTATTCCTGGTCTCTGAGAGGTGTTTCCCCATAGGACTTCAAACTAATGAGTTTGTTTCATTATGCCTCAGCTCCCAGCCAGCATGATCTGAATACAACACATCCTCTCTCTGCTCCTCATCTACCACATCTATTTGTGATACAATTCTTCAAGGTAGGAAAACCACTGCATCCCATGTGTGCTTGTACCATACCAAGTAGAAGTGGAATTAACACTCGCAATGGGAGGCTTTGAATCCCTGCTAGAAACAATATTGACAGCTTTCCAGCCCCCGTGTTTTGCATTTCCACACTAGTTAATTCCTTGTGATGCTCTCAACAGGAACATGACATCCAGACCATGTCTCATCCCAGCTTGGATCGGACACCAATCCCTGCCGGGCACTTGGGTTGTAACATTCGGACTCTGACAACAAAGCAAGGTGCACAGCTCTGTGTGTTTGTATACACACCCACCCTCCCCTCACACCCCTATAAATTTTTATCAGTGTTCAACAGAGGATCATTTGGCTTTGCACTCTTTATCGACAAACAATTAACACCTAAGTTCATTTTGTAGACAAAAGGATTTTGTATTCATTTTGTTGACAAACTGTGGAGGAAACCCTGTTTGACAGTCCTGGCACATACTTGATTCTGTGGAGAAAATGCATGCAGCTAACTGTCCAATCAGTTATGGAGACAAAATGAATTTCATCATAATTCTGTCAACAGAATGCTAACTTGCTTAAATTATTCTCTCAACAAAATAAATTAACTTAAAATCCTTTTGTCCACAAAATAGATTTAAGTGTTTAGTGAAGTCTTGTAAATACTAGAGTCTGTTAGTTTAGCATGTGCAATTCAAACACGTGGCTTAGCTGAGTCAGCGATTCTTGCCTTATCAGGCAGGGCTGGTCTTGATTCTTTCAGCTTTTCCCTTCTCTGTAAGATCAGCCTGATAAGAAGACCAGTCAGCTGGTATGCAACATGTAAGAAAGTCAACCAGGACCATATGCAAGAGAATCTTTTCCCTATTTCTGTTTAATCACTAGCAACTATCAGGAAGAATTTGACATAAGTGTAGCAAGCCTAAACAAACCAGTCTGTTCCCCAGAAGAAGAGAGGCTTCATCCTTAGATCTGAAGTTTGACATGGAGTTTCCACAACAAACCTTCAGATAAAACAGCAATTCAGTGAGGGACTACATCTGAGATACCTTAGATTTCATATTGAGAGCATAAAAATGTAATTAGTGTGCTTTTATATTTTATGTGTCTAAAGTCCATTACATGTATGGAAAATTTCCTCCTTTTTCTGTGTTGCTCCAAATTCAAGTTTAAATTCACATATTCAAATCTTGCTTGGAAATGCAAGAACCTAACACTGAAAGAATTAAAAGTAATCGGAGCACAGGCATTGCTACAGGTAGCAAAGTGCCCCAAATTCTCCTCAAGCCAGCGTAAGTGCAAAAGGAACTGCACCAGAATCAATGGCAACTGCCTGCCCTTGAGTTCATGGCAACATCAATGAGGATCTTTCTGGTTGTGCCTTCATGGCACCAGCCAATGCAAGGGAGCTCGTGTGGTCCCTCTCCCATCTCATCTCCCCCAAACACACATACACGTCCCACTCCAGCCTGCAGAAAAGTCAGGGATGACACACCCTGCAGCTCTAGTCAACATTTTAATGCTCATTTGGACTCACCTCCAGAGAGCTCCCTACGATAAGATGAGGCTGTTAAGCAGGTTTTTACAAGTTCCTTCTCTGTGCTTTACCAAGCACTGCCTGCCCTGTTCTTCATTTTAATAATAAAGGAACACAGAGATAGTCATGCCTATATCTTTAGTGATGTCAGTCAAGGAATTTGGCAGGCCAGTGGAAAAATGAAACTCTTCAATCTGCTTTTGCAATATTCTTCAACTAGTATAAACAGGTTTTTTGTCCTCTTTTAGGTGGTTATTGTGGTTACAATGGAGTTAATTTCCAGGCGTGTGGAAAGTGTACAGTAACACAAGAAAAATACCATATTAATATTTAATATAACACTTTTTATGAGCATGAAAAGAATAAAACCCATTCAAATGCAAATGCACCCTGCAAGAATGGATAAAGTTTTATGTTTTTCCAGTAACGTCTTCATTTTGTTAAAGACCAACTTAGTCTTGAGTGAGCTAGGAGCGCCTGTGTGTGTGCAGTTCCAGACACTGAAAAGCCTGCCTCTGGCCAAAGTCCTACTCAGTATTTGAGACACTTTTGCAATACCGTCTTGTTACAGCACTCATTGAAATACAGTGGGTTTATTAATCCCTTCAGAACCACATGTTGTAGCCCCAAAGGGATGAAGCCTGCTGCAGTGTCTATCCTGCCTTATGAGACTTTAACAGAGCAGCCAAAACTGTGGGATTGTTCCCTACAGCTCTTATGGTCAACAATTTTTTTCTGTGACATGCTCTGAATATACCAAGCATAACAAATGGCCTAGCCTGGGATTTTTCAATGAAATTTCAATGTGCTAGATACCCAGCTCCTTCTGAATTTCAGTGGATCTGGGTCTCTAACTGCCACAAAGCTCTCTTGACATCTCCAGCCAAAAAGAATGCAGTTTGCCAACTACATTTCAAGCACAGCATAATAGTAACCAACTGGGGAAGCTTGAAATGACACACAAATATTTACAAATAACTCTAGAAAATAAGCATAAGCATTGGCCTAGCTAGACGATTCCCTAGCAAACAGCAGCAGGGGTCTGGGGAATGCGTGGCAGGGAAATCAGGTATGCTTTAACTGGTGTTGCTTACACCTATCATGGAACTACTCTTGATCCACCCCACCCTGTAGAGCACAGCATTGGCCAAGGCCATGCCACTGAATCAGCTTAAACAATTTTCAATCTAGTTCAGATAGATTTCTTCTTTCATAACGGCTCTGCCATTGTGTGTGTCACTACCTCGTCTTCCAAATGGGTCCAGATGGAGTAATGTATTAGAGTGGAAAAAATAACCTTGCAGTGAAGGCAAGGCATCACGATAGCTGAATTCAACACCTGAATGCAGCGCGTACATTTGGAGTTACTTTGAGCATGTTGTGTCACCAGGTTCATTTCACTTCGTGACAGGCTTCAGCCTCTCTCCAACACTGCCCCCTCAAGGCTTTAAAAGCAGGCTTTTTCTCCTACTCCAGCCTGGATTATGTTAGACCCTTGGCTCCTTCTGTTTTACTCAAATATAAGTAAAACCTAAGGCTATGGACTAGAGAAAGACTTTAAGGCAGGTAACACTTCTGCCATGGGGGTCACCCCTTGGGCACCTCTCACCAGGACAACCTGCAGGGGATCCAGCACTTCTCTGACGCTACACCAGTCCTTGCTAAACCATGCAATCACAGCAAAGTGGTCAAGGGCCTTCACTTGCCTTAGCCTGTGCTCAGATTTGGGCAATGCTCCACCGCCAGACCTTAAGGAAATAGTTACCTGAGTCAAAAACATGTCTGCAAGGCAGACACGCAATAGCGATAGCTCAGACAAGGAGAGTGAGTGAGCATTGGGACTGCAAGTAAGCAGGGAAGTGGAAAGCTGGAAGGGACACAGGTTTTGTTTGTTTGTTCTCCAACTCAGGTATCTCAAACTCTCAAACACCTTAACTTGGGAATTCCCCTTTGTGAAGGAGAACTTCAGAGGACATAAATAAATGGAAATTTATATGGAAATAAACATCCAAATATACATGAGGAAGGGAAGGGAGGGGAGGGAGTGATTCATTATTATGGCTTACATATCATTACGCATTCATAAGTTCCAAGGTAATATATTTTTCTTCATTGCTTGGATAATAAATCATCATTCGATTACAAAAGGGGAGTACCTGGATAGAACAGCAGCCTTTCTGAAAAATACTCCTGGCAGATGAATGACAGGAAAATTTATGGAGAATTCAGTTGCCTGACTGTCCTGCCTCCAGGAGAGAATACTGTGCCAATATCTAAACCTTTCCTGACAATTCACATAGCAGACACTGTCCTTGATGGAGTGAGGTTTTTAGACCTCCCTTGGCTTGATTTTCATTATCCTTCCTTTGGCAGCCTGTGGAATGCCTCAGAGCAGCACAAAAGGGTTAGAAAAGAGCCATCCAAGCTGCTACTGAGCCTGTGCTAGCAGGCCTGTCTCTGGACTCTATGAAAAATATACTGCTGTGTTTCCCACTTAGCTGGAGTTGTCCAATCAATCAAAGAGATCCTTCAAGGGTCACTGGTATTTGTAAGAGCAAAGAGTTTTCAAGAACAAAAAATGACCATCCAGTCTATTGGCTGTTTGCCGTTTTCTAGTTTATCTTCATTCCATCTCCCAGAGGTTTTTTTAGACCAACTCTTAATTTCTTACCCCCTCTATAAACAAAGCTATTTGGCTCTTCTTTTCAGTTGGTGCCTTTGAGTCATTCTTCATTTTTCTCCCATTAGACTCACAGCAAGGGGTAAGTCTGAAAATCTGGTCACCCACACAAAATGTTCCAAGAGAGGGGGTGGGCAGCTGAAGCAAAAGGTATGGCAAAAGGCTGCCATGTGCAGAATCAATCCTTGCTGTAATAAGGGTGGACAACTGTGGGTCAAACCCCAGGTTTTCTTTTCACACTGGCTTCTGAAAGGAAACTGCCATCTCCTTTTTAGAAGCAGCCAAAGGGAAGAAACATCCTACCAGGTCTGGGGTCCCACTTTGGCAAAGGGTAATTATTCACCCCTTGCAGAGCTCAGTGCTTCTGGTGGAAGACCATCACTGGGCATTTCTTCCAACAGGAGCAAGCCTTAGAAACATGTAGGTTTTAACCTGGGAATTGCCTGTTCTAAGGTGGAGGACAAATTACATCCTTACATTGGGCTTTGTGGGTTTGCACTGCTCAGCTGCCAAAAACCACACACAGTGTCTGACTCAGAAGAGGCCTTTTTCTCTAGAAGGGTCAACTGAGATCATCAGGGGAAGGGGCTGAACATATGGGCTAGGATCTCTGTCAGCCAAGATTAGACACCTACCTCTGAACTAGACATGGAGAGCCTCCCTTCACAGGTGGCAGAGAGAAGCAGTGCATCCCACCTCCTCTTAATGCAGACATCTGAAACAGATCAGATGAATCATGCTCTAGAAATGCCTATTTCTTAGCAGCAATTATAAAGAAAGTCTGGATGAGTAGCTCATCTGCTGCCATCTGAAGTAGAAGGAATTGGTTGCATTACTTGGAAAGCAGAGAGAGAAGGCTTTATTTCCTGCTGGTTTCCAGTTTCGGGTGGCACTACAGAGAGAACAGAGCCAGTATGGTGTCCTGAATTTCTGTATGGAGAGTGTTTTATCTCCTATTCTCAGTGCCCAGATTTCAAGGGCTGCACAAGATATAATGCTGTGAAAAAACAAACTCAAGTTTCCTTCCAAATTGCATTCCTACTGGGTTCTAGCCAGCACTATCCATCCAAAACATTAAAGACCCCCAAAGGCATCCTACACAAAGGAATTTGAGACATTTTCCAGAGGAATCTTCCAAGAATACCAATAGTTGTAAAATACCGTTTGTCATTTGTTAAAAGGGAAGACATTTGGGCAATAAATGCAATAGAGTAAGTCCATCAATAACAAGAGCACAAAGCTCTAATGGGTCACATTAGTCTTGGAAAAATCTCAGTCTTCCAGTCGTGCTGCCACATAGAGAGATGCTCTCCATGGCCCATTTTACTCACCAACTCTTGCAGTACTTGCCCTGAAAGTTTAACAGCCATAATTACACTGGGACATGAGAGAATGATACAGATTTATGCTAGCTGAAAATCTCTTACCAAGCCCCTCTTGATTGAGGTGCATTTGGCATTCTTGAGTTCCTGGGCTGTTTGCACCAGTGAGACTAGCAGGGCTGGGAAGACAAATAGGGTCTTAGCCTTTTCCACTCTGTACTGCGTACAGACCTTAAAATCTGCATTCCCTGGGTGCCAAACAGCATTTTACATCCACTTTGGCCTTTCTGCAATTGCATATAGCTCAAGGGTATATATTTCCCCTGCCCTCATCCCCAGATGAAATCTCTTCTGTGGAATAAACAAACCTTTTACACATCTCTCCATTACCGTATCATTTGCCAGGATTAGGATGTGAGTGTGTTTCACACCTGATGCAGAAAAGTATCTGCTTTGAGTTTTCACCCAGCCGTGATTTGTCAGTGGATAGAAATCTCATCTCTGAAGCCCTGGGGCCTCAGCTAAACACAGTAATGTAACAGATTTTATTAGCAGTTTCAGAAAGGTAATCTAACATTAGATTAGCATTAAATGGTCCAGCAAAGTAGACACATGAAGGCATCTGTAAACATCCTGTGGTGCCCTTGATAGCAAGAATATCTGGGGTTTAGGCAGAGAGACAGTATTTTATTTAGATGCTTTGAGGTACCGATTTGCTTTGTACACAAACTACTGAGTGATTAATGTCTTGGTGAGCTCTTTTCCTCATCAAAGCTAAAATGACTCGAAATATCATATGACTTGCTAATAGATGACTAGATAAAGCTAAATTGTAAAATGATCATTGTGCTTTGGTCTCTTGCTGAATACATGGATTCCCTAATATGAGAAATGTGATCAGGAAATAATCTGTTACTAAGAAGGCAACCCGAATCCCCTTCGGGGAACAGGCTGCAAGAGTACAGCAGTGAGGATGATATATTAGCATTTCAAGAAGAGCCTGAAATCAGTACAGAGGATGCCACTGAGGAATAACTAAAATTGCTTTATCTTTATCTGTTAATATTTCTGGGAAAATTGCAATATTGGGAAATTGCAGAAAGACCAAACACCTTGCTTATATTGAATTGGATGTGCAACCGTGCTGGACGTATTCAGAGCCTACAGTATACGATATTCTCCAATTAAAAGTAGGAATTTCAGTCCAGGATAGGGTTCCTTTGTCAATGCTACTGGTAAGTTTTAGGGCAAAGAGACACACTGAGGTCAGTATTTTTAGAAGCAGACAGTATGTTTTAGTGGCTCACCGGAGACTCCTTACAGTGGCATAATTTACTAAAGATGGGGCTTCCATCACTTGCCTATCATCTCTTTAAGGAATTGAATACCCTCAGAAACTGTCAAAAATGCTCAAGTTGTTGCTCTGTTGTTTTTTTGTTTTTTTTTTTTAAATGCGCAATATATATCCTTCACGTGATATCTCAGAAGTTTCCTCCATGAAAGCAGACCAAGCAATTACAAAGATCTGCATTTGTTTTTCGTACCAATGAGGAATTCTAGGGATTCTCTATATAGGATAAAATACTGCATAATAGAGAATTTTAGGATAGTAAACAAAAGAGCTTAAGCAACTTTCTAACAAGCTTGAATGATTTATAGTTTCTTGGGCTCTTGAGACCTATTTGAAACTCTGATGACTTTCTGCTGTAGGCACAGTTAATAAAACTTGAATTTCTAATCTTGGGTTTTCCCCAAATGGAAGTTTTAACTAATCAAAACATCCAGTTGATATACCAAAGCAAGTACTACTGAGTGCTCCAAACACCTGCACGATAACAGACAGGCTAAAGTTACACAGAGCAATCTGAAAAACGCATCAAAAGCATGAACCAAACTGTTGCCACTTCACTTCTAAGTGAAAGGTATGTTCTAGTCACCTGGCATATGAAGAAGTCTCTTGGATGTCATACAAGAAAGGAAATGATCAAATACACCCATATTCTCTTTCAAGCGGAAACAAACATTAAGGAAGAATTACTTTGGGGGGAAAAAAATGAAAGCTTGCCAATACTTTTTAAAGTTATTTGCTGTGTTTTATATCACAGCACTGCCCGATGTCCCAATGCAAATCACTGAGTGAACTATGGCACATACACATGGTGAGATATGCTCCCTGAAACAGGCTCACAAGTTGAACAGACAAGACATGAGGTTGGCTCCATGTGGAGCTACTGACCCACTCTCAAGCACCACCAGGGAACAGGAATTGGTAGAACACCAGCCCAGTGCTTCCCCAGCCTGCCTACACCCCACACTTGGCTTTCAGCATCTCCTTCAAGCACACTGTCCATGCACACTGGCAAAGCACCCAGCACAGCACTGCATCCCATTTAAACAATTATTTTTTAACTTACAATGGGCCTGGGACCTTGCCAAAGCTCTCTTATACAAAATCGCTGTTTAAAAATCTCCCCAATATCCTACATTATTGCATATGCAATAGTTCTCTCTCTCTCATACGGTACGTACCTCTTTCTACACAAACAATGATTTATTATTTTAGCAATAGAAAGCTGCAATAATAGGCCAATGAAAATAGCTAAAATTGTAGCCACTTTGCCTAGCAATTATACATGTGACAGTTTCATTTATCTGCTAGTCCAGCAGCTTAATTTACATCCCCGCTTAATGGTTAATTGTGGAAGTGCACTTTACTGCAACAACAGCAGAGGAGAGCAAAGTCTGGACCAAGTATCTTGAAAGAAAAAGCCCCTTTTAAGAAATACCTCTGCAATTAATTATGCAACCAAACCAGCCAGCAGCAAGCAAGAACAGTGAAGAGAGGGAAAACATCACAGTATTTACACATGGAAATAAAACATCAGTCTGGTAAGATGTAGATGATGCAGGTGATGTACAAAGTATATTGTCATCCAACTCCTACTTCAACGCCAACAGGAGGTACGAGGATGCAGCCCGCATTATGTAATACCAGTACCTACATTTAAATGTTTTAAAGCTGGCTGAAATTGGCTGATAAATCCAGGGGGAGAGTTGGTATTTGCTCTTTTTATTTGTACTTTGGTGTTTGCTCCTTACAGTTCAACAGGGTTTTGAAGTTTTTTCTTTTTAGTTGCAAGGGCAGAAAAAAACGTTTAAAACAAAACAAAACTAAAAAACCCCAAACCCCCAAGCAAACAAACAAACCCCTACAGACAGAAACTAAGCCAATATTCACATGAATTTAGATGAAGGAGATTTAAAACAACAATTACTATAA
>NW_009258281.1:1854959-1875677 GCF_000687185.1 Egretta garzetta
CGGAAGAGATGGCAGCACTGTTACTGCATCAGGAGAGCAGAATTTTTCAATGTCTATAGTGAAATGATGATTTACAACTCTGCAGTGAAGAAAATTTTACACACTGACCAAAACTTCGTTAAAGTTTAGATCAGGTCAGGGATTTCCTGATCACATTTTGCTTTTGTCAGAAAACGTTGACTCACTGAAATTCCATCTGTTATTTACCACTAAAAGATTGAACAGTGTTTATTGTTGTCTGGATTCCTAAGGCCCTGAATGAAGTTTCTTGACAAAACCAGAGAGGTGCAGAGCAGAAGCAGCAACTAAAGCACTTGCCTGCTATGTAAAAGACCAGGATACTGAGCCTGGGCTAACCCAGGCAGGTAGGAAAGTTGAATTTCCTTGTGTAACATTCTGGCAAAGGACTCTGATCGCATGACCACTGTGGTGTCTTGCTCAGGGTCTAAGTGAAAAAAGCACAATGACACGCTTGCTCTCTGCATGCAGAATTAGAGGCTTTCCAAAATTGTAGTAAGTCACAAAGAGTGGAAGAACAGCCCCTCGTCTGGTGGTCTTGCACAGGGATGGCCCAAAAAGCCAGCAAAGACAATGGCAGAATTACTTTTCTGGTAACTTCAGCAAGTCAAAGATGGGGGTCCCCACTTATTTATTTATTTATGTATTTATTAAACAGTCATGGTTCCGATTTCAGGTGTGCATCCAGTACCAAGCACTAGATTCCTGTACAGTTTTTTTTTGACTGTAGATACCTCATGTGCCATGGCTCCTAAACCACAAGGCAGTGGTAAGATGTGCTTCAAACAAGCCAAGGGCAATAGCCAGAACATTTGCAGCACAAAGGTGACATCTTTTGGAGCGTGGATGATGAACCACAAGTTTAAAGCAAGCATTGAAAATGTTTGCCCTGGCATTCTACGTGACAATAAATAGCATGTGTTTCAGCATGCATGTGGACACCTATGGCTCCCCTTCCTCAACTAGGATACATATATATGGTATCACATGATGTTGCACAAAGATATCGGGTTTGATGCTCATCACACTAGATATTCATGCAGAACTGATGAGACCCATTTCTCATTAGCAGTGCCTGTCTGTATCCCATGTTGTTTTAGTTTAGAAACTTGGGGAGTGTGCTGAAGGAAACCACACAGAGTTCAACAAGGAAAAGTACAATCCTGGGAAGCTGGGGTGAAATAACCCCATGCATCATTACTACCGGCTGGGGTTGTGGCAGACACAAAGTTGCACATGAGCCAGTGGTGGGCTCCCATCATAAGCAAGGCAAAGTGCCTACTGGGATTCCCGAGAAGATCCTGGATAGGAGACTGAGGGAAACAATAATCATCCTCTACATGGTGCCTCTGCGGGCAAGGCTGCAGCTGTGATGCTGTGCCCAGTTTTGGATCCCCAGAAACTAGGGAATCCAGGCGAGGGCAACCAGGGATAAGGGTTCAGGGTACAAGACCTGCAAAGAGAGCTTCAGGGAACTGAACTTATTTAGCCTGACAAAGAGGAGCCTAGGGCAACCTCAAAGGAGTTATGATGATGCCAGAGCCAAACTGTTCCTGGTAGTGGCAGGTAGTACAAGATGGCATGGTTGCCACAAGATCTGTCTTAAGAAGTAAAGACTAGATATGCTAGAAAAAGTTGTTTCACCGAGACAGCAGTGCAGCCCTGAAATAGATGCCTGGAGAGGTGCTGGAAAGTGCATACTTGGAGATTGCCAAGACTTAGATGGAGAACGCCAGGGCTGGCTTGGTCTAGAGTTGGTGACAAGAGACCTGCAGAGAGCTCCCCCAGCCAACACTCCTGTCATTCTGTGACCTCTTGTTTTTTTCATGAGACATTAAGAGCCATACACTGCAAAGATAAACTGTACACTGAAACAAAATCACCTAAGAGAGTAAGAAACGTGTTTAAGTTATTTTAAGAATATGAAATTCCCTGATGCAATCTAGACAGCTGATCACTTCCGGGGCTAATCAGACTTTACACATTACTGAGTGAGAATTTTTTAAAGAGAGACAGAAAAAGGGTCTTGAGGGGTAGCCTGGCACGACCAAACAGCAGTAGCAATGACACTCTATTGGAAAGCCCAACAGCCATTTCTGAAAAAGAGAAATATTTGGCCATGACAGTAGAGACGGGACAGTGCAGTTACCCATCTGGAAGTTGTAGCACTCTTCTTGGGAACGGGAACAACAGAAGCACAAAATTTTTTTTATTTCATGATTGAAAACACATGGTCTTCCAGTGTTACCCATGCTAGTCTGAGTCCATACTGTCTAAGGATAACCGCTGCTAGACAGTATACACCCTTTTCTGAATGATTCACAATCTCTTGAGATATACTGTAATTACTGTAACTGTACAAAAAGATATAATTTTCTATCTTACAAGAAGAACGTTCAAGTTGAGATAAACATTTACAGAAAAGATTGAAATCAGAAGGCCAAAATCCTCTCTCACTGCCGGATTTGACAGACACCATGTGAGATACCATCATTGAGAACAGGAATTTTGTCAACCAACTGGAAATTAATTCCATCTGAAATCATTCCAATTAGTTGGCTGTTTTAACGGTAAAACATTAAACATTTGGGGGGGGGACACCTGGGTATTTAAAAACAAAAATGATAATTTATTTAGTCTATATAGACTTGCTCAGCTGTAAATCACTGATGCGTCAGATAATACTTTGCATTTTGTCTTGAAAAAATCACACCAAGTAGAAAATATCATTTTTTGTGTTATCAGGAGTGGCAGAGGCAGCTGGCTCGCTCTTTCTAATCCTTACTAACATAACTGCATAATCACCTCACTGAGCACTGAACCTCGGCTCCAAGGGCTCTGTCTTCTGTTGTTAGTTTGTAAAAGCACAGGGAAGATCCTCCCCAAGTGGGATTTGCATCACTAATTATTATGGAATAATTAGGAACAACAGATGCCAACTTTTGAACTCACTGAGCCTGGTAAAACTCCCAGGGGCTGAGAGTTTTGGAAATGCTGAAATTTTACTTTTCATTCGTGTGGAAACCGGATTGCTGTCACTAAGAACCACATGATGGTATCAAGATTACAGTGACCCACCACTGTAACTAGTTACACTGACCCATCTAAATACTCAGCATTCATGCATCTCTCCTAGTGATTTTTTAGACAGGCTCTATAACTTAATATTTTAATGGAGACAGCCCATGAGTCAATAATAGGGCTTTCACAGCATTATAAATGGCATAGTATTATTCTTCTAAGCTACACTGCAAATTTTTAAGGGAGAGTTTTCTTTTTTTCCAGTATAGTCAGCGGATAATGGAAAATTTTTAAAAAGAATAAGATCCTTTTGTAAGTTAAGGAAGGTCTGCCTACAGTGAGTTTTGCTATACCTGGGAATATTACACTACATTAAGTATGTCTTACAAACAGGAATTGCCTTTAAAGATTTCAATAGTTACCTTGGAATATTTAACTAAAGAAGAATTCCTAGACTCATGAAAAAAATTAAGTCAGCACTGCTTCCACTACAAGCCATTGACTAAATCCCACCCGCCTCTGACACCATCAGAGTGACGTGCTTTCCTCAGACACAGCTCAACTTGAGCTGGAAAATGTTAAGAAAAACAAGAATTGAGCTCCTTTATGCTCAACTATTTGCACAAGCTTTAGTTTCTTGTAAAAGAAGAGGGGGAAGCTTCACTGAACTCACAACCACCCCATGAGGGACAGCCCATGCCTATGCCGCTGCCAGTGGCCACGGGCACACACTAGGCACCAACGTATGTGTTAGAAAGACTTTCAGCAGTGATGCTTCCTGAAGTTGGCCGCCAACTGGCTGCTTGGATACAGATGTTCAGTGAACACAAGAAGGGACTAGGGTAAGGATAGATCTCAGCCTCTGTGCAGCTTAGGAGTCAACACTTAAAGGCAGCTCCAGAAAGTCCAAATCAGTTGTTGGGGCCAGTAGAGATCACCGATACCTATGGGAAAGGAGAATTACTATGATTTAGACCGAATTCCAGATTGGGTGAGATCCAAAATGCTCCGAAGCAGCAAAACATTCAAAACTATAAAAACCAAGTACATTGACCTGAAACCTTGTGAGACTGCTCCATCCCTCAGCGGTAAAACTGTTCATGAAAGTTCATGGAAAATAATACAGCAAAGAGCAGGAGAAGGTTGTTCTGGGAGCGTTCACTCAGCTTGATGATTCCTTCCCTTAGGCTATTTCCATTGCCAGTTGACAGAAATTAGCTTCTTTCCAACTTCTCTCTCTACAGATTACACAGCCTACAGAGAAGAGCTCCTAAACCAGTCACAAAGTGGCTGTAAAAGAGGGTCAAACAAATATCTGTGCACTTGAAGCCATGGAGTCTCTGAAATCAATTTGTCATTGATTAAAAAGGGACCTGCGCCTCTGGGATGTCTGGATCAGCAACTCTTGACTCCTGCCGCTCCAGAGTTGCTACAAGGCTGTATCACTTAGCTCTTCAGGTTACCAGGCTTTTACAAATTAATATTACAACTTCTTTATAGTAATTACAGAGCAATTATGAAACCAACATTATGAAACCATTATGAAATCTACACAAGGCTAACCCTGATCCTGACTGGGAAACTAACTCCTACTAGCCCCATCCTAATAGTACCTGGGGAACTCCAGATATTTCCAACTCTATCCCTAATCCACGACCCCACACTGCTCCCAGCCTTAGTTTTACTATTACCCACAACACACGTATGTTTAGCACATCCTTTCTCCCCATAATCCCACCTAAGCAGCTGCCTCAACGTCCTCATCCTTTACTTGGCCAGGGTCCCACTTCTAGCCCCAAACATACCAGTCAGGGTACTGATCCCAGCTTGGTCTCTGGGCTCTGTTTGTTGCAGAGACCTAAATAAAACAATATTTTGCAGAAACACTTCATTTCAGTGCCTAACAACCATTTACTGGGTGGGTTAAGCCATGCGTGTGATCACAATCAAGTCAGATAACAGAGTCTGTGAAACTAATTTAAATTATCAGGATCAAACGCTGTAATTCCTATTTTAAAACATACCATTTCTGCCTGGTTTTTATATGCAATTAATCTATGAACAAATGACAATTATCCAAACACTCATGTTTCTATCACTCTCTTTAGAGTAGGATTTAGACTTCTGTGTACCTCAAAAGAGTTTTCAGTGCCACCTCTAAATCACAGGCTCAGATTAAAATGATACGGTTCTAGTTGCATCTGTATTCCCCCTCTATGCAGAGGCTGTAGGAACAATTGGTTTTCTGGTTCAGCTGCTGAAGCAAAAAATAGAGAGTGAAAATAAAAAAAAAAATAAATTAAACAAACAGTCCTAGGTCAAACTTTATTTTTTTCTCTGCAGAACAAAATCCCCCCACCAAATCATTTCACTTGACATTCCATTTGCTCTGAAATGAAATGTTTTGTTCCATGTGCTTGTGTGAAAAGGAAAGGAAATACTAACTTTAATGAAGCAGATCAGGGAAACCTTCTGCCTGATTTAAGGCCGGGACTCTGCCTTTCATCTGAGTATTTTAACCTCTGTGTGGATGAAAGCACTCTTTTGGCAAGAGGGCACTGGAGAAGGTCTTCACCACCACCTACAGTCACCACCCTGCTCAGTGCAATGGAAAAAGTCATGGAGAGAGGAAATGAGAAAGACTCCCTGCAATGGAGAATAGGACACTTTGCTAGAAGCTCATGCGCCAACTGCAGTGAATGTCCACTGACTTACAGAAGAAACAATGCCAGAGAGACAGGCTGAGGACACCTTGCCCTAGGAAAATAAATTCTTCTGGTAGTGACAGCAGAAGAAGAATTTAAGCCAAGCTAGAAACCACCCTGAGACTTGCTAAGGCTGAGTCAGTATGCTAGCTTCTCAACTTCACAGCAGGATATTTACTCTAGAAGTTTGTGCGTCTGCTTCAAAGGAAATCAAACTCAACTTCAGGGTGGCTGAAACTGCACCTCACATTAGCCCCAAATTATGGCTGCCTACACTTTAAACGTTTAAACACTCTACACCTTAAACACTCAGACACAAACTATCAACTGAAAGCGCTGCTTCCTAGGGAAACTTAACCCTGCTGCAAATCAACAGCAAAAATATGTGGGAGAGGCAATGTCTAGGGAATGCGGAAACACAGCAATGAGTAGCCATGATCCTGTAAATGGAAGTGGTCTTGGGAGACCAGAACATCCGGGCAAGCTGCTGACAGGTCCCCAAGAAGCTCATATTTGCCAGGAAATTTTAGTCACAGCTCTGCCACTGGTGTTATAACAGCCTCAGTGCTCAGCTGTAGCCATACAGGTCAGACAGTACCTTGGTGGAAAAGAAAAATATTTAAGAGTTACCATTATGTCAAAACCAGTTAATGCCTGTTTTTTCTTCTGGCCTCCTCTACTGCCTTATTGCTAGCCACTTTTTCACTGCTGGCAATATACATGTTTCAGTGCCAGGACAGAATTCTGTTTGTCAGACCATCTTACAAGTTATGTGCTGTTCTCTTACAGGGAAGGTTCAGCTTCATAGGAACTGAATGCACACAAAGTGATCACAGCTAATAGTCAGTGGTCCCGATTGCCACAAGTTTAATGCCAGCTCTCAAAAAAAGTTTTGAAACCTCAGCTCCTAGACTCACAGGATTAGGAAATTACATTTTCATTAGAAAGTGGTTTCTAACATCCATGACAATGAAGGAACACTGAAAAATTTAATTATCTCGTATCCCAAGAACCATTCCTCCACCAAAAGGCAATAAAGCTAACATCACGTTACGTCTTTAAATGTTCACAGCACTCACCAACTAATGACCTCCGCATACTTGCAGCAGAGAGCACAATATCACCACTCTGGAATTTCTTAGCAGCCGGTAAGACAGAGTCCTTGTCTCTTTCTGATCATTCAGGCCTCTCAGATGGGGAAAGTTGTCTGAATTCCCAAAGTTCACATGTAAAGCTCAGAAAATCAGGTACTTAGAATATTTTTTTCATTTCTTCTCCTGCATAAGCACTCATTTTAGAAGCTCTGCTGCTATTTCCACTGCCTGTTTGCATCAGCAGCTGAAGATAACCTTTTGATAACATTTGCAACTCACAACACTAATATACCATCCATCTCTCATTATATCTCCGCACTGCATGTTTTTCTATTCACAGCAATTATTCAGATTATTCTGTCTTGTTTAACCAGCTCTCTCTGTGCATACAAACAAACTGAAGAAATTAGCAATGCAGAATTCAGAGAGGTGTTTTGAAACTCTTATCTCAGCCTCCTCCAGGCAGTTACCCCCCGCCCCCCTCAGATTTGCCTCCTATTAAGAGTATCTTATGGCATTATACAGCGTATAAAGGTGCACAGAAAAACTGTGAGCACTGCCTTTATTTTCCATTGTTAGTCACCCTTCAGTAGTGAGAATTTAGAGGACATGTCCAGTCAATTCCTGACATGCTGACAATTTTACAATTGTACATCTGAATGACAAAATAGCACATTTTGAAGGTGCTTCTATTTTGTGCAATATGACATTAATTTTATGATATTTTTTCATAATGTGCTGTCAAAAATCCATCTTTCCAGGACACTGACTCTTCAGTGATAATTTTGTGGTCCATTTTTTTTTCCAGAAAATTGACTTAGAGAAGTTCGTTTCTGTTTTTAAAAAAAAAAAAAAAAAATCAGAAAAATATTGGCTACAATTCCTCTCTATATACAGCATTTAGGTCAACAAGCAAAATTGCTCTGGCATCTTGGGAGGCAGTGTTTAAATTCCTATTCATTGGAAATGGCATAAGATGAGTAAAAAGTTATTATTGCATATACATGAGTTTACAAATGACATGAATGAATTTAGAAATAGCATATTGTTTACTAACACATAAATAACTATTAAGCCATATCAAGCAGTGCACATCTTAATGAAAAGGAATTGAAACAAACCAACCCCATTAAATCAATACATGTTTCACAGAAAGTTTAGTTTGCTCCATAAGATGGGCTCCTCTTGCTGCATTTTAAATGAAACTCAAACCAATGCTACAAAACCTCAAAAACTAAGGGCAATAAATACCAGACTTCTCTCCCTGTGTTAAATTCTGCACATCTCTGGCAATTTCCACATCCAAACTAAAACAGAACAACCTTTTTTCATTCTACAGAATCCATAACATTGTAAGATCAAAGCAGTCTGTTCTCAGTTCACTACCTTCTGATTTCTTTTCTGGCTCTGAGGACAACTTCAAAAGCCTCAGTTCAGCAACATGCTTTTGAGGGATGACCAAACTCTTTCCAATCACCACACAAGCCAGGATCCATCTTTTTGCACCTCCCAAGTCCCATTAATCAGAAATCGATCCTATCAAACACTCATGCACAGGAGCTTTGCTGAAACATGTCAGGATGAACACCTGTATCTGATTTGATGCAAGCTTGCATGTGTGTCTGAGCCCGTACCTGCTTAAGTCAAGCAGACAAACCCCATGGATGACATGAAGGCTGAGACATGCCCCTGCATTCAAGGGAGGTGAATGCTGCTTCTACAAGGGTGAGCAGCAACCTCATCCAGGGCAGCAAACTCTCCCAGGCTGGAAGCAAAGCAGCAGCTAAAGCAAGCAGCTTGGATGCTGCCTTTTGTCTCATCCCACCAAAACTGCAAGATATTCTTGAAGCACTCTGTTGGTTGGGATTGCCAGGTATAACAGGACCAAACCTGGCAAATGGAGGGATTTGGTCACCCTCCCCTGCAGCTGCTCCATTCCCTCCATTTCCCAGGAGCCTGCTGCCCCAGAGGAGGAAAATGAGCAAAAAGAAGGGTTCTGACCACATTCCCCTTTTCAGATAAAATTTGACACAGAAAACACATTTGAACAAACACCATGGCATAGGATTAACTAATACTAATATTTAATTTATTACATTTATGTGTCTCCTCCTTTTTTTGATAGGTCTATAAACTTGATAATCAATACACTCATTAAATAGCTGCACACCTGACCCAAATACAATATACAAATAAAATATATATGCAATAAAAATCTAAATCATCATATAGTTGTGATAGATGATGACAACCTAGGCTATAAAATGATTCCACCCTTCTCCATCTCCCAGAATCCTACATATCGATATCCATTAGCCCTCAGGAACATTACCAGACAAGAGCAGAGTGGAAAGTTGTACAACAAAAAAATGGCATCTTGCTCAATATTTCCAGTGAAAATCATTGGTAGAAAGTAATAAAATGTATAACTGTAGTGTGAATTTACAGACCTGGATATGTTCTTTTATAGAAAAATGATAGTTACAGATGAAAAGACAAATATCTCTCCAGGTCCAAACCCAAAAGCATTGTTAGTTTTATTCCCAGAAGATCGATACCAATCATGCATGCACTGTAGCCAACCAGGAACAGTTGATAGCAATCAGGAGGTGCTAGATTCAATTCTGCTTTAGTGACAGGGCTGCTAAGTCAATACGCAGTTTAAAACGCAGTTTAAAAAAAAAAAACAACAACAAGAATCTCATTTTTAGAGAGCCATATAATAGGAACCCATTTGTAAGTCACGATTTTAAGCAGATATAAAAATAGAGCATGGCCCTAGTTTACCCTTCAAAGGATATTTTTGCTCGGGTTTAGCTCAGAGCCAGAAGAGAAAACCTGTGTCTATGCCAGCATTGTGGGCATCTTCTTACCATGTGCTGACATCCAAAATTTCTCCCAAACCAGGAATATCCCAAAGCATTAAAAATGAAAACTCTCCAAGGCAGGCACGTTTCTGCAGATATGACATGGACCTCTGTGGGGCAACCCTACCGTCAAACGAGCAGCCCAAAGCCTGCTATGGACTGCTTAATAGGGCAATGGGCAGAGTCCCGTTGCCCTGACTGCTTCTATGCCTGTTTGCATTTGCCGCGGAGTCCCTGTGGATCACCCCAAGCCTCAAAGCTACAACATTTCTCATGTAGTGCTTTAGAGGTCTGCATTAGAAGTTTCACATGAGAACAGCATGAAACGGCCCTTGTACACCAACACCCCCATCTACCATGCTTTAGTGGAAATCTCCCTGAAGTTGCAAGGAGACCTTTGCTGCCAGTGCCCATTGGCTTGCCAGAACCTTTTTTTGCTGAACTTGCTGAGAAACTCTGTGCACTCTGACTCTTTTGCCAATTCAGTTTACTTTCATGAAATCTGGCTACTGCCTCTGTGCAGTAGCTATGATAGGACGAAGGCATGGCAGGAGGGCTACAAGCTGTTGCAGTACCAGACTCCTCAACACTGAGTATTTTTGCATGCCCCAGAAAAAAAAAAAAAAGGACAATGAAGAGGCAGTGGAAAGCTGAGAATTTTGTGACTGCTGTTCCCACACTAAGTTTCTACAAATCTACATGTACACACTGAGCATAGAAAAGACCTGGTCCTGGGCAGTGTACAAATAAAGATGGAACGAGTGAGATTAATGGGTAGAGCAGCAGAACTAAAGGCACCAGGACCTCCAAATACATATTTCCACATGCTCACGTTTCTGAATGTCTTTCACCCGTTACCCTCCCTCTGTATCTCTGGATTCTATTGCTCAGAAATGCTCAAAAAAATCAGACAACAGAAGTATGTGAAGGGCTTAAGTAACTAGAAAGTATTCCAATTCTTGACCCCACACACCTGTAGGCAATGTTCACCGATTACTACTGTTACTTAAAATTTTCCCACTATATGATGATGTCCTGGTTTGGTTATTAGCTCTGTCAGATTACCCCTGTTCAGACTGAAGTCTTCTGTTAGAGGTGTTACACAAGGCAGCCTTTTTTTTGAGGAAGAAAGGGGACTTCAGTGTTAATGGTTTAGCTATTTTCAAAATTAAGTGGGGTGGGGGGTAGGAGGGGAGGATTAAAACATAATAGTAATTATTCTGGAGATAGTTCTTTTCCCTGCAGAAAATTCTGTCATCACCATACCAAAGAACATGGATTCAATATCCTGCAAACAGCCACTGTGGCAGGGACACACAGCTTACCGCCCACCTAAATTTGGCAAATAAATTAAGTCTTTGAAATAAAGCACAGTTATTTAAGAGCAACCTAAGTTCTAATTCCTGACCAACTCTAATAAAAAAAAACAACTGGCTACATGAGACCTATGTCCAACAAATTTTTAAAATAATTTGATGCTATTGATATTGTAACATGAATGATGGTTTTACTAATTAATCTTATCATGAAGACTTGATGTACAGCTTAATTTGATAAAGTCTGTGTCCTCTGGAGCACCAGAGCCAGGAACCCAGACTGTGTGTGTTCCCTCACCGAGTCCTCACGTTGTTGCAATATGTAGTCACAAGCACGTGAAACCTGTCTTGCTGTACAATCAGGAGAACTACATTCAGACCAAAATATTATTTCTGAGTTTACACCTGACTGCCTTATGGATTTTGAACCCTTCATTGGCTGTCGGGCTTCACAGCCCAGAGATTTAGTTTCCTTTCATTCCCAACCTGAGGTTTGAACATCGATCACTTGTCTCCGTGAGCTGGGACGCACAAAAAAAAAAATATCTCAAACCTAACTTTGCATGTATGAATGTACAAAACCACTCTAAAAATATATTTAGAAATCAAGAAAACTATTGAAGCATCAAACCCAGAAATTTTGCCATGCATGCGGCAGATTAAACTTCTCACTGTAAAAGCCAGCTCAGTCAAGTTTGTTGGCAGCAGACCCAAAACTTCCCTTTCAAATACTTCAGGTGAAGAGTGCTAACAGAGCCCAAGAAGATGGTGCATTTCAAACATCTATTCCACACCGGGAAGCTAGACACAAAAAAAACTCGACATATGCGGGCAAGAGCTCTCCGCCTGCAATCACAAAATGGAGTTCCCTACAAACAAGCGCAGGGCCGTCATTCTGAAAGCAGCTTGTCCAGAGCTGCTAGTGTGCATACGTGATCAGTCATATTGGTGATGAAGCAAAGACGAATTCAAGTGTTTCCATACAGAAGAAATATAAGCAGTGAAATCAGAGACTTGACATGTCTGGGCAGCATTACATCCCAGTCACTTGACAAAGCGAACCACTTACGAAGCATGAAATACCCGATTGACCTTGAAGCAAGGTAGCTGAGGATTTATGTACAGGGAGCAACTGAGAACACCTCGCCATGGCTGAATTTTATTTTGACTCTTGGGAAATATGGCAGATCCCTCACATATGATAGCTGCTGCCTCTGTTAAACACTGCAACAACAAACAAATCGTTTCACCCGCCATGAAATCCCAGAGAGAGCAATCATAGAAAATAGACCTCCATTTGTTTGTCAGAAACTTGCAATGTCAGCAGGTTTTGAACAAGACACAGTCTCTCTGTGTTGCAGCCAGCATAGGACAGAAGACAATGTAAAAATGGGCTGGAAGACCTGGGATAAAAGTCCCAGAGGGTGTGCAACCACTAGTGGAGAATCAGACACTGCTGGCTACAGGAAACAGGTTCTCACAGGCTCTGCAGGCACCCCAGAAAACAAACACCTCACATCAGTCACAATGTGCTGGGCAGGGTGCAGCCTTGGGACAACTGGAGAGCTGCGAGCATGAGGCCAGGAGTGCTCCATCCTCACATAATGGGGAAAGTATGTCCCCAACACCTCCCAAGCCCTCAGGAAAAGCTGTGGGAACGGAACAGTACGTGCAAACAAAGCAACTACAGCAGTAGGAAACAAACAACAACAACAGCATGAGATGCATCACTACCATGATGTCCTTGATGCTGCCATTTCTTTACAAGGAGGGCATTTCTGCCCCAGGAGGAGGGAATCTCCCAGGAAACACTGATGACAAAAAAGCTCCCTCCCCTGGTCCCTGCTAGCAGGGTCCTCCTAGGAGGAGGCAATTAACTCTGCAGTCAATTCAGTATTTAATTGGCACAGGGAAATGTCAGGGGAAGAAAAAATAGCTGTACAGAGAAGTTGTTGAAAACCCTTTGAAGATAAACCTCAAAAAGAACAGAAGTCCAGAAAACAAAACCACCTGAATAGGAGCAAGGGGAAAGGTTCCTAGCAATTTCCATGCTATTTTTCATTGTTAACTAAAAACATCCCACAGTCAGAATTTTTGAACTGTTTCCTCCAGCTGCAAGAAGAGCCGTTCTGACTGAAGATTACACAGAGCCCACCCCAGGGACATGCGATGGGCACTCAAATAGCCCAGTAAGGCACTGCCATCTGCAGGTCTCTGAACACACTTGAGCCTGTTCTCATTTGAAAGCCAGTAAAGCTGTGGTTGCTGTGGCGGGAGGAGTCACATCTTCTGAAGGAAATTAGGACAAATAACAAAAGACCTTTCAGCAACAGAAACAAGAGAGGTGTCACTACAGAAGGAGCATGAGACCTTTCAAAGCACTGAAGTGAGAGTAATGAGTTCATTTCAATCTCAGATCATCTCATAAGTCACATCATCACCATTTAGGGAAAGGAGGACCCACTTAGGAAAAAAAAAAGGGAAAACATCTCCCACCATCGCATTAACGAGGATGTGGAACAGCCTCCCAGGGAGTGTCAGAAAATCGACCTCATCTCCAGGAAAAAGGACTGCAAAACACAGAGCTTGTATTAACAAAAAGCTTTATTTGTTGGCCCAAAACATCTTACTGAATCCTCTATTCATATACATGCAATGTTCACATTGCAGAACAGATTTGGGAGGAGAAGGCATTTCCCTAGAAGGTGGAGACTCGCGAACCATGCAGTATTAGTATTGGAAAGTGACTGGCACCAACTATAGAAGCTCCCACACCACTGGGATGAGTAAAATGGTGCATGGAGAAGGAAACATTCACTGATGCTTCTGTTTTCCCGCAGTAATATACAGCTTTAAACTATTTGTCTTCCACCAAGCTTTTGTACCAACTTAATTACCAAAGCGTTGTTCAGCCTGCAGTGTGTTTAGAGCCTAACCCCAAAAGAACAGGTTTTCTGTTCCTTTCCCAACTTAATAGAAAAATAGAAATGGAGAAAGAGATATCTACTGCCATGTTGCTACGAAGAAAAAAAAAAAATTCTCATTCTGTATTCTTCACTCCACTGTCCTGTTCAATTTTGCGTTTCAGCTTTTCATTGCTCTTCAGGGAATGTCTGAGTTTCAGAGATCTTGGAATAGTGAATCAGGGCAGGGGACAATTTTAGTACACAAATTCACCCAGCTGACAGCGGTGCCAAGATTGCAGATTGGGCCAGAAGGCTGGAACAATCAGCGTTCTCCAACTGCACGGACTTGAAAAAGACCTCTCTATTAATTGCAGATAAGAATATTATGCTCGGTACCACACTGGGCTGTCCACCAGCCGGATTACTAAATAACTGCTAAGATAATGCACCTCAAAACTCTTGTCAGTCGGAATTCTGCCCATTCATAAAAGCCAGTACAACTTTTGTTTTTTTTAAAACTACCTTTGTGCAAAGCAGTTTACTGTGAAGTGAACAGGGGCTAAGCTGAAAGCCAGCAGAGAAACAAGTCTATTGCTGTGCAGCAACAACCCCCAGTAACACCAGCTTATTAATTCTGGCCTGCAAAGCTCTTTGAAGTTGCAGAAAACCATTGCCTGAAAATGCTATTATTTTACTGAAATCAGCATCTGTTGTTTTCAGTGTGATCTATTCATTGTCACAAAACAGCATCGGAGCATCCCTGCTGCCTGTTTATGAGAGACTCACCGCCCCCATGTTAACATTTGTTTACTCCCAATGCCAGAGCAACTGTGGCAGCGAGAGGTCAATACCCTGCCATAACATTTCATCCCATTACTGTTGAATCATGCTAGGAGGTGCAAATTACAGCTCCGAGTCCTTGCTGGCTCCACACATCGGCTTGACTAAATACAGCCTTCTGGAAGCAAATGTCTGTGGGCTGGGAGCAACAACTCGAGACACCTTGCTGCACATGCCTCTTGCTTATCTCCACAGGCAATTAATAGGGTCTCTCTTGAGTGATGGGGTTTTGATGGGCTGGGAGGACAGGCTCTCAAACACTGCACGGTTGCTGAGATTTATTTACAGGGCCAGACTGTCACTTTCCCGGCACTGGCATTCAGGTGGAGGACTGAGGGCAGGAAGAAGGTGGGTGCCAGACAGCTGCCTGGGCTCCCGTTCCCCTTTCCCACCACCCCACCGAAACGTGCACTTCCCCTCCCAAGCTGCAGTTCCGTTCGCCTGCACAACACAAAGACAACAATACGTTGGCCCTTTACCCCTCTATTGACTTTTTCTGAAAGGCTGCTAAGCCACAGAAGTGCCCAGGGAGGCTTCTGGGAACCTTTACACTCAGCATCTTTGGGAATCAGATCCAGGCAGACACACTTACGACTGCAGTGCCTCCATGTACAGTGGTACCAAGCTCCTGCTGTTGCCATGGGAGCCAAGAGGAGCTGCAATATTTTGGGGCAGGATTGGTCTCAGCCATGCCTCTCTCCAAGCAGAGGCCCATGACTCCTGTGTCCTACCACCTCTTCCTCTGTCTCAGCAGAGAGCAAGGAGGTGACCTTGGCTGATGAGCTCTGGGGATTTTCAGCAATACATGCTGAGCTTAAGCTCAAGCTTGTGCACATACTCCCTAGCCAGGGAGAAGTCTAAGATGGAAGTGGGGGTTGTTTTCCCGCGTGACTGAGAACCAACCGTAGCCCTGTTTACCAGTTCTCATTGTTAATTACCTTTCCAGCAGCAAAGAGTACATGCTGCCCGAGGTCACTCCAGCCCATCGTCCCCCGAGAAGCACATGAAACATGAATGACTCGAGCCTTCTGGTGAGAGAAAGACATTCAGGCCATCCGTAAGTAATGGCTGTTGATTACAAATTTCAGCGTGTCGATGCCTAAGACCTCATGCCACAGAGGTCCATGAACAGCCAGCGAGCATGACAGACAGAATGAACCTGGCTGGAATTCAATTTTCACGGGTTGAGTAAGGTGGGCAATATGAAGTTAAAGTTACTAGGAGTTTTCTAGTGTCTCTTTCTGTATTTCTTAAAAATACAATTTAGAAAAAAAGGGAAAAAGAATTAATGTAGAATGGAAAAAAAAACAAACCAAAAACCCACACAGAGCTTTGTGTTAAATTGCAAATATTTACCAGCAGCAAGACACATCTCCATGCTGATCACACTAGCAGTGGCCATCACATTATCACAGCAAAACATCAGAATTATTATTATTACTTTATTTAATTATGTTATTACTGCAGATGCAGAGGGAAATCTTAATACTCTACTGCCCAAAAAGAAGAAATTGGTTTTGTGACGAGATCACACACATTCTGCTGTGTAAGGAGAATATTGGAGATTATAAAAAGAGGGCAGGTGTGTGCGAAGGCAAAGAGGAAGAAAAAGGTGCAACTAAATTAGAATGAGGTTATAATATATTGATTAATGTTGGAAAATAATTCTGAAGCTATAATACCTCCTCTTATTAAGGGTCCTCAGTATTACCATTTCACCCAGCCTCAGGCAGTCCCTGCTGAAAGGGAAAATGGCTAGTAAATGAAAAAAAAGGCAAATGCAAAGAAACCCCATCCAACACTAGATGCAAGTGTAGCGAAAACAACAGGAGATGTCTTTGGAGTCATGCACAGCGATGAAGGAGCTGGAAGTAAGGCAGACATGGCATCACATGAACACCGAGGCATCTCATCTACTCAGCCGTGTTTCATAACCCTGCTATGAGTGTGCTCCATAAGCATGACACTTCTGTAGGCATGTGAATGCATCACATGAGAAATGACAGATGAAACAGTGCATTTAAAAAAACTACACGCACTCCCACAGAACTGGGAATATACGAAACAGAAACCAAGACGACCCCACATGAAACCTCTTCTTTTCATTCTGATATATGAAACTCTGGGCATGTATGTTTCTAGCACGCACAGGCTGGCTGGTCCCAAGCGCTGTGCACACGCGTGTGCATGTAAGCATCAGCCAGTCAATAAAAAGAGCATAGCACACAGGCAAGAAATGATGCAGCATTTCCAACTGGTCAGTAAATTCAGCAAAGTTGCTGTTGTGGTCAGTAGTTCCCCAAAGCCCAGTAGCTGTGCAAACTTGCTCACCTGCGCACCGGGCCCATGCGGCAGAAGTTTGCAAAGGCAGAAAATCCCTGTGTATCAGGAGAGGCACTGCTGAGTGCCCTCTGTGCAAGACAGCAGGAGCTGCTCACCCTATGCTGCCGTTTCAAGAAGCGCTGCACAGTCGGTACCCTCCATCCCTCAGGTTGTCAAGAAAGAAAGGAACAAAAAAATAAAAAAGCAAGAATTCAGCCCTGAACAGCAGTGTATTAAAAAATAAATAGATTATTTTGACAGGAGCCCCATAACCCAGCTATAGATAAAAGGCTTGATTCTGTTTCCAGTTGCACAAGGGTGAACCAGATGCTATGGGGATCCATGGAGTAACAAGAGCATGAAGCTCACAAGCATGAACGCAGGATGCAACCCAGAATCCACAGTAGTTTTAGAAAAGGAAAGAGAAAGGAAGGAAAAAAAAAACAAAAAACAAACCACCACACAATAAAGAAGTAGTTGTATCCACACTTTGAAGATGTTATGTGAAAGTCAAAGAAAATTCATGAGATGAAATCATACTGCAGACAGACAGGATTGACTACCATATTATAATACCTCCTGCACCAAAATGCCTCCAATGCACTTCAAGAGAGTAGTTTTCCTGCAATCCCCTTCGCTTACTACACTAGGAAGAAAATCACCACAGTGCTCATATCTGTAACAAAGTGATGGACCAGGTGCCAGTATCCAAACCACTCCTCCTTCAAGCACCACGCAATGCTGAAGAGCTGCATCTTCTCTGGTGAGCATGGCTCATCACCTCTTTGAGCCGGTGGCTAGTATCTGACACACCTGGCATAGCAAGGCAGGCACAAACAGCACAAACAAGGACACCAGCCATGTGGAGAAACCAAACACAGATAAAGAAAAGCCAACAGTAAGAGTTGACCTGAAAATTGATGTTTTCTCCTGTTAAATGGAGAACTGGAGACACCTGTCACAAGCACTCTTGCTGCCCACAGCACCCATCCTTACCAGGCAACCCTGCTGACCTCATAACATGTATCATCACTGGAGGACTCAAGTGAGACCTCAGCTGTTGTCTTCCCCAGCAGTGCAATTATCATCTTAAGCAACTGAGTTTTACCTGTACTCGGTTCCCTAACAGTAGGCCAGGCCACCTGTAACCAGCCCAGAGTGGTTTCTCTTACATGAAGCCACATTATTATTACATGGATGGCTGAAATCACATGAAATTCCTCAAACTTCCGCTCTTTCCTCAACACAGACCTGTAAATCAGACACAAGCAGCCGCTTCTTCCTTGAAACAAATCCAGCCTGAGCTTTTCACCTCTGCTCCCTATTGCCTAAACAGGGCTGTCCTGGGATTGCTGAGCTGCTCAACACCCAGCATAAGATAAATGAACCCTTTCCCTCAAACTTTAAAACAACCTTCACTGATCCTCAGAGCTGGCCTTTCCCCTTGCTCGTGCTCTTTGGGTCCCCCAGCAGGCTGGCAGAGCTTGTAGCTAGCCTTTCCTTCCTTGAGACATACCACCCTTGGAAAAATCCAGAGAGGAGTCCTCAGTCATGCCCCCTTCCAGGGCAGGAACAGTGCAAGAGACTGATGATAGCACTGCCCATTGCTCAAAGTTACCTGTCTATTTTCTAGGAAGCTTTAAATGAATGTAGTAAAAAACCTTTAAAAAGATCCTGCTTTAAAAGTCTGCGTACTTCCTGGCTTTAGAGGGAGGTAAAGGCATTGCAGAAGACATCTGTGAAGCATTTCTGGCCTCCTCCCATACAGAACTACTCTTAATGCCTTGAAGTTTGTGTTAGCTTTGAAGTAGCATCTGTATTTCAGAGGTCTTCCCTTACCAGAACTGCAGATGAGCTGCCTGATGCCAGCCAGTTTGCTGCTGCATGCTCCAGCAGCTACCAGCCTTCCCACACCTCTTGCCAGCCCCTGCCAACACCAGGATACAATCTCGCCCTGGCAGTTGTAGAGAACAGCTATTATTTTGCAAGCGGAGCTGTGGGATTCAACCCTCTGCTTATTTGGCCAACTCTCCCATTTACAGCTTTGTTGCGCTTATTGATTTCATTGTACGTCATAGACTAAAGCCCACATTTCCTTATCAAAATGGACTAAACACCTGCTTTGTTTCAGCCCACATATAACTCCTAAGAAATAACACAGTGACCCAGAAGAATCAGAATTATCTTAGTCATCAACTACCCTGTTTTTGCTATACTTCACACTTGAGAATCACTTAGGACCGCATCTCCATAATCCAAGGTTTGGGGTTTTTGGGTGTGGGTTTTTTTTTTTTTAATAAATTACATATGTTGAAATGTTTGGCATACCAAACTAAAATAAAAATAAAAAAAATCCTGACATGAAAAAATTAAGCAACGTGACTCATGACAGACACCAGACGTAGCCCTGTCACGCTGGTTTTGCACTGGGCTAAATGCGCTGACAGCTGTAGAGACTCTCATAATCCATATTTATGTCAGCAACATCCAGACAAAATAGAGCATATGCAGTTTTCGAGCTGACATTTTCAGTCAGCTCCTCCCAGCTGTGTTTAACCGGATCCTGAGTTAAGTGTTGTCAGACACGGTGCATGGGAAGCTCACTCTTGTGAAGGTATGCTAACATTAAAGCAAGATTACAAGCTTCTAAATTACTTAGAGGTGCACTTGTTATGGGCTCATTCCTACCTCTCAAAATGCTTGGGAAGCCCTTTCCCCTTGCATGACAGTTTACAGGATCAAAACCTCCCTTTGCAAACACTAACACACCTAAGTAAATTTACTTTCGGGACTAGCTCTAATAAAGCCAATGATGCACTCAAATTCCCAGCAGTCTCTCATTTGCAGGATCAGAAGCTTCAAGAGCCTTTTAATTTTGTAATGGAGGGGGAAGAAAATCAAGAATAGCGATTTCCCTAGAGCTGCTTACCTTAGCAGTGGGCACGGAATTTAACTCTGGAACAGAGAAAAAAACAGTACAAGATGCAAGGTCAAAAACTGACTCTCACTGCTTGTCCATCACTTGCTGAAATCACCAGGTGACCAAGCATGCAAGGGTTGAACACTTGTGCCGAGAAGCAATCATGTATGAGGAGAAGACAACTTTTGTCTTTCCACCTTTCATCCAGATGACCGACCAGGTCCCAGAGGAGGGTCTCCAAAGCATGGTCAACACCACTAACAGAGACATAACATGCAAACCTTACTCTTACTCTGTAGACCCCTGTCATTAACTCAGAGTGCTGAGGGTTAACAGTCTCATCCACCATTACATATTGCTTCCAGTGCAGAGGAATACACAGTAACATCTAATTTTTCAGAAACATGCAAGTTTTTGAGGCCTCTGCTGACCATGGCATAACAATGATGAATTGGTGTCAGCCCAGTCCAGCCAGTCTACTCCAACTGGAACATTTCCGAGTTCAGCAAGACAAGTGGTGTGGAAGAACTTTGTTACCTTTCATCTCTGTGAAGCAAGATTTCCAGAAAGACCTGCTTTATCTGACCCCCTCAGAGAGCTTTTTATTTTTGCAGCATCTGAATATCACAGGAGAATCAACAAATCCTCACCAGATCCTCAACTGGTGGACATCAGCTGTCGGGGGAGGTGGTCTGATTTACATCAGGAA
>NW_009258281.1:1875815-1894755 GCF_000687185.1 Egretta garzetta
ATGCCTAGCACATTATGCTAAGGCAATTCAGACTATGCTCCTCCACAAGTAAATGGGCATCATTTACAAAAATTAATAAAGGTTAAATTTAAAAATAAACAGAACTGAATGCCATCAGGGTTTTCTATACCTCATGCAAACAAGGAACCAAAATGTATTCCAAGGTCCAAGTCATTCTAGCCAGCATCTGCTAATCAGAAGCCCTCCAACAAATTGGCAATGCTGTGTTGCTCACAGAAAAGAGGACATATGAATGTGCTTTGCTTTGCCTTGCTATCAGCTTTCTGCTGCTGTATGCAGCGATGGCAGGAAAAAAAGGAATACAAATCCACAGCACTGCTTTGCTAGCAAGCTCTTGGCAAAAGTCATCAGAGCTGCTTGGGCTACTAATCAACTTGCCATCTGGCCAAGCAGCAGGAGCTATGAAACTATGCAGAGATAAGGTGGTAGTAGACATTTTCAAATGCATACCTGAATTTTCAAAGTTTGGATTCTCTTGTTTGGATAACCAGCTACTTTCCTCATTTTTTCATCCCAATCCTATCAGTGACTTGGCCCCTTGCACTTTCGTAGAACCCCCATGGATATCTTTATATATCATCCATGGTATGAAGCAAGGCAGGGCCATGTCCACACCCAGTGTGGACTACCTAGGAAATCTCCCTTTGCACAAATATCATGGGAAATCCGGAAATCTGAAAGTTACAGATTCAATAAGCATCAAAGGTCCACACAGATGTTAGAGGCCACTAATCCTGGCCACATAATGAGAATACTCTCCAGCCCTGGGCAAAGGAAACATCACCCCCACTGCTAACAGTGGCAGTCCCTGACGTGGTGGGGACTGACAATACAGTCTAGAGGAAATGCAAAAAAAAAATTATGCACTTAATCTACTTGAAATCCCACCTTATGATCCAACGTCACTTATTTAATAGTCAAACCACCTGGGATCTAAATGAGTTACCTCTCCTGTGCCTACAGGCAGTTTGTGCCAAGGGCAGGGAAGCAGCGCGCAGCAGACACAGTAACCATGCGGCAGCTACAGCAGCCTCATGCTGTATATGCAGACAGGCAATTCCATGGGTGCTTCCTCACCCTCAACTGCATGGCATATACATGTCCTACAAACGGTTCGCAAACCCACTTTCTTTTTTTGCTGTGAAGTTTATCTATTTCACCTTCAGAGCTCGCAGCTAATGAGCAGTGCCACTCCATCATTTTTATAGAGGTACTCTCCTGTGGGCCATTAAAATCACCCAGTGGCAGTCTCTCAACAGCTTCCAGTCAAGTCTGAAACCACTGCAGATGTCTGAAAACATGAGACTCTATTCCAGGCTCATTCACACTGGTTTTATTTTATTTAAATTAAATTTACTGACTTTGATGAAGTGTTGCTCCAGATTCACATGGAGCACCAGGTGAGGCTGGCTCTGTGTGGCTTTTCACACAGTGATTCACACTGAGTGAGTCCACTTAACTATGAAAACATCTATTTTAAATGACTAATTTCCATGACAAATTAAAAGCTGTTCATCTTAACACATCCAGGCTGAAAAATCATCAGTCTTGGCCCTAACAGCAGAAGCTTCTTTCCAAGAACCACACTTTCTTTAGCACTGAAATAGCAGCAGACTAGGAAAAAGCCTCACCAGTGATAGACTGTCTCCATTATGAAGTATTAGACATGAGAGTGGTTGAAACTAAGGACTTTTCCCTGGAAAGCCTTGAACTCTTTACGACAGACCATAAGCAATGTCCCTCATCTTCTGCAGCTGCAGAGTGTCCCCTCAGAATTAAGGTGTTGCCGAGGAAGGAATTCAGCAGGTTGGACTGCAAAGGTCAGGTGCTGAGCTGGCATAAATCAGCACAGCTTTGCTGACTTTCATGGAAGTGCAGGGATTTACCCCAGGTGAAAATCCCGCTGGAAGAGATGTTTTTATGCGTTACAAACGAAGGTGCCCAGGAAGCAGACTGTCAGCTGGCTAAAAGCAGTTTTGCTCTACTGAAGCCACTGCCAGATGCCTCAGAAGTTGATGGCAAAACTGAGCGTGCCTGGCACAGACGTGCTCTGCCCCCAGTGTGCTCTGCTTACCGAAATGAGTTTTGTTTGTGACCACCTATTGCTGAGTGGCGGTTTGTAATTTACATCCTCCATCAAGCTTCTGGGGATGGTAGAAAAACAGCAACAGAGCAGTAAATAAACACGTATGCAAACCCATCTGACTGGTATGCTTGAGAAGAGAGTGAATGTACAGAAATGAGAAGACGAAAACTATGTTTACCCAAGCTTGCCCCTGGTGACTTTGCTGAAGAGAGCAGCCCTCCATTTCTGCAGGCTCCCTTCAGCTTGTCTGTCCCAGTACTGGGACACTGTGCAGTGCCACCAACAGCCACACAACTTCGTCCCAGTCCTTAGGTCACCCTCTCCTCACCTGCATCTGATAGCAAGGAGGCAGAACCAGAGGATACGCATTTGAGCTCCCATATTGTTTTACAGCCCGAAAGGTAACTTCAAACCAACGGCATCATTTTCAGAAGACATGATCTTTCTTGTTAAAGAATCTTACTTTAAAATATCACTATAAAGTGGTGGTGTTTGGCTGGGAATTTTGTGCAGCCAGCCAGCAGAACCTGATATTTTAATAGTGGGTGGCTCAAGACTTTCTGAAAATCAGCCCTTTGAACGTGTCAAACTGAGCACCCAGAATTTAAGGCACTTAATGTATCACCCACTTTAAAATGCTGGCCCTTGATTATGAAGTAGCACAGCTGTACGAGGAGAGACAGAAGCTCCTCATGGGAATGATTTGATCTTCAGATTAAAAAGGCAAGAACCCAGCAATATTTACTTATTTGGCTTTTAAGCAAAGTTTAAAAGAAAAAAGAAAAAAGGGGCCGTAGCTAGCAGCAGCAAGCAACAAACTTCTCATTAGTGGGCTGTGCCAGATTCTTTATCTAAAAATAGTCTGTTCAGCAGTTTTTGAAAAAACAGCATCATGTTTAATTGAGATGCTACAGTATATGCAAGAGAACAAAGAGGAATATTACATATCTCTTCTGCAATAGCTATATTTCACTTGCTGATTGCTGAATGTGATCTAGATCTAAAACTACTTAGCCTATTAGTTCTAACATTGCAAAGTTAAGCGCAGAATGTGAGCACAATGCAGGGGTTTGTGCCCTCCCCCTCTTTTCTGGGAATGTCTCAATAAAAAACAGAATCAGCATCAGTTAATATTAATTTACACTATTAAAGCGGGGATTAGGTAACAGACAAAGAAAATGACCAAAACAAGAACCTTAACAAAAGTGTATGGCAAAGCTTTAGTAAATCTAGGTCTTTACCAATAAAGCCCCGATTTCCTTCCCAGTGGTACTCCAGTGGAGGTAACACAGAACTTCTTCCCCAACTCTTAGAGGTGAATATTGCTGCAGGAGTTGATTATTTCTGTGTTCAAGTTATCTGTAAATGATGACTTCATTTGTGGGCACTGAGTTAGCACAGAGGATGATATTAAAAAGTAAAAAAAAATGCTCTTTAACCGCGTCTTTCTGAAGGCATCAATACTTTGCAACATCAATATGTCTCTTATTCAAGAAAAACTGCAGGTCATGTTTTAGCTGAGCAGTCCTTTGCTGACATTTCTCAGCTGAAGGCTCTAATGGACAGAAAGTGGAGGGAATTTTCATATATTTGTTGTTGAAGTGAGCTTTTGTATAAAGGACTTCAAGATGTCACATAAATATTGCAGGCTCTTATTGATTTGTGGAATAGGAGCTATACAGGCAAAGAGCAAGGGAAGTCCCTTTACACCCATAAAGCCTGGCATTGTTTCTCAGCTGGATTAAAGTGGAGTCACTTAAAAGAGGAGAGACAATTTCATTCTTTATGACCTTACTGCTAAAAACAGCTTAAGGAAATTATCTATTTTGCTGTGCATCCACACCAGCTAGAATCTCTAGCAAATATACCTGTCAGTGCGCACTCGGCATTACTCTCTACACCCCAATTAGCGGTGTGTCTGCCAGGCACATCTTTGTGCCTCTGAAGAATGGCTCTGGCTAATGCACCCTGCTGGAGTTAGGAGATTCTCCATGCTCATTTCTGGTTCAATGCCCATTTCCTAATCTTTACTTTCCCACTAGCCCAGTGACTTCCTAACTAAATTCCATGGACACTTACTATTTTCTATCAGATTGGGCTAGCGAACGGGGGACACGATTAGTTGCTAGGAAATTCCTCTGGTAAAGCCACTAGCCTAAAAGAATCGCTCTCCTTTATCCCTGGCCCAGGAGGTTTCCCGTAAGAAATGGCAGTATGGCCTGTTACAAGCATACTTCAGCTGTGGCAGCATTTCCCAGCTCTGCTAATTGAATTGAATTAATCTCCTGTTACGAACATCTAAAACAGCTTCACCAGAGCATTTGCATTCTCAGTAAAACCTGCATCA
Source organism: Egretta garzetta (assembly GCF_000687185.1). NCBI lineage: Eukaryota > Metazoa > Chordata > Aves > Pelecaniformes > Ardeidae > Egretta > Egretta garzetta. Next base: position 1,880,270 of record NW_009258281.1, read on the forward strand.
CCAGAGCATTTGCATTCTCAGTAAAACCTGCAGCATCTTCAGATGTCTGGAGCTTATGTGATTTCATAGGCTTCCCTCGGGTGACTTGGATTTTTATGCTTTATCATGAATAGGGAAAAATCTATTTTCTTTTGTCACAGCCATCCCTGTTGTTAGAATTTACAAGTAGGGGGTGAGAGGAGATGAGGGAAGGGGATATATGAGAATATTAAATACTTGAGAAACATCCCCAACACATTTGTGCTATTACTGAGCTTCAGGAATGTCATCTGTGTAAATGCTTTTATAACACTCCTAAAGAAACCTGATTTATCATTTTCTGCAGCAACACAGATGTGCTAAACCTATCCCGCTTTACACCATACCAGGTGAAGCACTGCCAACAGGAGAGCAGACAGGAATGTACCAAAGGCAAGGACACGTAATGTCCCACAACTAAAGCATTTCATAAACATGTGTAGAAGTGCTTTGTCGAGTGGAAAAGAATGACCGAAATGGGGTTTAAAATGCCAAGCTGATTTCTGGCACAGCACCAAGCTGGCATGTCTCCCAATTCTGTTCAATCTGGTTCTTTATGAGGCTCTGGATATATTGTAATTAGTGATTATACAAGATACTATCTGGTTAAATCCCTCAGCCTGTTTTGTGTATTTGCTACATCTTGACATTTCTTCTGCCCAGATGAATATCCTTTCAGGGGGCACCTGAACAGGGCTGACAACCAGCTGATGGCTCAGAGACCTGGGATCAAGTCTCTGCACCATCCCTGATCTCCTGCATGCGCTCAGACTCCATTCGCTCAGTTGCCTCTACTGCACAAGAAGAGTTAACAGCCCTGCCACGGCAGCCTCAACTTTGGTCGCGGTGAAATACAGTTAAACATCGAGTTTCCTTGCCAAACTGGATGCAAACGAAGAAAGAATAAAAGTCTTTTCTCCCTACTCCCAGAAAGATTTTACTGTGCAGAAAAATTTTACCATGGAAATACTAATGGAAATTTGAAGAGCTCTAGAAAGTATCGCCATCCATAGCAAAGGACAGTTGGAGGCTAAAATAAGTTGTGCTCTGGAAGTCACAGAATTTTGCAAAAAATCTCCAGGACTGGGATGTGCTAAAACAAAATATTTGGAAGAATATAGAGCCTTGCATACCAGCGACTCCACCATTCATTGATATAAACTATAACATTCTCCACCAGGTAACATACACTGTAAGATTCAACGGTCAGGCAAAGTCTGAGAGGACAAAGCTTCAAACCATAATTACTGACCCCCTCTAGCTGCTGGTACCGAAAGTACAGCTATTAGCACTCACAGCTTGGGACTGGGGCTGTGCTGTGGTTTTCCTTGCAAGGGAGAGATGCCAAGGTCTGAGCCTGAACAAAAATAAATTAAGGGGGCGGGGGGGGGGAAGAGAGAAAGGAAATCAGAATAAATCTACCAAACTAATGCCCATCTAACTGAGCAAGTTGTAGATCAAATACATTTTTAGGATGCTGCAGAATTTCAGGGTCAGGGTGTACCTTTTTGCAATTTAGGTGGCATGTGCTTCAGCAACCATTAAAGCAGAGAGACGGGCATACACTTTCTGAAAGTTCCCACCCCCATTTGGGGGGATACCACTGTTTATTAAAAACACACCCCATCGCAAATTCTACTTGTTGCCACTTTTTGGCTGTGCTGGTGAGAGGAAGACAAGACAGTAACAGCCAACGGGCAAAGCATCTTGGATAATTATCAGTGCAGACGACTTGCCCCCCTGGTTTCTTTTCAGTGTTTTAAGCAGAACTGACATCTGATGAACTTACACGACCTTCACAGGTAGCACTCCAAAAACACCTTTCAGTCTCAATCCCTTCATATACCGCATTGAAACACAAACATGCCAAAAGAATTACAATTACAATATTGCAGTAAAGTGTTTTCAAAAATAGTCAGATTTACTATTCTGTTCTGAGGACACGTGCAGAGAAATGAGCTAACTATACACCCGCCCATCTGAATGCTGACTACAGAGTTTATTCATCCCAGTTGCAAAAATCATAAATAGAACAGGAAGGTGAATCAGAGGGTACAGTTTTATGGCTATAATTTTGCTTCCCTCTTCAGATCAGATGGCTGAGCTGAAAGAATTAAAGCCCATCAGACATCACACCGCATGTGTGTGCTCAAAGTGCTCCGCAAGGATAATACACAATATATGGTGAACCAAATATTTAAGGGAAGATTTTGCAGGCTACCATTTCTTATGCATATAACCATGCTAAAGAGCAGGTTTAAAGAACAAATCTTAGTTTAAAGAATTTCTGATTTAAGTGCTTAACTGTATAGCTTTAAAATTTTATCTCCCTGGAGTTGCTTTTAACTAGCTGGGGCATTTGACTTAACAGCTCCAGGTTCACTTTCACCTGCATTTCCAAAAATTCACTGAGAGTATGAGAAAGAATCACTGGTTTTGCTCTGTCAGTGATTCACTCAAGAAACGGCACACAGCAAAATCAGATTCACCAGTAGGCTGCGATTGCTAGTTACTTGACAGGTGAGTTTATTACCAGACATGGCAATTTACGGACACAATCTGACATTTTGAAATGCCTGTTCTCATACTGCTGTAAATTTCTCGCTGCAACTTACATTACATTTAGGAAACAATTCAGAAAGGTCTAAAATCAGCATGACTCCAGCTGCTTCAATGTCCCTTAAATCAAGGCTATTTCACGTTAAGGAAAGAGCCAATGAATCTGAAGAGTTGGTGTTTTGAGAAGCAGGTATTTCTTTTCTCTTAAGCCCCACAGAAATGCACAAGAGAAGCAGGTTGCAGGCCTTCCTTCCAGCTCTCAGTTCCTTCAACTCTCTGCCTGGAAACCAAACACAAATCTTGATGACTCTGAAAGTACCAGGGGTGAAATCTCAGCTGCTCTCCCAGCTCTTGGCATAATCCTGTGCCACAGAAAGACCAGTCCGTGGTCTAGAAGGACTGCTGCACTGACATAGTGGTCTGGACCCAGCTTAAGGATTTCTGAAATCTGTTAAGCAACACTAACCACTGGTGCCAATGCACGAAGTTGCGGTCTTGGTCTTCGTGAAGTCAACAACAAACTCTTGCAGAGTTCAGTGGGGAAGTCTTTCTGATGCAGACTGCCAAGCCATTGGTAGTCCACAGAAAGGGGGCTAATAACCAGATGTGGCTTGATGGAAGAACCTAAGTATACCACTATCTGGAGGTGAAAAAAGGCTGATTCATGATTGAGTCTTTACCTTCTATTGCGTTACCCAGTCATTTTTTTATATGAAGTATTATTTGCATTATATTAATAGTTTACTGTCATACTAATAGTATCCTATTGCATTCAGCTCCATTGCCTGGCAGTCACCTACAAAGGACTCCCAGGGATTGGTGCAAGAAGCGGTAAGCTAAGATTTCTTTCTTTCATAGTTTTGGATCACTACATTACCTTGTCCTCTCCCGAGCAAGAAGAGTGGAGGATTCCGCGTTGTCCTCCATTTTTGCTCTGAAACTACATCCTCAGCTGGGGCAGTGGTAAGACTCAGCTCTTCATTTGCCCAGTGCTCAATCAAGCAAAGGCCTGATGCAGGTGTATTTCATTAGGAACTTTACAAGAGTCAGCATCACTTACCTCATCTGGCATAAGGAAATAAAGCACCAAACATGAAAGAAACATCTACTGCACTCAGCACATCCCTTGGCTCACTGCAAGGCACCTCCTGGCTGTCTCTGGGAAAGGGTGAGGCAGAGGAGCTCCCCAAGCTTGAGGAGAGGCTGAAGGACTCCTCTGAGCCTTGGACAATCTTAGGCCTGCAGTTCTGACTCTACTACGGACTCCCGTCAAGCTCAAAGTGATCATTATATATCTCCACATCTCTGTTTCCCCCCTATAAAACCACAAGAGCATTTCCCTCCTCCCACACACTTTCTGCCTCACCTACTTTACAACTCCAGTTCCTCAGAAAAAGGGCACCCCTTTCTGCAGCATTTGTAGCACCACTGAATCCAAATTGTGACTGGTCCCCTAGGCGATACTTTAAAACAAATACTGATAGAAATATTTCGTAAACAATTGACTGACCCCACCCAGATACGGGAATGTGCTGCAGCCACCCCCCAGAGCTCCCCAGACTTCCCCAGCTAATCCAAAGAAGATGAAGGACTTGGAGCAGAATGCAACAATTGTTATTTCAAGGTAAAAGCTAAGATGCCAAAATTCTCCTTCCTGCCAAACAAAGAAGAGATACATTTGCACATTTTTCTAAGAGAACACGTATGAAGATCTGCAATGCAAAAATCCCATGTGCGAAGTCCCAGGACTGCAAATTATAAAGCACTTTCTTCTTCTTTTTTTTTTCCCCCCTTCATCCTAAAAAAAAAGGATTTGAACACGAGTTCTTTGCAACCGAGGTCAATGCGTAAAACCCTGCTTTCTGCCGCAGACCCAAGAGTCCCCTGCAAGAGGATCCTAGAAATAAATATGCCTCTGCAAAACCCTCCAGCTTTGATAAAATAACATTTTGACTGAATTGTTATTTTACCCACAGTGTTCTCACTAACACCACTCCAGCTACAATTAAGTTAAAACATTACATCTCCAATCCTTTCTCCTGTTCTGTAACTGTCATAAAGAATTAAAAGACACAGCCTTTTTTGTTCAATTCTTTTGTAAAACACTATTGAATCTGCATTCTCACATTATAGTACAGTTAGAAGCAATTTTATTAAAGTATTTATGATTATGAAGGGCATAATGTGAAAATGATCCATCTCTCCTTTTTCTACTGATTCATAATGCAAGAACTGGAGTTCAAGCAATGAAATTGCCAGCGTGCCAGTGTCAAACAAATGAAAGATGCCACTTTACACAGCATGTGGGCACCTGATGGAATTTCCTATTGCAAGATGTCTAAATGTCAGATGGTGCTGAATTGAAATTCAATTGGACAGCACAGTCACGAATGGTATGAATGCTGCACAAGCAGGGAGATGCCGTTGATGCAGTGAGATGCTTACGATGGTTTTTCCTGCCCGTGAAGGTAGAAGATGGACCTGCACCCCCATCCATTCCTACAGCAGAAGGTCCATCATGCCCTAATTAGAAAATTGCCCAGGCCTAAGGAGACATTATTTCATGCATGCACAATTTTCCTGTTTATCATTTCTAGGATGCAAAATTGGACTTGGTTGGCCCAATTCCAGAGTTCCCATCTTCAAATGCTAATTACACTAGATATTACTGATAGCACTATTGCTACTCCGTACAGCAAACTGCATACGACTAGGTAATGAGTAATGAATGTGCAATCAAATCTGGAAGGGCGGGTGTTTTGCAAGCCTTTAAACCTCAATATATTCCACAAACATAGAAGCAAATTCACAATCAGAAATGCAAGACATAATCTAAGGCACCATTACCTCAACTTTTACATGAAAGTAGACGCTCTCATTCCCCAGGTACACCTTTGAGGCCCCAAATAAGGCAGGTGAGGCCAGGCTGGTACCTGAACAAGGGATACTGGAGAAGTAATTGCACGCCCACTGTATTACAGTGCAGGTCACAGAAGCTGGGCACAGCAGAAAGCAGCGTGCTGCTTCAATGGTTAACACACCTGACTTAGCCAGTATGGGAATCAGTGTTTCTAACCCGCTTTTTAAATTCTTGGAGTACTTTGCTTTCCCTGAAGTGCAGAAATGAGAAATGATCTAGTTGATTTCCTCTTGTACATTTGATTCCACAGGATGTAATTTACTTCCTTCCGAAGTGGCTATGAGGAGTGTTAAAGAGGCACAAAACTTCAGGACAGAAGCCACAGCACCATCTGGTATGTGAAATGGGGGGTGGCAGCCCCTCCGGATAGCAGCTGCAATGAAATGAGGAATCATCATGGTTGCTACACAGCTCTCTACATTTCCTTCTTTACTGCTGATTGCTAAGAACCCCCTTGAAGACAAGGTGACAAGCTCTGATGAAAGTTTTCATCATGCCCTCTAAAATGGGGCATGCATTTCATTATGGGGTAGGGAGCTTTATGGTATACATTTCACTACAAGACTTGCAAGGACAAACACATACAAGAAAACAGAGGTGGAGCTCTGAAAGCGAGAATCCCTCCAGTCTGCTCCAGTTTGATTAGTATCCGATAGAAACTAGGAGAACAAATGCAACTAGATCATGTGAAAAGTCACACCCACAACCACCACATAAAGCTTTCTTCATTCCTTTAAACTAATAATATGTGTTCAGCTTCCATACCACATTAGATTTTTTTATGAATCTGTGCTCTGGAGAAAGAACATAATGAATTCCTGCAGTATCCAAGCCAATGGGCTTACCTTTCACAGGGAGAGAAAAACCCCAATGAATCACAAGCTTAGTGTCATGATGTTTGCATGATAATGCTTTGCTCTCAACGCTTGCTGTTCTTCTTCCATTGCATCATTCTTTTTCTTAACGTATTTATGCACACTAAAGATTACATAAAAGTCATTCGGCAAAGATAACACATAGTAGGATTTGGAAGGGTGAAATCAAATAATCCCATCAGCTTTGCATTCAGTACCCAGCTAGAAAAAGGGACAAGATCTACAACATCCTTTCTTGTTTACCTAGTGTAATTGCTTTTGAGCTTTCTTGCAAGTGGATTTGCTGAGAAACATTGCTTTCTAGAACTCCAGTAAGGTTGGCTTTCATCCCAATACAGAGTTCTGTGACCAGAGACAGCAAGGGAGATAGAATAAGGTAACCTTAAAGGCCAATGCCTCTGCTATGCCTTTCCCTGTACAAAACAAACCCCAGGTTTCTGAACATCTTTATAAATCACATGACCAGCATTTTGCAGAATAAATGCAAAACTGTGAATTAGAGGTTCGCAAAGCTCATAATTACAGTAAACATTAAAATTTGTTGAAGTGTTATCACTGAAAGTAATTGTCAAAATGTAAATTGTCAAAACGTAAAACTTAACAAGCAGCAAAAAGCAAATTATTGTGAATAACTCACTTTAAATCTACTTTTCTAAACAGCAAAAAAAGAACTATTACCACTGAACATTTTGGAAGAGAGAGAAGTGATGTTACCAGTGTTTGCAAATGTCCAGATTCCTACTTGCCCTGCTGCTGCTGCTGGATCGGAGTGCCATTTGGGGATCAGAGTGAAACTAGAACATCTGAGATTTGCTTAGCTCTTTGATGGAGGCAGCTAGGGGAATAAGAATACCAACAGTTCATGTTTCCCCAGAAATCACAAATCCCGATCCAAAGCTCCTAGAAGCCTGCAGGATTCTTTTCACTGACTTCAGCAGGGCTGGACCAAATCCTTATGCATGCTGTGGCTCCTGAGGTTGGAAGTGCTTAAAGCTTACCCTGTTCACGTTTACCGATTTGCTCTGCAGGGAGATGATTTATTTATTGTCTCAAAATTCTTCTTCTGTTGTTTAATACAAGTAGTTTATCATTGTATTGAGGAGTTCACTGCAGGCAAGAAAGAAGGCAACGATGCCTTCTACTGGCTCATGAAACTTCTCTTTCTGATGCAGAGAAGGTGAGCTGGAGGAAGCCTTGGGCTGATGACCTGCAATCAGGTCTCAGGAGAGTAGGGGACAGGAGAAGAAAGAAAAAAAGAAAAAAGAAAAAAGAAAAAAAAAAAAAAGAGAGAGAGAGATTGAAAAAAAAAATAGAGGATGGGTGTCTTAAGAAGAAAATGACAAAGTGAGGCACAGAAAAAGAAGGTAGAAACAGATACTGATACAATTCTAAGTTACGTTAAATCATCTTTTCAAGAGTACTGAGTCTGGCAACAATTTTGAGGTGATCATGATCAGAGCAACAAGGAGTTCTGACCATTGGTGCTGGGGCTAGCACAGAGATTGACCTTCCTTTTTTATGTGTCTGGCCAGTCCCTGGTGGGCTCGTATGGTCAGGTTTGACACTGTAAATCCTCTTTGCAAGATTCAGCTTCTGGCAACGAATCATGCTGATGTTCGGCAGCATAACAAGTGATCCCCTCTCCTCCAGCTAACTGCAGGGATTGCTCTGTGGATTACATCCCATGTCTACTAGATTGTGGGTTTGGCCCAGGTAAAGATGCTCTTTATCTGCATTGTTAAAGCAAGTGAGAAGGTCCAGGGTAGTAGCAGCTGAAAGCATGCATAGTGCATTTTAGGGTTCTTCTGTCTGGAGAACAGCCAACTGAAACTGAATCACACAGGTATTTTCCAATAAAGCCACATCAGAAACCCACATATAAGCTACACCTGGCTGTATTTTCCCAGAGAAATAAACTGCATTTGTTCCTCAGGCTATTGCCCCTCAGGATTGTTTCCAGGGTTTTCGAATTACATGAGTAACTACATTCTTCTAAGTCTTTGCATCCTCATCCTAATTAAAACATCTCTCAGACTTATGAAAGCAGAGATATTAGCATTCTGGGCCAGCTACCTTTCATTCCTAACAATTCCCTGCATACCCAGAGAGAAAACCAGAGGAAAAAAAAAGAAAAAAAATAACCAGACAGGCTCCATCTCTTATATCCAAATCAAATCTGTTTTAGCAGGTCTTTTCTAAGCTCCCCCTATCCTTACTGGCCATCACACTATTTTACAAAGCTGTCACCATATGCGAGATATTTGGCTTCAGGGAGAAAATGATCAAGATGAAAGAATTACTTACTCCACTTCTACCAACCTTGTGAATCATTCATGTTCCTTACCTGAATCACAGCCAGCCGCAGTATCTGTCACATTCTGAATTTAAGCCATGTACAATGTAACATTTACCAATGATCATTCAAAATATTCTATTAACCCCCTTCAAATACACACATTGTGTGTTGGCACACAGTACAGGAAAAAAGAATTTATTGTACAGCTCAGCATCTTGCTAAAGTGCCATAGTTTTAGCTGAAAGCTCTACAGCCTTCTCTACAGGCAAGGAGTACCTTTGTTTATTATTTTTCAAAACCCATATCTAAGGATAAGAAACCATTTCCCCCTGGCCTTTAGTAAAAGCAGGTTTTAGATTCTCAAGGGAAAACTGCAATAGGTGGAAATCAGGAGTAAGGAAGCCTGTATCTATGATCTGGCTAGCAGAATAAGCCTTACCGAGGATGCTTATGTATCAACGAGCAGTTGTCAGCTATGCAAAAATCTCATCTAAGCTCACAAAGTTGTTGGGGACACTCCAAGTTCACCTTGCAAACCACTTGAACTCAGTTTAGCAGAATCTGGATGAAGTTTTATGTTGTGTAACAGGAAAATCAGTGCTCTGGAGTATGCCATGAACACCTCAGTGTGTGTCCCCCTTTAAAAACCAGGTGTACATCCTCAGACCCATGAAATTCTCTCTCCAAATAAAAATCACCACCCAAAACAGATATTGCTTTGAGGCTAATCAAGGTGTTTTATAACTAAGTTGCTGCCACATTTACATGCCCCAGAGGGTCAATTCTGCCCTGAGGTTTTTATGTTGGTGCCGGACACGTCGCTCCTGCCAGCACAGGTCTCACCAAGGCAGAGCGAGGCCAGCACATATTCAGCCACCCAAACTTTTATTGCAGCAATGGGATTACAGTGAGGATTGGTTCAAAGATGAAATAAAGTGTTCGTTTAAAGCCATTAAAAATAGTTACTTTGCTGTCAGATTATTAATCGTCTGTCATAATATTCTTAGAGGTGATTATAAAAAGTATATTTCTGTGTAGTCACAACGCCCTTCTGTCAGACACCGTGGTAAATGAAGAGCCAGCAATAGAAACACTGCTGCCGCACAGAAACACTGCCATCTCTTGTTGTTCACCAGGCAGACAGTTGCCAGGCACATGCTCAGGATGTGGCAAACACTGGGTTACCCGTTTTAAATCTTAATGACAGAGACATTCTCTAACGTGGCTTTATCGCACGTTTTGGGTAAAGGCACAAGTTGTTCAGATAACGCAGGATAATTCATGAAGCCACAGTAAACCGCTTTTGAGCCTGAGCTCTGTCAAACCCAATCTCTTTTCTTTCAGGCATTTTGATTTTGGCATTTCATTGCTGTAACACCAGAGACATCAGCAGTTACTTCCGATACCAGCAACACAAAAGCATATTTAGTCCTGGGAGACCATGGAAAGATGCAGTGTAAAATGCTACAAAGCTTAACATGGTTTTTTTGCGCAGAAGTTTTTGCTAAGCCTCCCATAAAAACATAGAGCAAAAGCAGCATGTCCTGAGCTGGTGCTGGTAGCCCAGCACCACTGAGTGCCCGAGACCCCACGCCCAGGTCTGCCTGCCAAAAAGCTTCACCCCCAAGGCCCCCACAGCCATGGGCAGGCAGAGGCTGGGCGGCAGCACCCACTGCGACTCTTTGGAGACCATAAAACACAGGTTTCTAGTGAAAATTCCAGCATCTCACTCACTGGAAATGAAGAATTTTTTCATACTCTTTGTGAGTCAGTTAATAGCTTCTTTTCCCCCTGATTAATACCAATATGATTGTGATAAGGGCAAGAATACATTTTTATGCCTGGGCTGGTTAATTTTCATGATTATTTTGCAAGGCATCTGGGTCTGCTACTGAGGCATCCATGTATTCATTACACTTCAGCAGCACGCAATGAAGGCGTAAATGAATACTGCAAATTCGGGGATTCTAGTTCAGTGGGAATAAGAAATTGTGTCAATAGAGCAAGTGACCTGTTCCCATTTTCTGGTTATGATATATGGTAGAAAATGTGAAAAAAAAAAAAGAAGTAAGAAATTTTAAAAGACAACAGTTATCTTAAAACAGCATGTCCTTGAAATACAGAAAAAGGGAAAGATGTTCATTCACTTCAGGTAAGACTTCCACTCTATCAAACAAATACTATGTTAAACCCCATCTCCCAAAAGTAAATCCAAATAAACACCACAGATTCAGCTCCTGAAAGTCTGGGTATTTTTGATGTACCACGCCATCCCCCATCTGTGCTGGAAGCAGCTATCAGCAAATGTCCATAACACCTTGCCACAGGCCATAAATTCACTGAGATTCTGGTTTCCAAACATTTCTGAACTTGCAAACCTGGCTCTTTGGCAAAGTGGCCAGGTTAAAATGTTGATTTTCTAGGAGGATTACATTGCCTCTCCACTTGCAAGCAGCATTAGCAAGCTGACTTGAATAGAGCTCGGAAGGAAAGTAAAGTTTGCTGACAGCAACCACCCAACGTCACATGTCACTGCTCGAGGAAGGTAACCACCAGAAACAGAGAAACTTTTACCTCCTCAGACAGCGTATTTTTCATACCCTTGCTGGGCAGCTTGCTCACAGACCTCTGCGAGCTCTGGCCTCTAACACACCTCATGACAGAAGCCCGCCATTTCTCACTCCTTCACAGCAGCCCTAAAATACCCATGGAGGGGCCCCATCACGGCACAGGTTGCTGGGGTGCCTGTTTAACTTTGGAAGAGTGTTTTTCCCTGTCCTTCTCTCCTCAGAAGAGCCCCAAGCACTGCCTCACACCACGGCCCCCCACTCCCTTGGGACCAGGGGCCACTTTATGCCCTTTTCCACCAGGACAGGGGGGACCCACCTCCCCGGCCTTGTGCCACATGGTGAGGAGACAGCCACCGGCCTCGGGGCTGACTGACCTGCATGTTTGCACCTTTCCAAGACCAAATCCTGCATGGATGCGATGATCCAGGTCGGGAGAGGTGGGAGGAAGGCAGAGGTCCTCAGGGCATCAACTTGCAGGCCTACACAGGGCTCCCCTCAGGTGCCCACCAACGGGACAGTGCTCCCCAGGCAGCCCCCACCACTTGTGAGCACTCTGGGGACCCTTCCCATGGCACCCACACCTCCTGCCTGCCTGGGCAACAGCTGCTCTGAGGAGCTGAGGGCTGGGTGAGGAGAGGTGCACACCTGAACCCACTTGGGCAATCAGACAATTAAGCAAGCTGGGGCACCAGCCCCAGTCCCCTCACCCAAACCACCCTGTGCTCCTGCACCCCCTCATGCTGCCTCTGCACCCATACCACCTCCTGAACCTGCTGCTTCTGCACCCACACCGCCTTCCGCTCCTTCACCACCTCCTGTGCCTGCTGCTCCTGCACTACCTCCCAGTGCTCATGCCCCACCTCGTGCGCTTGCACCACCTCCTGCTCCTGCCCCTGCACCACCTCCTGCTCTTGCATCACCTCCTGCTGCTCCTGTCCCTGCTGCTCGGCACCACCTTCTGCTGCTGCTCCTGCTCACACTCCCGCACGTGCACCCAGAAGCCCTGACTCCATACAATGAAATTCAAACAAAAGCCACCCTCAAGCTGAACAGCTGGAGACCACCAGTGACCCGTGTGTGCCATGGGCCCGTGAGGTCCCTCTGCCCAGGGGGAAAGCCACTCTCCAGCTGGCTGTCCCCTAAACAAGCCTGCTGAGTGCCTTTCTCGCAGCAGCTGGGGAACACTGCTGGCAAAGCAGCTTGCTCACTCGTACAAAGGCAACATGGGGCCTTGAAACATGTACTACATTTCTCTTTTGAGTTTCTCTGCATTCAGAGAAATTACCTCAAGAAGCACACTGTACTTTTTGTTACACTAAACTGCAATTAACTATGAAAAATGACATTTTTTTTAGTCATCTTTGCTGACACGTCTTAACCTCCTTAATACATATGTAATTCTTATATCCCTCCTGCACTTCCATTAACCTGACCGGCATTACAGCAGCCACGGGGAATCCCCAGCCTTTCCCCGGTCCTGCAAACACGCATCTGGGGCTCTGACACCACCAGAGCTGCCACACTGCAAAGTGGGTCCAACAGCCCCTCAAAACCGCCCTGACACAGGGGGTCCTTTGCAAAGGGACGGACTATGATGCCATCGCAAAATGGTGCTGCTCATGCCCTGCCTTAGAAAAAAGAAAAGTAAATGTTAATGAGCACAAGTGGTGCCATTATTCCAGGTCTACATTATTAGTCAAACTGGTAATTAAATACCTGATGGAGGTCTGCTTACCTTCTCACACCCAACAAACAGGGTTTGAGTCTCTTTTGCACATCCATGATTTGAGGGATCAAGAAACAATCTTGCAGGTTGAAGCTGACAGAGGTGAAACCACTTATCTAAGTGAAAAAGAATATTAAGATCCATAAGCAGAAGGAGTTTGGGTTACTAAAAAATGCTTGGAAGGGGTATAACAACTTCCAGTGAAGTCGTTCTCGAAACCAAATTCATTAAGAATAATTGGCAAGTTTTTGTTTTGTTGGGGTTTTTCTATACCAGGGTAGTCAACACTGGGAGAAATGGTCTAGGAAAGCAATAGATTATTTGTGTCTGCAAGTAAAAAATAAACGCTTTTATGGATGTATGTAGTTAGGCACTAGTTATCAGGCTCCACACAGGCTTTAGTGGATGAAATTCAGCAACTGCACGATGCAGAGGGTAAGAGTAACGGTCTCTGCTGGCTGTGAGTGCCATGCACTGATATCACAGCAAGTTTGCCCTCCGGCACCCCTCTAGAAGGCTGCTCCCTATCAGCTTAAACCCCTTTCCCATCAGCTGGGGTCTCTGTGCTGGGGCGGGTGAAACAGGGCAGCGTTCTTGCACAAATCCCATATTGCTGTCATTTCACATTTCATTCCTCCTCCCCCTATCCCACACCACCAAGGAGCACCAGGACCTCAGCTTTCCTATGGGACCCGGCTGTGATGCGTGGGCTCCCCACAGGCTACACCCCGGTTAGGCAGCAGCGTGGCACCTCAGAAACAGAGCCGCAGAGAGAAGCAGCAAGCACTGAGGACATGGCAGCCCCATCACGTGTGTTTTGCATGGTGGTCACAGAATCACAGAATGGCAAGGGTTGGAAGGGACCTCGGGAGATCATCTAGTCCAACCCCCCTGCTAAAGCAGGTTCACCTAGAGCATGTTACACAGGACTTCATCCAGGTGGGCTTTGAATATCTCCAGAGAAGGAGACTCCACACCCCCCCCCGGGTGGCCTGTGTCAGTGCTCTGTCACCCTCAAAGTAAAGAAGCTTTTCCTCATATTCAACTGAAACCTCTTATGTTTCAGCTTGTGCCCACTGCCCCTTCTCCTGTCGCTGGGCACCACTGAGAAGAGTCCAGCTCCATCCTCATGACATCCACACTTGAGATATTTGTATGTGTTGATGAGGTCCCCTCTCAGTCTTCTCTTCTTCAGGCTGAACAAGCCCAACTTTCTCAGCCTTTCTACATAGGGGAGATGCTCCAGCCCCCTTATCAACCTTGTTGCTCTGCTCTGAACTCTCTCCAGGAGTTCCTCACCTTTCTTGAACCAGGGAGCCCAGAACTCCCCGAGAATAATCTGAGAATCCCTGAGAATAAGGATTGCAGCAAAGGGGAGCGCTTTTCTGTATGGGACATTTCTAGTGAGTCTTGCAGTAGGTTTTGATTTCTCATCCAGTAGTTTTGAGACTTTATAAAAAGGAAATAGCAAAAAAAGCTGCTTTTCTTTTTTTTTTTTTTTTTTTTTTTTTTTTTTGGAAAA
>NW_009258281.1:1895361-1897716 GCF_000687185.1 Egretta garzetta
TAAAGCAGGGTCACCTAGGGCATGTTACACAGGACTTCATCCAGGTGGGCTTTGAATATCTCCAGAGAAGGAGACTCCACACCCCCCCCCGGGTGGCCTGGGTCAGGGCTCTGGCACCCTCAAAGTAAAGAAGCTTTTCCTCATATTCAACTGAAACCTCTTATGTTTCAGCTTGTGCCCACTGCCCCTTCTCCTGTCGCTGGGCACCACTGAGAAGAGTCCAGCTCCATCCTCATGACATCCACACTTGAGATATTTGTATGTGTTGATGAGGTCCCCTCTCAGTCTTCTCTTCTTCAGGCTGAACAAGCCCAACTTTCTCAGCCTTTCTACATAGGGGAGATGCTCCAGCCCCCTTATCAACCTTGTTGCTCTGCTCTGGACTCTCTCCAGGAGTTCCTCATCTTTCTTGAACCAGGGAGCTTCTAACTGGACACAGTACTCCAGGTGGGGTCTCACCAGGGCAGAGTAGAGGGGGAGGATAACCTCCAGTGCGGAGGAGGACAGACCCTCACGCACTGAGGAGGGAGCACATCAGCTGCTCTCCTGGAGCACACCTCCCAGTTTGGCTTCCCCCAAATCCCACTCACATGCTGCAAGGCAGTGCAGCGATGGGAGCCGAAGCTGTGCAAGTGCTGGCAACCAGGAATTTCACTTCAAAAGCACACTCGTGACCCCAGCTGAAACACTTGTGTAGATGTACCAAGAAACACTTTCAAAGTGGAAATGAATTAGAACTGGTTGAATTAGTCTCTGTGAAAAATTTAGCCGCTACATTTTGCATTAATTGTTGAATAATTTATTCACAAATACATTTTCTCCATTATTTGACCTCTGCTGCACAGTAATGAATGCTATTTGGCAAATAATTTACTGTACAATATTTATATGAATACATTCATTCTGAATATATTTTCCTATTACCCCATTACTTACAAATTCACCCTTTGAGTGATCTCAGCATAGACAGCAGTCAGCCGTCTTTTGTAAGTCATTCCTATTTCCTGGTCTGGCTCATCCTAATTCAAATGTCCCAGTGCTTATTACAAAGTATTTCAGCCTGTGCTGGGCATGTTCCCTCTGGATGAAACCTGGAGACCTCTTGGAATAAACACAGTGATGTGCAGGCAGGTGCAGTCATGGGTTGCTTGTTGGAGGGAGGAGCAAACACAGGAAATATTCAGACAGAGGTTTTGGAGGTTTTCTTGGAAGGCATCTGTAAGTATCCAAAATCTCACTGAGATTTTACAGGAACTAAACACATAATTCCAAGGCTCTTAAAAAATGCATGGCCTTTGCTGAAATCTTTTTTACCCCTGTAGTACAACAATACAACCTACCCTTTATTTAAGCACCAGGGCAGCAGACTTCACACAGTTAGAGTCACGGTCTAGAAGATGGACAAAACCCATGCTGCTTTACAAACATCTTCTTACCTGAGTATTTAGGATAAGCAAGTGGGAAACTGGCTGCAAATATCCGCTTGAAATACAGGTAATCAACATGCACCTCAGAAACCCCTCTGAAAACAACCTTTGTCCTCTCCTCTTGGACATGAACAACACACCGTCAAGAAATTCTGTGCTGGATTCAACTCTGCCTTTGGGACAGCTACAGTAACACAAGAGCAGCAAGGTACTGCTCTGAATGTTCAAATACGATGAAAGAGCATTAAAATACCTAGACAAGACGTACCTGAAAGCATATTTGGTTCACAGATTTATGGCAAACATATCAAACTTATTTTATTCTAACCATCCTCTCATGACTCTGAGTCCAGCAGTTCTCCCAGACAAAAGCAACAGGTAAACAAGAGCTACATGAGCCCTGTGGCTGGAGGGCTCCACACGACTATTTTGCTGCAATTCACAGAACCGAGCAATGCAGCAGCAAAGCCATGGAGAAGTTCTACTGGGAGGGCAAAACCCCTCCTGCTGTAGGAGAAGATCAGGTTCGTGATCACCTGAGGAACCCGAACACACATAAGTCCATGGGACTTGATGAGATGCATCCCAGAGTCCTGAGGGAACTGGCCAATGTAGTTGCCAAGCACCTCTCCATGATATTTGAAAAGTTATGGCAGTCAGGTGAAGTCCCTGGTGACTGGAAAAAGGGAAACATTGTGCCCATTTTCAAAAAGGGTAGAAAGGAAGACCCCAGGAACTACCGACCTGTCAGCCTCACCTCTGTGCCCGGGAAGATCATGGAACAGATCCTCCTAGAAGCTATGCTAAGGCACATGGAGGCCGGGGAGATAATTCGAGATAGCCAGCATGGCTTCACCAAGGGCAAGTCCTGCCTGACGAACCTAGTGGCTTTCTATGATGGTGTGACAGCATCAGTGGACAAGGGAAA
>NW_009258281.1:1898032-1900597 GCF_000687185.1 Egretta garzetta
TGGGGGTACTGATGGATGAAAAGCTAGACATGAGCCGGCAATGTGCGCTGGCAGCCCAGAAGGCCAACCGTACTCTGGGCTGCATCAGGAGAAGCGTGGCCAGCAGGTCGAGGGAGGTGATTCTGCCCCTCTACTCAGCTCTGGTGAGACCTCACCTGGAGTACTGCATCCAGCTCTGGAGCCCTCAGCACAAGAAGGACGTGGAACTGTTGGAGCGGGTCCAGAGGAGGGCCACAAAAATGATCCGAGGGCTGGAGCACCTTTCCTATGAGGACAGGCTGAGAGAGTTGGGCTTGTTCAGCCTGGAGAAGAGAAGGCTGCGGGGAGACCTGATTGCGGCCTTTCAGTACCTAAAGGGGACCTATAGGAAAGATGGGGAAAATCTTTTTAGTAGGGCCAGCTGTGTCAGGACAAGGGGTAATGGATTTAAACTAAAACAGGGTAGGTTTAGACTGGATATAAGGAAGAAATTCTTTACAATGAGGGTGGTGAAACACTGGAACAGGTTGCCCAGAGAGGTAGCGGAGGCCCCATCCCTGGAAACATCCAAGGCCAGGTTGGACAGGGCTCTGAGCAACCTGATCTAGTTAGCGGTGTCCCTGCTCCCTGCAGGGGGGTTGGACTAGATGACCTCTGGGGGTCCCTTCCAACCCAGAACATTCTATGATTCTATGATTCTGCAGGATTTTTTTACCCCTTACTTGCCACTTTTTAATGAAAAGTTGAAATATTGTAAAATCTGTACTGCTAAATTTGCTTAACCAAATTGACAGTTAAAGGCAAGAGTTCCCTGCTATTTTCAATCACACTGAGAGCTGATTTTTTTTTCTGGGGGAGGACAGCATGTTTGACATAAATATTTAACAAAAAACATCCCTGTAAACATGAAGACTGGTAATTTTGAGCCTCTTCTACATTTAACCAAACTGCTTGTTGGGCTGGCATTGGTGGACTCGTGAATTTCCATGTTCATAAATCAGTCAACCATCTGGGACAAGGACCATAAGCAAAGGGATTCACAGTCTCATAAGCCCCTTTTCAGCAGCACTACGCATGGATACTAGGGAGCTTATCCATTCTGCTACAACCTACTTGGTGGCCTACTGTTCTCTGCTGGGGAAGGAAGCGCAGGAAAGTCTTTGTACTCTGTAATTTAATACCACCATTGCAGGTTGAAAAACCTCAGACTGCTCCTCTGGGAAAGGGTATAAAGAAGAGACAGAGCACTGTGTACATTTGGGATGAAATCATCTCCTTCATCCAGAGAGTAAATGTTGACTGAGACAAGACCTTTATCCTGCAGGGATCATATATATTCTCTGCCTTTCTTGTACCTCTTCCATGGTGTGTCCTCAGCAGAGAAAAACAAGCATTCCCTTCCTGTATTTCGAGCTTCTCTTGCCCTGAGTTTAGATAGATACCTGCTTTCACATCATGGCCAATGCTGCTCAGGACTTGAAGAGCTCCCCTGCCTTTCTTTTTTTTTTTTTTTTTTTTTTCTCTTTTTCCCAAATGTAACTGACTAATGAAATTTTTTTCACTTTCTTGTGGGGAACAAAAATCAGGCCTTCTGGAGAATCTCCATCTGGAGAAGGCTTGCCCATACACTGTCTAGAGCCATGTAAGAGAAAGAGTGCCATAAATCTGTAGACTGTCACTGCACTTATTCAAGGTGCCTTTTTTTTTTTCTTCCCCTGGCAATCCCTTCCAATTCCAATAATAGCTCAGATAATTTATTCAAGTTCAGATGGAAAAAGAAAAAATTATCTATCCCACACATACTCATTATAGATGGACTTGGTTGCAAGAGAGGATTGCTAGCTTGCAGCCAACTCTGAACATAGACACAAGGCTAAAAACTTGGAGAGCCACCTCATACCATCCCCTATACATATCACGGAGTACATAATTAGATGACAGATCTTGATCTTCACACAACAGGAGTCAGGCACATTTTTCATCTATTCTCCTATCCGTGCATTGCTTTTCTAGTCTTTGTTACTTCAGTTTTAATTCATGGTGTCCATTATTCCCTTCTAAACAATTTATCTTGTAACTTATTTGCAGATGGACAAAGCTGAGGAGGGGCAGAGGGATTTGCTGCTCTCATTTTTGCACCTGCTTGCTTTCACCTACAGGGTGCTCCTTTTTCATGCTAATTCTCTCATGTCTCTTTCAATTATAGGCAGTTTTCTTCAAAATGTCATCTCTAAGTGGCTTCCCAAGGAGATGCTAGCTGCTTTTTCTTCCCTGAATTCCTCTCTTCCAAAGATACCATTAATGGTATCCCTCAGGACACAGAATCACAGAATCGCAAGGGTTGGACCTCAGGAGATCATCTAGTCCAACCCCCCTGCTAAAGCAGGCTCTCCTAGAGCATTCTACACAGGACTTCGTCCAGGCGGGCTTTGAATATCTCCAG
Source organism: Egretta garzetta (assembly GCF_000687185.1). NCBI lineage: Eukaryota > Metazoa > Chordata > Aves > Pelecaniformes > Ardeidae > Egretta > Egretta garzetta. Next base: position 1,900,455 of record NW_009258281.1, read on the forward strand.
AGAAGGAGACTCCACAACCTCCCTGGGCAGCCTGTTCCAGTGCTCTGTCACCCTCAAAGTAAAGCAGTTTTTCCTCATATTCAACTGAAACCTCTTATGTTTCAGCTTGCACCCGTTGCCCCTAGTCCTGTCGCTGGACACCA
>NW_009258281.1:1903229-1934152 GCF_000687185.1 Egretta garzetta
GGCTATGGCTCTTGAAGGTAGGGGAGTCCAGGAGAGCTGGCTGCTGTTTAAGCAGCTCTTCCTCCGTGCTCAGGACCGGTGCATCCCTGTGAGTAGGAAATCAAGTAAACGAGGTAAGAGACCTGCATGGATGAACAAGGAGCTCCTAGTGAAACTCAAAGAAAAGAGTAAGCTCCATGGAATGTGGAAAGAGGGTCAGGCCACTTGGGAGGCATACAGGAATGCTGCCAGAGCATGTAGGGAAGCAACTAGAAAGGCCAAGGTTCACCTGGAACTAAGTCTGGCAAAGGACATCAAGGATAACAAGAAGGGCTTCTTCAAGTATGTCAGCAGTAAACGTAAGACCAGGGGTAATGTGGGACCGCTGCTGAACGAAATGGGTGCCCTGGTGACAGAAGATACAGAGAAGGCGGAGCTACTGAATGCCTTCTTTGCTTCAGTCTTCACTGTCGAGGCTGGCCCTCAGGCTCCCCAGTCCTGGCAGGTAAGCGAGCAAGCTTGGAGAAAGGACGACCTTCCCTCTGTCAATGTGGGTCAGGTTAGGGATCTTTTAAGGAAGCTGGACACCCACAAGTCCATGGGCCCTGATGGAATGCACCCGCGAGTGCTGAAGGAACTGGCAGATGACACCTTAGGATTACCTTAGGATGTTCTTCCCCCAATACAGACTATTGATTGTCATCTATTCTCTGCATTTCTCGTTCCCCAGAAAATATTTTTTCTGAATTGTAATACTCACATAAAGATGCACTTGCTGGGAAATTTGCACTAGTGGCAAAGGCCACAAAAGAGGTGGTACTTACAAGATATATAGATCTTGAGATACTCCAGTAAAAAGGGACACTTTTCACTGACAATGAATTCATCTCTTACAGCTTTTCAGTTCCCTTTGCTCCCAGCCACAGCTACAAATGATGTACTGATCTTGGTTCTGGATCTGTGGACAACTAATGAGTAGGAAGTCCCTAACTCAGGTTCCTGGCTGCATCATAAACCAGTCTGTTTTATAAACCAGAAATAACTGCAGAGGGATGAGCATTTTTTTGGCTGGGTTTGCTTAACCTGATGGTGCTCACTCTCACAGCAGCCGCGATCATGGACAGTGTAACATCACATAACATCTCATTCCCTCCGTAATCAGAAAATATGCAGATCCACTTCTTTACCTGGCACAAGCAAATCTTGGCCTAGGACCTTCATTTAGTAAACATTCAGAATTACTCAGCCCTCATTTTTTACTAGCTAGGTCTTTTTCAGCTTTGTTTTTTGAAGACCCTGGGGACAAGTAGCCATCAGTCTCTCGAGCAGCTTCCTTCCTTCCTGGGAAAGTCAGGATGCCCTTGGTCCTGACTGGATCGATGTAGGAGGCTTCACAGCACTCAGCATCATTTTCTCCTTCCCACATTTGTCTACGTCCTTCCTTGTTCGCCCATAACTCTATCACCTGGGATGGTTTTGACAATTCTTTCCTACATGCTCAATCTGATTTAGTTTCCTTATATTTCCCCAGGGACTTGAAATGCTGTTCATGCCCCATTTAGTTTCCTTTTAGAGAGAACACCACTCGGTGTAAATGTAGTGTCCGCAGCCCCAGGAACAGGAAGAGGAGTATGGAGCAATTTCAAGGCTGCTCGATTTCTTTGCCTTTTACTTTGTTCCCTTTCATACTGCTCTTCAAGGAGGATCCCCCGCTAGGCCTACAGAATTTAGATAGAGCACCTATTTGGTTTCTCTCATTTCATGCATTCTTTGCGTTCCCTGCTTGAAAACAGCTCAGTCACAGCTTTCGTCCCTCAGCAACGAGATGTCACACACTTTCAATGATACAATCTCACTGTACAAAAAGAAAAAGTAAAAAAAAAGAAGAAAAAAAGAGAGAAAAAAGTCTTCAGGCAAGTGAAGAGCATCAAGCCCTATAAAAAAGCAGGATGTGTTCCTTAATCACCGACCGCTACCTGCAAGAGCAGTAGCTCCTTTTGTACTCTTATGAATGAATGAGTTTATTTCCTTTTTTTTCTGGCCACCAAATGCTCAGCTGACAGGATAGCAACAGTTTCTCATTATCTTCAGGGAGACACTACTCAAAGCAGTGGGAGCAAATGCTTTGCCCACGTCCAAAAGCACTGAGAGTAGAAACGCAGGTCTTCAAAGTCCCGCTTGATTTTCAGATATGTGCGGCTCACCTTGTTCTGCAGTCTGGCCTCTTCCTCCCTGCTTCTGCCTAGTGTGCTGTGTATTTCGCTTCAGTAATACAGCAAACACCTGAAACCCCAGGTGACAGATGACATTAAAGAGGCTTATTTACAAATGCACACATTTTCTCAGGTGAAATTTTGTGAACCAAGATGGAAAATAGGGTGGAGCCTTATAATAAATACGGAACCAGTAACTCTGGAGTGTTCCCAGTTAAGGCCGGTCTCTCACTGCTCTGCCAACCCCATAAACCCTGGTGTGAAGGAGACGGACTGGAGAATTTTGGAGAAGTGCATGCTTCTCTCACAGGCAGGCTTTAAAAATGTAAATGCATATAGGAGGATCTATGCTTCAGGCTGGCTCCTCTAAACAGAACAACTTTTAATTAATTTTTTTAAATACTGCCACAGGCTCCTCTTAAATTGATGAGAAGTGCATTCTCCTTTCCTTGACAGAAAGGCATTGTATATTACACTTAATCTGATTAGGTAGGCGAAAAAAAAGCAAGCCAGCTGTGCTTCTAGGGGCTTTAAATATGTCCTTTTAAACAGTGTTTAAACAGAACACTGTTTATATCAACCCACTTTAATATGAGGTAAAGCACATTTCAACGGTCATTTTAAAATACCACACAATTATTATATTATTGCAGCCCCCTTGTTATGAAGACACCTTACAGAGGAAAAAAAATCTGAGCAAAAACTGCTGTCACCAAATTGTAATTTACTGACTCTGAAAGTGTTAAAGAATTAAAGCAATAGAGATTTAAGATTATCCACCAAGGAAATGAGCCTTGAAACCTGTATCACAAAGTTTTTCGTCACAATTTCATTTCTGAGGGAAATTATATTAAAAAAAAAATCACATAAATCTTTTCAAATAAGGAAAGATATACTGGGGAATCAGGATGGGATTATGTCTCCTGGCCATTACTTCCATCCTGAGGACTTTATTTTGCAGAGCAGATGAATAACCTCACCCACATGAGCAATGAAAAGCCAATTCATCACTTTAAATCAATGGTCCCAGTTGACTTAACTGAGCCTCAAAAAAGGCCCCTAGGGCTAGACTGTGACAGTGAAGGCTGCCCTGGCTACAGTGTTTGAGCAAAACAAGGATCAGAACCACAGCCTCACTCTTTTTCCGATTTACTGTATTACATGGTTGTTCACTAATGGAAGAAAGTGTGAACATAAAGACCGCCCTTAATGACAGATGAAATGGTAACCCAGCCTTGCAGTTTGGATATTTGTCCCATGCAAACAAAACCAAATCTAGCGCTTAATTAATGACTCTGACACACTCTCCTCAAAGCGGTCAAGTCTGGAAGCATGAGGAGAAGGTGAAGAGAAGGTTAAAACTGAGATAAAGCTACAAGTAACCATAAGTGTTTAGGAGAAGAATCCCACTATGCGGCCAAGCTGTACGTGTCATAGCAGGACACAGTGGCCTGAAACTAAAAAGAGGCAAGTTGTAATTTGTGTTAAGTAACATGACTAAGTGATCAATAAGGAACTGCAATAATTTGCCAAAGGATTTACAGGCATCCAAGAGAAGATGATGCACAGACTTACAAGTATGTTATGCCAAGGAGAAGCCTTCATTTTTGCAAATGGCCGGACAGTGGCATTCAGGAGTGTTTAGCCAGCTCTACTATTTGTTTCTTGTTGGTGGCCTCTGTCACCTGATATTGAGAAAACCAAGGCAAGGTTATATTTTGTTGCTGCTTTTATATTTTCTTCTTTCTGGTTAGCTTCTGAGCCACAAGACCTAAGGCACTTAGGGGTATCTGGTGTCAGCTGGGGAACCCGTAAGATAACTGCTGCTGCAAAGTTCAGAAAATCTGGGCCCTTTTCTATACTCAGACCCACCCAAGCTCTTCCTAATTTCTTCAAAGTGAATTTGGGCCACGACTCTAAGCAGCTACGCACAGCACAGTTGACAAGTTAATACCATGGAGGCTATCAGATCATCTCATAAAGGGTAATACCCATAGTTCACAAGACATCCACATTGCTATATACTTTACCCAGTGCAACATGACTCATCAAACCTTATCACCTATAGCCCAAAGACCAGTAGAAAATGAAGATAATAAGCAGCAAAAACAAAAGCCTGCCTTCCTGGAAAAGTATGGCACTTGTTTCACACTAACCAGCATGCAGTGCACAAAATCTACCTGGCCCTGCTCATTTGGTCAGATCTTCTGATCAGAGACCTACAGATCCAACTCCTACCTCTTAGAGAAGGATATTGATTAACTCATTACAGAAGCACCCCACCTTCTAAACTCATGAAAATCCAGAACAGTTCAAACCTCCTCAATAATGATTACAGGAGTTTTAATCACTTCCATTTTGAAATTCAAATTGGACATAACACTTGAGCACCTATAATTATCTTTACAGAAGTGAAGATTTTCATTATGTTACGACACTTTACATATATCAGGCAGAGAAATTACAAGAATCAGGGACCAAAAACTGAAAACGCACAGACTCTGATTCAAAATAAGATTCACAATTCCAGTGATGAAGACAATTAGCTACAGGAACACAGGAATGTGATGGATTCAACTCTGCTGTAAGTGAAGATTGGATGGCTTTCCAAAGGGTCTGCCATAGCTCATGCATAAGGCAGGAGCAAAACAGGAGTTATTAAATGACATTTTTCACTTTGTCTTATACATGATGTCCGAATAACTGCAATGACTCCTCCTGCCTTTACTGTTAACAAAATTTGCATTGTTATCATAAGCAGTCCACATTTAAGTGCTTCATCATAGAATAAACTTTAGAGGAGGAAGAGATATTACTAAACTCTAGAGCCCAGCTGAAAATACTAGCGCATGGCATACAGCTAGTTTTAAGATTAAGTTGTAAAATTGGTATGTAAATACCATACTATCATTCATGATTTAAAAAGCAGCCAGTAGGACAGGAACCAAAATAAAAAAAGGTGTGAGCTGTGATTGTATCACTAGGCATCCTTTATGTCTCTAATAAAGTACCGGAGTTTAGTTTCTGCTGAGAGGAAGAAAAGCTGATACCGCTCTGGTTGATGTTGCAGTACAAAGGAAGTAGAGAATCCTCATCTGCAGATAAAAGAGACATAAGCTCTAATGAAGACATGCTTAAAAAAAAGAACCCCCTCCCAGTCTAATAGCCTGAAGGCATCTTAACTAAAATGTCTGAGAATGAAAACCGATCTGTTTAATTAATGCTGAGCTCTAATCGTTAACAGCAATTACATAACAAAAACTATCTCAAGACAGGGATTCATGCACTAGGAAATTAGATACAGTAGACAAAACAATAATTAAAGAGCTGAATATATTTGCTTCTGGAACAGCGTCTGGTACATTTACGCTTGTGTAAGTGCAGGATTGTATCCTTCAGCTGTGGCACGGACGAACCATCTGGGCTGGTGAGCTACGTGATGTTGGACTTCCAACTTGATCTGTGATGTTCGCTGCTACGGTTTGCTTCTATGACCATGATGAAGATAGAAGCTGCTACTTCCCATGCTTTCCTTACAAGTGGTTTGACTTAACCTGTTGCTGCGTCAGAATTTTGTGAGTAGCATAAGGAGCAGCTGTTCATGGTCCCTTCTGAAGTAGCAATGAGGAGGCATCAAATGAAGCCTGGAAGTAATGAGTTCGGAATACATGAAGGGAGATGTTTACTTCAAATATGGCAGAAGGCTATGGATACTACAATATACAGAGATTGCATAAATGATAAAATATCAACATCATGGATGCAAAAGGAAATATAATACTTCTGAGTTGGAAGTTGGAGCTGCAAATGCCAGAAAACAGCATGAAGACTGAGGAAGTAAGGAATGATGCCTTGTTCCTGAGGTCTTACCCATTCCTGTTGCCTGATGATGGATATGGCTGCACACAAGACACAAAGTCCTTTCAAGGCCATCCTTTTACTTAAAGATTTTGAGATTGGGCCTGTCTTTTTTTCTTTTTCCTCTTTTTTTTTTTTTTGTCCCACCCCACTAGTGTTCACTATAATGCTGTCAAACAGCTGAGTAACATGGTTACTTGGAAGATTCATGTAATTTCACGGCAAATGGCAAACACTGGGGCCACGTGCCTTGTCAGTGGCACTCTTCAGTAATAATTACACCTTGAACCCTTTGCCTTCTGCTGGTGCAAAGCTGAGAGATGCTCTTCAGATGCAAAAGGCAACCCCTGCCTTGATAGCTGAAGCAAGCTCTGTTCTTCTGGTAGGGCTGGAACTGCTGACTGCCTGCAGCTAAAATTATCACATCTCTCCCTTGCACCACAACAGATTATGGATGATTACTGGGCTCCTGCATTCTTGGGTCCCTGAGCTCTTCTTAAAAGAGCATGACTATCTGCTGGTACATCAATCTTCACTTCCAAATATCTGCAGTGCCCCCTTGCTCTCCCCTTTGCTCCCAGCACCTTTGTTCCCAGACACCGTTCTCCCTCCTTTAAGTCCAAGTCTAACAGAAAAGACTGAGCCATCCAAAAGCAAACAAACCAAATGGATCATTTTCTTGTCTGACTTGGATCTCTGCAATGTGCAAAGCTTATACCTCCTGCTGACTGGTGGTCCCCAGGCATCAAACTTCAACAGTGTCTCTGGGAGATATAATATTTGATGTTATCAAGAAACTGCTGAGCTGCTGTGGCTGATACACTATCCACAAAGCAGTCACTTCCACCCAGACTAATGCACCACCCTGGATTAGCTCGCACGCTCCCTTCACAGCTCTTAAAGACACTTGCTCCATTTAGGTCATTTGGCCAGAATTGTTTCTCAGCTCACTATGCAAGGCAGGAGCCCTTCCTCTCCCTCCCTCTCTGGTTACATTTTCTCAACCTCTCCCCTCCCCCCAAAAAACTCAGAGCAGAATTTTGCTCAGTCCATCTTCTCCCTTCTGTCTCCTGCTCCCCGTTTGCAGCACAAAAGCTTTTCTTTGTCAGATTTGTTGGCCTGTGACTGACAAGCAATTACAATAAGTAATTTCATTTCAGTGGAAGATAATAAAACGTGATACCATAACTACCCACAGAGCCTCCAAAGTATTCATGTTCTCTGTAATAACCTGGTGAGATGCTGTTAATCTTGACAGAGGCTGCCCAGCAGGTGCTGGGGAGCTGAATCTTCATATTCTTTCACTGTTTGCTGATCCTTCCACAGGGAAAGTTCCAAGCTGTTAAAATGCAATGGCCCTGCTCTATTTTTTAATTACATTTAGTTTATTAGAGGCACAATCAGATGCATAACTAATCCTGGATCCTGCCCTACCTTACTGAAGAGGGAAAGGGAGGTCTGACTCATTTAGGCTCTCACAGTCTCGGATGCATGGAGTGGTTTCCCTCCGGGAGACAGAGGAGTTGAAGGGGAATGTGCGGTGAAGGGGGAACTCAGTTGTTTTCCAAAGCAGATGATTTTTATCCCTTTGATGCAAGTTGCCTTTGTTTTCAGATATTCCTCCTAAAGCCAAGTTGTGCCAAGGAAAGATTGGTGCTGATTTGCCATTTAAAATTGAGTCTGTCTATCCCTTCAGGACCAGAGTGCAAATGAGCTGTGTAGGAGCAAGGGGACAGATACACTTGGTGCCAAAGAATTACAGGCCTCCCCCTTAGAATTTGCAGCAGAAGCACACCAGTGTCCCAGTAGTAAAACAGTGATGCTCATACCTCTTTGAAAGCCTGAATATTTCTCAGCGCATACATCAACTCGGTGCACAAGTGACCCATGGTGTCCTGCTCCTGAGCAAGCAGAATCCCACCCTGCCAGTGCTGCAGAGGGGATGATTAAACACACACGACTTGCAGAGTCCAGAGAGGCGCTTGTAACTGGGGCACAGCAATCCAAACTGTGGCTGTCACAGAGATGAACCTGACCTTCTGAACTGTGCAGAGAGGGCAGCAGGGAGAGAGGGAGCAGGGTTCAGTCAGGCAGGTTTCCACAGCATCACTGGTACATTTTTTGACAACCCTATTTTCAAAATTTCTATAATGACAAAGACACCATAATGAGGTGAGAGGGCAGAGATCTCTCTTGGAGACAGCTACTTCAGGGACTAAAGTGTGAAGATGCTCCTTTTAAAGAGCGAAAGCCAGAGGAGCTGCTCCCAGCCAAGGGCAAAAGAGCTAAAAGGCTGCTGCTAAACTTCCATGTCCACTTGGGAAGCAAGAGTCTACCTACAAGATAAACTGGAGGGCCAGCATGTTCCTCATCAAAATCCACCTGGCTGCTGTTCGACAGTGTCTTGTTCTTGTTAAATCCACAACTGTAATTAAATTGTTTTCCAAGCTCTTGAGAAGTAACTGAAATGCTTAGAAATGCTCTGAGGGAAACGACAACAATAACTGTGATATGATTGTCTCCATCTTCCGAAGGCAACATGCAGATCTCTATCAAACAGTAGGTGCGTTCTAGGCTAAAACCTATATTTGCTCTTTAGAAAGGAAGCTGTACGTGGCCCAGATCTCAATCCTTCTCAAACTGAGAGGTGGGAAAGGCATGAGCATCATTTCAGTCTTCTATTCTTTAACCAATGTGCATCCAGACCCTGTTGAATTTCAAAGGCATTGGGTATTCAAGGTGAACGGTCTTCTGAAACACACTGCATGAACATCTCAGAGAGTTAATTCCTCTGCCCTCTGCCTCCCCCTTAGCCTTACAGCTAAATGAAGCTTTAGAAGAGAGAAGTAATATATATGTTGAAGATAGCTGAGCTGTGTTTTTCTCCAAACGTTGTTCAAAGCAAAACTACAAGATGCTTCTGGTATTGTCTGGAAATCTACTTATGTTGTATCCTTAAATATACTTCCCTTTATTCCAGGGTGCCTTCTTGAGTTTGCATAGTGAAAATGGAAAAAAATAAAATTCTGTATTTCTTTAATATTGAGACCATGGGTAATAAATAACCTTGGGCTTTCTCTCCTCCAAGAAGAGAGGTGATGTAAGAGCAAGCTAAGTGCAGCTGACTTACCTGGGTTCAGAAGTATGGTCCAGACCAACAAGAGAGCCTCTTGCATAAAATAAAAAGGTCAAGAGTATAAAGATGTGATCTCGATGGGGAAGAGAGCCAAGAAAACAGTTCGCTATTTAAATAGCTGATTAAACAAAATATAATTAGGGCTAACTTGGCCCCTTTCCCAGAGTTCATAAACCCGCAGAAAGAATCTCCTCTGGGGGCAGTACAGCCTGATGCGTGCCTTATTTAAATCAGGCCATTTAAATAGTTGACCTTTTTTAGTGTCAGCTTCTGCTTGTTCATACACTCACATCTCTTTCTGAAGCCAACCTTTTATATCGCTGCCTGCCTGCTTGTGTCATGTCTTCCCCACCTTCAGACATAGCGGGAGCCAAATTAAATAAACCAGTACTACAACAGAACGAGACGTTGCAGGAAACCCTTTGCTGCATTTTTATTTCTCAGGACCCATTTGCTGAGCAACAGCCTGCCTCACATGGCCTTGAAGGGCTGGGCAAGCCCAGCTCCCCATAGTTTGAAAATCCCAAACTGTAAAAGACAAAGCTTTTGAGGGAAGCATTGCACAGAGCTAATCCAGGTAGGTATTTGCCCTATTCTCATCAAGCTCTGATTACACCAAAGGCTCATTTTGCGCAACTTCACCAGCCCGATATGCTCTCTGCTGGACTGGTACCAGTACCCCACTGCTCTGCTAAGCCTGAGGAAGAGATTTTTAGCAGCAAATTAAATCACTTGGGCACAAGCCCACCCTAACCTGTTTCACAGCTTCCAGACAGGTGGCTTGTATTTGCTCAGGTAGAGTTGGCTTTCCATGTCAATACTGACCATATGGACATGTGGTCCATATGGTATGGAGCACAGGGAACCCTCCTTTAAAAAGAAAAATTCACATCAGAGAAGAACCTTCAGACTCAGAACCACAAACGCCAAGAGAAAGAGTAGGGGAAGAGTGGGATGGAGAGGCTGTAACTGCATTTCTCCCTGTCTAAAAAACCCCACTAAGTTCTTTGCATTGCCTACAGGAGGCTTTAGATCAGAATTTGATTTGGGAAGAAGGGGAGAATTGTAGTTATCAAGAGCTTTCACTGAAGTGAAACAATGACTCGAGCACAAGAGCTAGAGTTAATGAAAGGACAAATTGTGATGCACTGGTCAGGGAGACACGTACACCTATCCTGCACAATGTATTGTGCAGGAGGCACCTCCCTTCCAGGTTGTTTGGATGCTTTTGCTTTATTCTGATTCCTGTCAAAGTTTATTTGCAGGATAATAATATAAATTCCAAAAGTTACTTCCTAGCTATACATGTGGAAAATATGACCATGCAGTAAGTCCAAAAGCTAGTCAAACATCCCCTCCCAGTTATTTACAATGCTTCAAATATTGATTAAAATATATATAATCATACTGATTTTAGTCTATATTGATACTCCGCATATTCTGCACACGTCTGTTTTTACACTCTTCAGAGGAACACCAGCATCAAGCACTTTCAGAGGAACAGAGAGAGCACAGTCCTAAACAGACCAATTCCAACAGTGTCGAATGAGGTCGATGGAGGGGAGTTCGTGGCTTTTGTATCAGTGACCCTGGGAAATGTCTCAGGAGTCTTTATTATCCCCACTACAGTAGGCAGCACAGATGGATCTGCGAGATGGAAGGCCATGAACAAAATGCACATAAATATTATGGAGCTGCCCAAGGGAAGAGTATAGGGAAGTGGTCCGGTTGTGTAGGAATGGGGTCAGGGAGGCGAAGGCGCAGCTGGAGCTTAACTTGGCTAGGGATGCAAAGAATAATAAAAAGGGATTCTACAGGTATATCAGCCGGAAAAGGAAGGTTAAAGAGAGTGTACCCCCGCTGATAAGAGAGACCGGCAGGCTGGTAACAGCAGATGAGGAGAAGGCTGAGGTACTCAACAACTTTTTTGCCTCAGTCTTCACTGGCAGCCTCTCTCCTCACCCCTCTCGAGTTGATGGATGGCATGAGGAGGCCTGGGAGGGCAAAACCCCTCCTGCTGTAGGAGAAGACCAGGTTCGTGACCACCTGAGGAACCTGAATACACAGAAGTCCATGGGACCTGATGAGATGCATCCCAGAGTCCTGAGGGAATTGGCCGATGTAGTCGCTAAGCCACTCTCCATAATATTTGAAAAGTCATGGCAGTCAGGTGAAGTCCCTGGTGACTGGAAGAAGGGCAACGTTGTGCCCATTTTCAAAAAGGGTAGAAAGGAAGACCCTGGGAACTACCGACCTGTCAGCCTCACCTCTGTGCCTGGGAAGATCATGGAACAGATCCTCCTAGAAGCTATGCTAAAGCACATGGAGGCCAGGGAGATAATTCGAGATAGCCAGCATGGCTTCACCAAGGGCAAGTCCTGCCTGACAAACCTGGTGACTTTCTATGATGGAGTGACAGCATCAGTGGACAAGGGACAACCAACAGACGTCATCTATCTGGACTTCTGCAAGGCCTTTGACACGGTCCCCCACAACATCCTTCTCTCTAAATTGGAAAGCTATGGATTTGATGGGTGGACTGTTCGGTGGATAAGGAACTGGCTGGATGGTCGTGTCCAGAGGGTAGTGGTCACTTTTGTATCAGTGACCCTGGGAAATGTCTCAGGAGTCTTTATTATCCCCACTACAGTAGGCAGCACAGATGGATCTGCGAGATGGAAGGCCATGAACAAAATGCACATAAATATTATGGAGCTGCCGAAGGTCAAGGAACAACTCACAGCAGCCTTACCAGGCCTGCTGGATTTACCATTCATTTCTCCACCCCTCCTGTGTGAAATCCCTTTAAATTGTATCTATCTGTTGCATGTCAGGACCAGAATGCCCACATGAAAACTGACCCTCCTGGGTGGTAGTTTTGCATTCACTTAGTCTTCCTTTCAGAGAATTACAGCCCCAAACTGGGAAGACCAGAAGAAAGCTACTTGGAGATTTCAGCCCATTAGTTTAAAGGTAAAGAGTAAGATGAATGGAAACTCCATTTCAGTGGCTAGCTGGGGAAACCTGGGGGTGCCTTAGGACCTGTGAGCAGGCAACATCATTTGCCAAAATTATTTGCAGCTCTGTCCTTCTGCAATAAAAAGGTGGACTTCACCCTTCAACACCAACAGCATGGAGAACAGCACTGCTTCTCAGCTACAACCTTTTAGCTGCCTGCCTGGCTTCTCACCTTACAAAGCTCTCTTCTACTAATGGCCCAGCAAAGCCTGCCCTTGTGCACTGCATAGTCCTAGTGCTGGCCTCCTCAAGAGTCTTAGTCATAGCACTCAAGGCAGTTGGATGGAGCTGATGTGATTCAGAAGGAAACTGTGGTCAGAAAAACAGGTGGACTCACCCCTGCCTGAGGGCATGAAACGCGCGTCCTCATGTCCCTCATGTCTGAGTAGCTCAACACACCATGCTGTGATATAAATCTGCTTGCTCACCACCACTCAAGATCAGAGACTCCGGACATGAGCATCGGCAGTAAAGGAATTAAGTAGTGCATAAAAGCTAATGGATCAACTATTTAGAAGGCTTAAACTCTTTTAAGGGATAAAAACATATGTACTTTCATTGACATCAAGATGCTGGTACTGTCATCTCTGCGATGCTCCAAGTCTGCATCTGTGCAGGCCCAGAGATACATTTTTGCTGCACTGATGCCTGGCACAATCAGGAGGTTTGGCCAAGCCATGCTGAAGGCTGTGATTTTTTCCATCCTGCTGCGGGTTAGGAGGAAATCCTCCAGCTGTCCAAACACAAAAAAGGCACAGACCACAGGAGTGTAAAAAACCAAAACAACAAACACCCACCTTGTCCAATGCTTTAGCCACCAGCCAGCCTGCTTTCTAACATATGAATTGATTCTTTTGAATTACCAGCTGTGCCAGATATGCATTAATGACCACAAGGCTATTTTTCTGCTAATTCCCATACTCATTTAGACTCTTACTCCTTCCCCTTTCTTCCACTTGGTTATTCTAACATGTTTTTCAAATGCATCATAATTAATAACATTTTCTGTATGATCGACCTCTCCTATGTTCCTACCAAATTTTTTTTGCTGTCTTCTCTCCCTTGTTATACTTCATGAGGGAAGGATTTTCTTGAAACCATTATCCAGAGTTAATAACCTGGAGACTCAAATGTTCTTAAGAACACTTACCTCCTCCAGGGTTGCAGGAGACTGATTTGACTGAGGGACAGGGGCTAGCCTGAACACGATCAGACCCATTCAGGACCATCCTGATTTTCCTGAATTTCCATGGATCCCTTCTCCAACAACTTTAATTTGTCCTGGCACCCTGTGGCACTGGGAGGAGGGAAGATGGTATGAGAATCATGAAAGAATCAAATGTTATTACCCAGCTCCAGTCCAAGCCAAATGTTCGCCAGGCTCCTGCTCTCACTGCAGGGCAGTTACAGCTCCACTGTTTGCCCATCTTGGGGAGGACTGGCAGGTTAAAAACCTGCTCAAAATATCTGACATCAGTCTGAGCCAATTTTCAATGTCTGACACAGAAACAAAGAAAGACACATTGCTTCCACCTTCCCTCCTTGAGATGGAGATAGCCCCGTCTCCCTTTCTCTCCGCACCCTGAGAAACGACCACATTTCCAAACGCAGGCAATGACAGACTGCAAAATGTAGATTCAGCACCTTTTGCAAAATATCTCAACTTACACATCAGCATAATGGTATTCCTCCTCTCAGGAAAAGATTCTGATAGCCCAGATCAATCTGTTCACAAAGGTGGAGAGAATTTCCTTTTAGCCCTTTAACAAAATTATCTCCATCTTCAGAAGATCAGCAGTAGGAATTGGCTTCTGCCTAGCAAATTTGCCGAGTCTGCTTTTTTTTGCATGTGTGGTTTGTTTTAAACCTCACTTATATAACACTTATTTATCACAGCCACACAGGCTAATTCATGTATATGTATTTAGTATAAAAGCATTTGAATTAATGTTCCCAGCTTGTTTACTTTGAAGGACTGAATGCCCCCTCAGGAAGACATATTGATCTTGAAGGAGGCCGTTCTCTGATGAACACTGGTTCCTGCAATATTTATGCCATCTGAAGCCTTTTCGCTACTCTTGATCTTTTGAAAAGAGATCCCGAAGGAGGGTGACAAAGCTCAGAGAGTGGAGGAGGGAAAAAAAGTACAAGAGGGGTCCCTTTGCTCCAAGTGCAACGTCAAAATGTAAACAGGAAGGTGATCAAGGACTGCAGTTGTTTCTAAATTAAGCATTTAAAATGTATATTAATGAATATGAGAGGAAAAAACCCATTGAGCCAACTTTATAGAGAATACTAGGATGTGAAAAAAAAAGATCTGCAGCCTTTCTCAGTTTTGCAGCTCAATTCTGCTAATTTAGGCCGTATCAACTGTGATTTTGAGGTCAGCCAAAAAACTGATGTCAGTGGAAACATCAGAAAGTAACCCCTTCACGGTCTAGCACTTGCCATCTTTCTAATTACTCCACATGGCCGTATTTATTATTGAAAATAAAATATTAAACACTTCTCTGGCTTCTTCTTTAGAAGTGAGTTTCCACTCCATATGGGCTGAGAGAATGAGGAGTGCACACTTGCTATCCATGTGATGTTCTTCCCCCTCCTCCAACCCAAAGGGAAAATGCCGTTCCTTGGCTGGTTTTTGTTTTCATGGCACGGTGAGGAACAGCAAAGGCAAAACACAAGCAGAAGGATCTTGGGGCTAGTTCCAGTGGTTCAAAGTCTGAGTCGAAATATATCACTGACCCACTATTTTGTCCGTACTCATTTATTCCCTCTAGCATTCTGCTCCCTCACCATAAACCAGGGTAATTTCTCCTCCTTTCTCTCTCTGGGCTTGTTGCAAATCACCAGGTGCAGGGCCAGCCCTTCAGTACATGTTTAGAGCATGCCTAGCAAGTGGGATCATCATTCTCACCTAAAGCCATTTTACTGCACTACAGAGGATGGACAACGCACATGCAGATCTTGCCCAAACTCCACTTAGTAGCTATTATTCTTATCCCTACCAACCCCTCAATAGGCAGGAAACATCCACTGTCTCATGGGTCAGCTTCCTGTGGCAGGAGAAGACAGTCAACTGTGGCTATATCCCAAATTCACTTCACTCTCTTTGTGGCTATGAACAAGCCATAGAGCAGGGGTGGCTGGGAACAGCAGGCAGGTCAACTGCTTCCTACTGGAGAGACCATCACTCTCTGCCCATGTGGATGAGGAACAAAGGCCAAGGCAGAGAGCAAACAGTTTTGCTGTTGAGGTGGTCCCCACTGCCTGGGGGAACCTGCCTCCATGCTTTTAACTTGCTTTATCACATGCTGTATATAACCATATGGCTAACCCACCTCATACATACAAGTTATCTGTGGACACACATATATGCTGAGATAGGACATGTGGGCAAGGTATGCTGCACTGTTACCAGCTGCTGTCCTTCACATTCTGTTCCCACTTGGGAAGTGGTAGTACAGGTAATGAGTAGAAAAACATCTGTGTCTCCCATTTCTGGAGGATGTGCTATGATATCCTGCAAAGCAGGTAATAAGCAGAGTCATTTGCACTGCTCTGTTGAATGGATGAGGTCTGTGAAGCTGCCAGCTTTGAGCTGTGCCTTCCCCCTCCCCTTCCCTTTATTGAGAGTTTATTTTGTCAGGAAAATCTATGCTAATGTCAGAAACCAAGGCTGAGCCATGGCTGGGAAAAGATGAGGCCAGGGGCCAGGGTTACATTGTAAAAGATACAGTTTTCAATCAAAGGGTTTTGTTGCACCTGGCTAAAAAGAATTTGATGGAACATTTGACCAAAAAGATTATTCATAGGTATAGTGTGATGGAAAAAGCAAAGAATTAGGAAAAAAAATAAAAAATAAAAAATATTTTAAAGTCATTAGCTTCAAAACAGGTTTGGAAAGTTCGATTCCTCAAAAGTGACTTGCATCTGACTCTTCCTTACAGGAACAGAGGATGCAGATGGCATTTCCAAAGAGGACAATAAAGAGATAACAGAAGTTTAGAAGATCAAGAGCAGGATAAAGAAGTTGATGTTGGCACATATGCTCTTGTTTGTACCTTTTGCACACAATACACAATTTTCCACACACAATTTCCACACAAGGAGATGTGTCTGCCTGCTATATTATGATGAGCTACCAAAAGAAGATTTCTCGCCATAATGGAACTGATTGCCCCAAGGTATTTTGGTGGCCAAGAGCAAAAATTTTTTAAGAAGCTGTTACAAAACTGATTAGTCGTTTCTCTGGGTGAACGGAATCTGTATGCAGTCATAGCCTGTGTGCAATATATATCCTCAGCTACAAAACTCCTGGTGAGTCTTACTAAGAAAATCCTTCTAATTAGGCAACCAGAGTTGACAGTTGTCTCAGGTGTCCTGCACTGACCTGAAGCTCTGCATTTCCACTGTTCCACCACCATCACCCCACTGAGAGGGGGCTGTAACACGTGCACCCAAGTCCTCTACCTGAAAGGTCCCTCTTGGCTGGGCAAAACAGTCCAGATCTGTGTGGCTCCAGATCAAGGGCAAATAGGAAAGACCAGAAGCTGCAGAGGCAAAGCCTGATGCCTGTCAAAGTCAGCACTGGCACTCTCCCTGATGTCAGCAGAGCTGGGATTTCTGCATTCATTTTGTTTTGATGTCAAGATGAGGGGGAGGGTTGAGATATGCTGTCAAGATTTCTACCTGAAAAATTAAAATAACCAATTTCAGGTTAGCTTTTTGTTTAGTTACTTGTTGCCACTTGTCACCAAAGGGCCTTTTTCAGCTGTATAAAGCACCTCCCTGGCTTAGTCACGTGGAAGATAAAAGTTGGGGCACTTCTCTCATCAAAATACTTGTTTTAAAGGGAGATCAGAAAACTGAACCACAGCAGAGACTCAACAGCAGAGGTGGGAAAAGTAGTGTTTACCAAGTAGTTCAGCATTGGAGAGATAAATGGACATTTGAGTTCATTTCACTATATAATGTTATTAGATATATGAAATTAGACTGTCAAATACAGCTCTATAAAATGCAAAGGGAATGCAAGAGGGCAAAAAGGAGAATGAACACACAGGGGACAAATCACTGTCACTCACAAAGGAGTGCCTGGCAGACTAAGAATTAAGTTCACTCCTCAGGGCAAGCCATCCCCAGCTGTTATAAATACATTTTAATGCCCCTGTCAACGTGCGGAAAGAAAGAGCCAGCCTTCCCCAACACAGTGTGTCAGGCGTTTTCTGTCATTCAGAGAGCTTGAAAGAGCCACATTTAGATTGCAGTTTTGTCACTTCTCCCTCTAGCAGTGCTAAGGCTGCTTCTCTATCAGCTGGACGGAGGAGGCAGTGATTTTGGAGCACAGCCAGCACAGGCTGCTGCCTGCTCTGGCTCTGGGGAAGCAGCGATAGCTGGACAGTGTGGTTGCTGCCTGCTGCTGCCACGCTCCACCTTGCATCACTGATGCAAATGGGGAGTTTGTTGGACTCCTTCAATCCCCCTCAGGGCTGTATTGCAAAATCATCATTTAACAGGCTGCTTGGCTTTTCCATGGGGGACTGATGCGGCAGGAGGACCCCAGCCACACTTGGGTGGTAGGGGAGAGCGAGCCCCCTCTGGCTGATGGGCAGCCTGCAGGAGACCTCACTCAAGTTCACTCCAGGAGCTATTGCTTCCCGGTAGGGTTGCTCCCAGAGGGTTGAGGTGAGGTCAAACCTCAAGCCCTAAGCAAAAAGCAATGATGTCCCCAGGCCCCAGAGTATGGTGTTACCTCCCTTTTCCCATTAGTCCAGGTCCTACCCCCTTCCCTAAGCTGCAGCTCAGCTACTAACAACTTTGGGGTGATGGTGAGCTAGATTGGAGCCAATTCTCTTTGCTGTTGCTTTATTTTTCATTTCTGAAGAGCCCTGCAGCACTTTCTTCAGAAACAAATGCCACGAGGGGACTTTTCCCCTTGCTGTCAGACAGCTGTGCAGTGTGACAGCTGCCAGCCCGAAACACCATCTCTACCAAAAAAAGCCAGCACTGGGTCCTGCCAGGCTCCAAAATGGAGATTGGTTCTGCTTGAGATGAGCAGCTCTCAGATACGGTCCTATCAACCCAAGAGGAGTGAAATCACATCCCATCTTGTAAATAGACTTCTGGATTTCACTTCCCTCTGAAACGTGAGTTTGGTCTCAGCTAGACCGTGATCTCTGAGCAGGCAGGAAATATGCAGTGTATAGCACGCAGGAGACCAAGCACAGAGACAAAACAGGACATAGCCATGAACAGGCAACCCAAATGGGAGACTCTGGAAGAGGAGTTTATTTCAAAGAGAGAGCATTTCCATGAGATGAATGGGCTATTGCAAGGCAGCCTGCAGTCAGCTGCCCATCCAAGGAGCCAGGCTTACACGGCGAGATGAGCTTCGTGCTTTCCCTTTGGGCTTGAGCCAGCATTTTGTTCTCTTCCCGGCATCAGGCCTGTGGATGACATGGCACACCCTTCCCTGTTCCCTCCAGTTATACCAGTACAACAGCTCGCAAGGCTTTCCTCTAACCAGAGCACTGAAACAAAACAAAATAAACAAAACAAGCCTTTGAAAGTCACTGAAGCCCTTATCACTGTGCTGTTATGACTGGAGAGCATGCCCCGACAATTAGTCGGATGAGAACAAGTGGAAGTGGGAGGTAGCAAACATCACTTTTAGCACAAGAGAAAGCCAGCAGTCAGCACGAGGCACAGATTCAGAGCCACAGCCTATTCCTCGGCAGGCAGATGTTGCCGAGGCCCCACTAAGTCACGGCTGAGGATGATAAAAATGAGCTTGCTGCTCTCGCATTGCTACTTCTGTTTCTCTGCTGACGTGAATATCTGACCCTGGGTGTTGACTGATACAAACTGGCATCACCTGCTTGAAGTCAACAAAAAAAATGGACGACTGCACCAGCTACTGACCCAATCCACAGCAATGCCCAGGGCTGTGGGAGAGAGGCATCCTTTTGAAATGGAAAGGCTTTGTTTCTATGATTTGTTTCATTCTCATTTTATTTCTAAATGGCTCTTGTTTGCCTGCAGTTGCCTCAGCAATAGTTCACGTACAGTAACATGCCAGCCTACTGCAAAACATCTCGGGAAGAGATATTTCACTCAGCTCAGCAGCCCTTAAAGGGAAGCATCTGCTGTCAGAGGCATGTGCTCATCACCCATTGATGCATGGGCCTGTCTGAGAGCAGACTTTGGTTCAGCGCGTACCCCCTACAAGAGGGAGATTTTATCAGTATTACTGTTGTGGCAGTTCTTTAAAAACCAATGTGGGATCTCATATTTCTGGAAGCACATGCGTGCGATTTACAACCTTACAGCCAGCAGCACCGCAACACAGATTACTTAATCCATCATTTCCTGGGAGGGGAAGGTGGTTGCTAAGGCACGGGGAGGCTTCAGTTGGGTGAGACCTTGTCATTATCTATAGAAGTAACTGCTTCAGAGAACACCCTCTGCTTTCTAAACTTCAGCTGGAAGTAAAATTGCATCCTCAAAACTGGAACTCCCATCCTGTCCCACCCTCAGCGATACACAGCCAAAGACTTCCATCAGAAATGCCACACCAGTAGTTCCACTTACAAATGTTCATGAGGCGCACAGAGAGAAGTAGCAAGTCTTAACAGTTGGCCTTATCCTCCAGAGATTAGGGACATAGCACTGGCACCAAACTACCATGCTACAAAAGGCAGACTCTCCTGTCCTCTACCATGTGCAACTTTACTGTCCTCATATTCAACTTTTTTTCCTAGTAGATATAAAAAAGCAACCACTGATGATGGCATAACAGTCTAAATAATTTCAAATTGATTTTCCAGTTGCTATGATTATTAACCAGCAGCACAATGAGAGGAAGAAAAGTGTTTTCTAGGTATATACTCTCTCTGAGAGACCTGGCCACAAGGCTATATTATGTCTTGCACAAGAACCCATGATCTGATCAGAGACGGTTGATAACTAGATTGAAAAGAGAGTGCCTCCTTTTTATTGATGAGAGATGGGGATGCTTATACATTATTTGACTGAGTCCAGGTCTTCTGTCTAAGCCAAACTTGAGATGGTGTCACTTCTAGATCATCAACTGGACACTTAGGTCCATGCAAAGAATACCACATACAAAATTAACATCAGGTTATGCAAAGCTATTGTTTTCCAGCCTCTGCACCCTGCATTGATTTTATTCTCCAACTCCCAATCCACAGACATCCAGTTTTTTCCAGGAGTTTCTATGGAGGTGTGCATACAGAGGGTGCCAGGAGCACAAATACAGCACCCTTGCTTTCTGAGAGCTGGTTGCCCAGGGCTCTCACAAAAACACACTATCTTCATGACATCCAGCACTCTGATCTTTGAGTATATAACTTATCTCTTTCATATACAGCTGAAGAAAACTATCACACACCTCTCCCAGGGCTTGTAATCATAAGGTGGAGGCTTGTGCTGACATACCTCCCAACCCTCAGCACCACAGAGCACCCAATCAAAAGAGGCTATGTGAAGTCTGCAGAACAATATGAGGGGGAAATTAAAAATGCTTCATAGCATTTGCAGCTCAGCAGATCGCATGAGACATGTAGGGTTAATTAGGTTACATGTCCTTAGAGATGTGTCATCGACGGTGGTTCCCCACCTCCCACAAAAATATTATCAAAATCTCAATCTTATCAAAACCTTCTTCACTGAAGTAATTTGGTATCAGTGAAAGCACGCTCATTTACATCAGATCCTCAGCATTTCCCACTGTGGGGAGGAAGGTAATTTTTCTCTTGGACACAGGATCACTTGCTCTACCATATTTTCTGCCTTAAAAAAGTTCTCTGGGCTGCTGGGTACCAAGAACTCCAGGTTTCAGTGTGGAAATGTAGGAGTAAGGGGAGAAAAGGAGAGAAATTATGACTAGCCTGACTTTGTCCTTATCTTTCAGCTTATCAACACAGAGCTTAATGGAGTAATAATGAACATGTGTTTGGGTACATGTGCTTTTCCACCAGACTTTGCAGCTCTTGTATAAGACAGACAGCTCCATCTCCTGGGATATAGCTCAGTCCCTTGGCCATTAACAGAGTCCTTGAAAGGGCTCATTCTTTTTATTCTGTTTTTTTCCCAGTGTTGCAGAATCCCCTGTGAAAGTACTTGGTGACTGTGTGGGAGTGGGGGAAGGAGAACGTCTTGTTTTGCTTGGTTTGAGACATCAGCCCTTTGGAGATGGTTAACACAATGTTGTGAACAACCAGCTTGCAGGCTTGTGGCTTAGAAAGACCATAACCCAATTCGTTTCAATGGAGGCTAATGTTTGTCCCTGGTTTTCCCACTCTTGAGGACACTGTTAGGCAGCCAGATCACTGTCCTTGTCCAGGAGAAAGTCAATGTTCCTGGGGAGCTGGCACTCCTGCTCCCATGGAAGTGCTCCCTTTGGTGTCTGCTCAGGCTGGGGCTCCTGGTGGGGTTTCCTGTATGAAATCACAAAAAAAAAAGGGAGCTGGGCTTCCAAACTGGAAGGCTCTGGGGCTTTGGGTTTTTATCACTTATGCTGCAATGCTGAAAGTCACTTGATTCCTGAATCTGGGGACTGATGCACAAGACTCACAGTAAAAACACAGGGTTTGGTAAGAATTGTTGACTGAAATCACAATAATAATTCAAAGGTGTGGGGCATATAACTGTGAAAACCTAAATAATTTAAGAAAATACAAGAGTTAATACCCAAAATTAAGAATAAACTCTTGAAAGTAAAACAGAATATAGTCTAAAAAGCCTTGCTTCAAGTACTTGTAATGAAATAATGACAAGATAAAACCGCAGCTATTTTTATTAGAAAATATTATTGAGTTCTTATGAGGACAGTGTCTAGCAGCTTCAGCAAGGGCAGGACTCAGTTACAAAGGAATGCACGTTACACCTCAGGGTATATAAATTCCTACTCCAGTCAATATCTCTGAAGATAAGGCCTGAGCAGCTTTGCCAAGGAAAGCCTGTTGTTTAGTCCTGCAGAGGACCTGCTGACCAGGGCTGCACACTTTCTATCATGCAAGCGTGACAGTTTACATCAGCTCTGAAACTAAGCTCATGGCTCCTGAAACATCGACTGGTACTGCCTTTCAATATTAACAGAGCTAGGCTGCAGTGTGTCAGACCAGGCTGGTACTTAATGGATGAGCAAAGGCATAACACTGGAGGACATTAAAAGGCAGATCATAAAAAAAAATTACTTTATAGCTTTACAATAAGAATGGGCATATAAAAAAGGTTCAGAAGAGATTGCTGCTTCATTCTAAACCAAGTCTGGAAATTAGCTAGGATTTATCAGACAGCTTTTGGATCAGAGATGCAATAAATGCTGATGCAGTTGTTAGTCCAGGTCTCTGATCTATTGTTGAGAATAGAAAATATAAACTTATCTACAGTTTATCCTTTCCCTTGGTTTTTGTTTTTTTCATTGCTTTTCTCTTTGCTTTGAACAATTAAATGATGCTATAGATAGTGCCTGCTTGATACAGGTACCCCACAACTGGAGTGGAGTTACTTGGAGCTGTGCAAAAATAGGCTGTTGCATTATATGCCACAGAGTGCTCATCAGCCCATGCCAACATCGGTCAGTGACATATTTGGGTCACAGGAATTGCCCTTAAACAGTCTTAACTATCTGGGGAAGGAGGGCAGGAGGCAAGAGGAAAGCGTGTAAATGTGCAAGAAAACAAATTTATCACTTTCCCCAGCAAGTAACTCACCAGATCTCTAACAGTTAACAATCTGCTCGCTGTTTTCTTCTGCTGAAGTTCCATCTTTTGTGAGATAGGAATTAATCTCTACTGATTTACTAAGCAATATTTTAACAATGTGAGCTCCTCTTTCTCATTTCAGAGTCAAAGCTAGATAGAAAATAGAAGCTCCAGGGTGAGGTTTTTCCACAAGTTCTCATCACTGTCATCTCTCTGCTCTTGGTAGCAAAGTGCCAACCAATCCCTGATCTATGCATGGCTGCTTCTGGTGCATATCAGTGCCTGTATGTCTGTGCAGTGCAGCAAGTGCAGGATGAAGAAAAGAAGGAGCACATCCAGCTGCAGAGCAAGGTGAAGAGCAATCTAGAAGGAACATTAATTTTGGCCAAGAAGACTGTTTCAGCTAATAGAGATTCCATACTGACTTTTAATGTTCACACAGGAAGAGTCACCCTTTAATTTCAAGGGCCTGCCCAACATTCTTCTTGGCAGTAAAGCACATGAGACTCGCTCCAGGTAGGAGCGTCCCCTTGCCAGGACTCAGACTGAGATTTCAAGGAACCAAGGTCTGCTGAGACATCCAGACCTGCACTCATGAACTCTGGCACACTGGGACAGACCACAGGTATGTATTAGCCCCTGTTAATCCTAGTCTTTCTCATAAAGCTCACTGCTCCAAAAGAAGGTGACATTCCCCCCCACACTGGCCCTACGCATATGTGCATAGCCACATTAGCCAGAGAGAGCAGAGGTGGGGAGGGAATAAAGCCATCCTGAGTCTGCCACCAATCATCTTGTATCCTGAAGTGTGAGGTTTAATTACGCGTGTCATTAGCTTAGCTTGCTTCAAAAGTAGTATTTAACAGACACCGTAAAAGACTTACTTATTATCTCCTGCCTAGATGGAAAAAGAAGAGGATAATTTGGTAGAAATTAATAAACAAAGCAGAAAACAAAACACAATACAACCATGACCTAGAAACAAGTGGGTAAAGCCAAATGCAGTCCTGTGTTGGAAAAAGTGGTTTTGGAACAAATGTTTAAACACAGATAGTGAATTTCCCTTACCCCACTCTTAAATAAGGGAAATGGAACAGTTTTGACAAACAAGGAGCCATGAATATTCGTAATATAGATAAACATGTCTCCAACAGGAACCTCTGTGGGTATGTTCATCCCAGGCAGTGTGTTTTGTGGTACCTTTAAATATGAAGAGAGTGGCTCCTTTACTCTCCTTATTTGCAGAATCCATCAGTGCCTGCACAGCCCCAGGTCCCCGCGGGCTTCTACCACAGCTCATTTCCCGTGGCACCAGTTAGCACTTCAAATGCACCGCCAAGAATGAAAAATGAAAAAATAAATTGGATTTGCCAGGGCTCCTCATGCCAGACAAAAGGAACAGGAAAGAAGAAGGGAGCAGCAAACCATTACTGACCTTCCTCCATTGCCAGCATGCTTTCTGGGGAAGAAAGGAGCCAGGATATCTGTCTTTATTTCCTCAGGAAGGAGGGAGTTAAGGGGGAGACTGAGACCCAGTGCTTGGTGCCAGGCACCGTGTGGACAGGGGCTCCCTGCTACTGCTGGGTGGGATTCACTTCTCCACTGCCTTGCCAATGTCACCAACGTTTCCTTCCTGCAGAAACAGAGCCAAACCATGTGAGATGGAGTCAAATTAAATTACTGGGTGATTTCTGTGGCTTGCACAGATGGTCTGGGGGACAGGAGTGAAACAGTCCCATCGAGTCCCCCAGACCTCAAACTGGCTGGGAGCCCCACAGCAACAGGGACCAAACAGCCGTGATGCAGTGCTTGTGGAGAGAGCCTGAGCCCTGAGACCCACGGAGGGGTGGGAAGGTTGGGCAACACAAAGAGGGTCAGACTCTCAGCAGGGCAAACCCACCTTGTTCTACTCTTTGCAAGGTCATTTGTGTCTGCTCACCACCTATCTCCTAATCCACAGAATAACTTACAAATGCATCAAAGAATCCCCTTTGCTTTCTAAAGCTACTTCATCCCACTCCATAAAGACACATATCCATTGCCGCTCCCTCTCCCCCTCCAACCTCACTTCATAAAGTGTTTTTTTAAATGCATCCCAACTCACTCAGGCACAACGGTCACTGACAGCCTGTGAAACTGCTATCGAGCTATCATTGCACGGTGGCTCCGAGCTGCTGTTGCTGAGCCACCAGCACTGCTTGGGGAAGCCTCCATGATGGCTTTGCTTAGTGCTCACTCCTTACTTGCACAGGGCCGTCTGCAGGGGTGGGCTGTCTGCAGGGACGGGCACGGTTGTTTTCTTGCTGCAGATGGGAGCCAAACACACACGTGCAAGCACCTAATGGCCAGGGGGCTTCATGGGCTTGCTATTACGTACCTATTGCTGGAAGAAAAAAACCCACCACAGCAAACAGTAAAACACAAAGGCGAGGCTATGAGCTGTCAGCAGCAGGCTGCAAGTGTGGCAACACCATCAAATGTCCTGCTTTCCTTCTGCCTGAATTAGCAAAGCAGTTTTACCCCACTTATTTTGCAGCTAGGTTTTGGGAAACATGTTGAATTCCCTTTGACTCCCTCTGGCCTTCTGAAGGGTTTCCAGCGAGTCCTGCAGCCAAGTAATCTTTATTAGCCCCTAAAACGCTGGCTGTTTCCATCTGCCAGCCCCACGAATGCATGCCGAGACTTCAGCAGCACATCACCATGTCTCAGTCTTCCTACTGGGCAAAGACAGCTTTGAAATAAAGACAAAACCCACCAGCACAACACATGTGACAGAAAATAATGAAAACTGGATCTTGATCAGCCAGGAAATTACTCAAAGGAATGGGAGAGGTAAAGGTTTGGAGAAGAGTCCCCAGGAGACAAATCTCAGCCAATCTATTCTTGCTGTGGGCTCAAAGGTGGCTTTGCTCTGAGGCCTAAGCAAAAGAAATAAAAAAAAAAAGAAAAGAAAAATACCTCACCTGAGGAGCATTTAAGAGGAAAGCAAAAAAGCCGTCTGGAGCATCAAATCTGTCCCACCTTGTTTCAGGCAACTCCAGACATGATATAGGGCTATCTTACGGGGTCAGGCCAGCTCACCCGTGAGCATGTTGGAGGGTCATACCTAGAAAAGACTTCAACCCTTCCCAGCCCAGCCTATATAATAAGAAGTTGAAGTATGTTCCCTCTGCACTCTTCATTGGTCCCTATACATGACTCAGTAAACAGCACAGTGAAGATAGACATCACTTCTCTAAAACCTGCAGCCCTTAAGATGTACCAAGTCAGGTATCAAACAACAGTGACACTTTAAAATCACAAGTGACTTCTGAAAGCAGCATCTTCTATTTTTGGAAGGCAATTCCTTCCCTTGAAGTATCTTGTTTAAAAAAATAACAGGTTTTCCTCGCTTCTGTTGATACTTGTGACAGAATGATCACAAGGTCTCAATTACTCTGTATTTGGTGTGCTAATCCCCTCAGAGATAATGTGTTGCAGTCACTGTGAAACCAGGCACTTAATGAGATGATTGAAAATAGTAATCAGGCACTAGGTGAAATGCCTAACCTCTGGCTATGTGGGATTACTGACTCTAAAGGACAAGATGAATTATTTTTCTATTGCATTTATTCACAAATCCATACAAGCTTTTTATCCTTACTTCAAAAATACATAAGCAATGTGCTTCACCTCACAGAACTACACTTACTGTCACAGCTGAGACAACAGGTCAATGTAGCTCAAGCTGTAAATATCAAAACTCTGAAGAGGGTGAATGGACTTGTGAATGCAGATACGGCCAACTTACCTGGCAGATCTGTGCCTCCTGGTAAGGGACCTTTCTTTCCTTGAATTCCTCCTTTGCAGTCAGTTCACATGGTGGTGGGGAGTTCACAGAGGAACGCCTGTCACTGAATGAGTACAATATCCCCATATTTTCCACGCTGACATTTTCCACACTGATGTTTTCTCCGGCAGGAGCAACTATGACAACAGCTACAGGGGAACGGCCAGTTTCTCCACAATCCCAAAGTGCCCTGGTTTCATTTAGGCAGAGAGCACTTACAGTGCCCATCAGTAGAAGAGCGTGGAAGCAGATGGGAACCAAATCTAACAACAGGGCAACAGCCCTGGTCCTGCAAGACAAGAACTCTCATCCAGAAGCTTTCACAGTATGTCAGTGAGAAAGAAAGGGAAAATCTAATTAAAAGCCTAAAACTGGTCTGCATGGTAGAAGGTGTTTCTCCTATCTCCTTACCATGAGATAGGACCAGAAAGGAATACAAACAACTAAGAAACTACATGGTCTCTAGGAAAAGTCTTTGTGAGAAAAGGCAAGTAAAGGAGTCTCCATCTCAAACTGAGGGGAAGTAAAGAGTGAGAGGCAAAGGTTTGCCTTAATGTTTTCATCTGTTTATGTCTGCCCCCATCAGTCAAGACCTTCTGGGGATGTTGTTTTCCTGGGAAGACTCCACTTTTCAGACTAATAGCATAACAGAAAGCCCACATTGCAATTCCTCGCATCACTCCTCCACACGCCCCTTCACAGGTAGGACCTGTACCACAGCTCCTGCACCTGAAGGACCTGCACCACCACACAGTTTTCCTTTTAAGGAAAGGAGAGAACTACCAGTAGGTATATAAGCACTACATTTCAAGACATAAATAAGAACCTAAAGCAACCAGACCAATTTCCCCATTAAATGCATATTGCCACCATGAGGCTGAAATGAAGGCCTGGATCTGAATGTATTGTTGACAGGAATCCATTTCCAGAGGCATCAATTATTTACGATTGCAATAAATCATTTACAAAGTGCTCTAAATGCCAAACAGGGTTGAACAAACATGAGGCTTCATCATCACCCATTTCTCTTACAGCCAGAGCTGGGCTGGGAAGAGGTGCCTATCTTAAATGGGATTGATTAGAGGTATTGTACTCTGAATACGAGGTAAACTTTATAAAATAAAGGTTAAATCAAGGTTAAACCTCACTCAGGCAGTTCCAGGGCTGCAGTGTTAACTGGTAGCAACACTTGAAGTTGGTAATTTACAGATGGCTTGGGAATACCTGGAGGAGGTCCAGACATGCTTCTGCCACAGAGATGTGTGTGTACAGAAGAGGTTCTGACACCTCTTGAGATGGTAAGGAGATGCTCCACAGCATCTTCTGCCTGACCTTAGGGGGTCACTGCATTAACCTGTGGCTATGCTCAAATCACCTGGGTAGGAACAGCCCGGACCAGTGGGAGCCTGTTCACCAATATTAGGACTCAGAATTTCTCATTACATCTTTTTATAAACAAAACTTGGGACGGATCCTGTGAACAATGCTGTGTGAAAGTTTCACAAGGCATGAATTAAGTAATCTGCTAAACGGGAGTGAGCTTCTAGCCAGCGTAATATGAACCGCACAGTGGAATGCTACAGCCAGCTAACATGAGGTCGGATCCTGCTCATGCTATTTGAACACTCCCCAGCTGAAGTCTGATCCAACTGGTGGGACCTACTGCTGTGAGCAACCTTTGCAGTAGAAAAATCAGTCTCCTGGACTTTGGGAGCTTCTACAGCTTGGCAGCTATCCTGCAAATCCCTTCCTTACAAATAAATAAATAAAGCAATAGATAGATGGTGCTGACACAAGAGAGCAGCAAAATCAGCGTGCCTGTTTAAATCATTTGCTGTTCGGGATATATTTTCTCTGCCAGACTGTTACTTTGAGCCCTGTAGTTCACTTTCCCTTTTTTTTCTGGACTAAAAACCTGCTACTGTTTTCTCTGAGAGTCTGAGTGCTGCTGACTCCTTTGTCTGAGCCAGCCACTATTAGTCATTCAGGGCTAATTCCTGCCAGGGTTTTATTCACTGCAAGACCCACAAAGGGATTTAAAGCTTTGCAGCAAGCCACAAAGGTCCCATTGATCATTTAGCCAAACCCAAGGCTCCCTCTCACCTACCCACATCAGCCCAGAGTGACTCAAACAAGGTGAAGGATGACCTGACGCTGCAGTGGATCCAGCCTCATGTCAGCAAGATCGGAGCCCAGCCTCAAGGTTTGAGAGGCCATCTGGCCCAAGAAGGAGCCACGGGCTTGATTTCTCTTCACAGGGGCATCGCTGGCAATGTAACAAAGCAGAATCAGGCCATTTGGAAGCAATGGAAGCTGTGATCCAATGTCACAGGACTTGGCTTTGACACTTACACCACTGAGCCAGCAGTAATTTTCCCATACAGGCTTACCTTGAAAACATCCCCAGTATGCTGGCAGTGATTTGGAAAGACATGCTGATATATTCTGAACCATTAAGTTTGCCAAATATCATGTTTCTGTACAATTTCAACAATTGCGGTATCAGCCAAATCTCCACAGAATATTAAAAATATAAAAGAATTTATAAATATTTCACATTAGAATTCACTGTTAGCAGTTCAAAAACTTCCTGCTGTAGCCTCTCATGCAGTCAATGGGTGATTCATTTTCCGTAGTTTTGGTGTACATTCATCTAGTTGCGTAATTTCCAAATTGCCCATGTGTTCTGGGCAGTAATCGTTGTCTTTGGGGTCCACACAACCTACCCATTAGGCTCAGTCCTTGAGATTATTACAGATAATTAACTTCTGGGAAAGAAATATGAGGAAGAGCAATGGATGGGCAGGGTCTGAAGAATGAAGGCTACTTGAAGCCATCAAGATTCCCTTTCTATCTCTTATTGCCTAATGGGAAACCTCTGCCATGTATTACTTCCAGCCAGGCTGTCAGTCCATGTTGTACACGTGGTCCCCTGGAAAAATAGGGAGCCTTGGGCCATACATCCAGTTTGAGTCAAGGAGCTCCACCTTGTCAACGTGCTTCCAGCTAAAATGAGCAAGCTGTGCTCCCTTAGCATGGACAACACACATTCTGCAAGGGGTCTGGAGTTTTCCCCACAAAGGGCAACAAGTGATGTTATTCCCACCAGAAAGGGACAGGAGGATAATTAACTTTCTGTCTGTCTGATTCACATGAAAGCATTTGAAAGACATTTTGGGTTTTCTACCCCTTTCCTTCTGTTCTGCTTGATCTGAAAGCATGCCTTTGCACTTTGCCAGCAGGTTTCCTTACTAGCATATTTCTAAGCTTACTTAGTTACTTGTGAAGGGAAAAAAAATGCACAATTTGTCTTGCTTCCCTAAAACTAAAATAAATTCTAAACACATCAGTATTCCTCTGAGAGATACTTTCTGAATGTCCATAATTCCATGTGCATATTCCTACGGCTGTTCTTAGAATACTTCTATATCACCTTTTGTAAGCAGATGCGAGCCCACCATGTCTATCCTAAAGCCAGCCAAATGCCATTTGCCTGTGCAAGAATAACCTTAAACCTGTATGATCACACCTGTCACTGCCCATGGGAAGGCACCATCCTAGCTCAGACTTTTTTGGCCCTCCTCCTTCAATTTCTCTAGCCGAGTCTGAAAGATACAGAATTAAATAGCTGCACCTGCTTTGATATTTGGCTAATTATCACTGTCTTCTGGGTGACCTGAGATCACTTGGGTTGCAGCAGCAGCAGTCCTGGGAGTATTTCCCCTCCCTTTTGAAGCAGTCAAATCTGCTAGTAATCAGCCTAGTAATTCTGCCTAACTAACAATTTCAGACTCTCCACTTCAAATGTATTAAAAGAAGGAACATTTTTTAGAAAGCACAATGAAAATATGGCCCCTGTATTGAGTCTTCTGGCAGACGCCTAAACATGCAGGCACCTGAAAAGCTTGGTGAAAGCCTTTTAAAATCTGTCTCTGGTTTGCTAAACTGTTCGGTTTGTCATCTAGCCACAAGAGGTCATCTTGTCAAAGACCTACTCATCACTGGCCCCATCTGGCACAGGATGCAGAGGTGGAGAGAGGTAATATTGACCTCCAGAATTGGAGAAGTGCAGCTCATCCAGTACCTGTGGTCTTGTTCCCCTTTCCCTGAGATCTCCCCATGTCGCAGAGCTCAGGGAAGCCTGGCAGAAAAGGAGTAAG
>NW_009258281.1:1934921-1947733 GCF_000687185.1 Egretta garzetta
TTTCCCTGCCAGGCTCAAGGACAAGAGGTCAGACACTCATGGTCACCCAAACTACTTACACAGAGACCTCAAGAAAGGGAGGTAGGCTTTACCACAGCACATGAATTAGCTTTGTGGGTCAATACATGCAGAAGGTAGCCACTAGCTGCCCCACACTCAGTACCACTTATCACTGCCCTGGTGTCAGAGGTATGTTTGGGGAACGCAGCACTTTCAAATATCACAAGAAGCAGAATTTAGCAGAATTTTGGCAATGCAACCAACCAATGTAACCCTCTGCCAGTATGTCTGCCTACATAACTTGCTACTGTCCACCAGCTGGTGGTGAAGCTGTTGGCTATTCCTTGTGATAACTTCTCACTTGCCCTCCAGCGCTCACCTACCATGGGTCCCCAGGTTGCATGCAACTCTAGCAGCTTAAGTGGACCCAAATCATCTTAAAAGTGAACAATGCATACCTATGGCAAAAGGACCCCATGGCCCATGCAATTATTTGCAGACAACTCTCCATCAGGCAAGATTTTGGGCACGTTTCCTGTTTGCAATCCCATCTAAACACAAACCTTCTCATTTTCCACAAACCCTTTGAAATCATGTCTCTTCCAGCTTGTGAAAAAGTCTGGAAGTACAGAAAAGTTGTTAAAAAAACCCACCCATCTGCATTAGTACAATAGTGGGGCCATGTTTGGCTCTGTGGCAAACTCAAATGCAATTGGCAGAAATGGGGAAAGAGATATAATTGTGTTTCTCCAGGGAAAGTGGTCATTAGGAGGGTATTATCTGGATAGTGGTTATATAAACTGTGGCTGAATGGGCTCTATTTACAATAAGAAAAATTGCCAGAAAGTGATCAGAACACATGCGATCTGATGAAAAGACTGCACTTGAGCAACATGAAAAGCCAATAATCTGTGAGGAAGTAGCTGTTTGATAGCTAGGAATTTTAAGCAGGGGTAGTGCTGGGGGAGGGATTTCAAATCTAATCAGACCATCAGTTTCAAAATTTCTTGGTAGTCCCAAACCTTGTCTGAAATTTGGAGTAATGGACAAGGCAGCTGCAGCCCACAGGCCAGGTTCAGACCTGATTTATACTTTCTGCAAATCCACAGTGTTTACAATAGCGCATCCTCTGCTCTTTGGTATGTAAGCTTATCACAGAAGCAAAGTGTTGTTCTCACACATTCACTATCGAGGTCAAACACATCTGAAATAAGTAATCTGTCCCATTACACTGCAGTTTGTCCCATTGAGCCAATGTCCATCGTGACATCTCTGTAATAACTTGTAACAGCCCCAAGACACAGTCTCTCAATATCTCTTCTACACATGTAGCCACAAGCGCTGGATCAGCCCCAGTCAAATACCTCTTTCACATTTTGCTGAAAAAGACTGTGTGAATGACTACAAGATACACACAGGAGGTTTTATCTTCGATACCTGCCTTCATTGCACATATCCCAGCATGGATTGAGGAGCAGCATCTTTCCTTAAGACAACACTTTCTAGAAAAAAGCATAATATTTTTTTAGCATTATCTTTGTGAATTTGTAAGCATAGACTAGGACATAAAAAAATTGGTCCATAAAAACCAGAGGAGCTTAATTTAGCTTGACAGGCTTGAGACCTTACAGGGAAAATGCTGTAGGGATCTTAAGTAGATCAGTGGAGTCAGGCACATATTTGGGTTTCTGCTACTAGATCCTTAATGAACTATAAACCACCAAACCACCACAGACACGTGTTCCTCATGCAAGACCACAACCTTATCTAGCCAAAGAACCAGTTCCCTACAAGTTTTTGCCATAGTTTGTATTTAATGTAAGAACATAAAATGGCTGCACCTCCATTTTCAGCTCATCACCTTCCAGCACTGAATGTGGTTGCAGTGTATTTATAATGCAGTGGATTTCTTTTGCATGAACATGTTCCAAGTTCTTTCGAATACATCTAAGCTTGTGGTGACTGTCTGATTCAAACCCTCTTTCCCATGCAGGTTTTTATAGATTCCACCACAGAGAATCAGAGCTTTCAAACTTATGCCTTCTGTGAAAACTAAGCTCTTGATCAGCTTTTTTTGCCTTTTCCTGAGCTTCTTTCCATCCTACTATATTCTTTATGAGATGCAGAGACCAGAACTGTCTACAGGATTCAAAGTGTGGGCCAGCCATGGATTTGTACAGCAGCACTGAGAGATGTCCCCTACTGCTCTCCCAGTCCTGACAGTATTTTGGGCTTTCTGCTAAGTATTGGGCTGAAATTTTCATGAGACTTTCCATTGTAGCCCTAGTCTCTCTCTTCATCAGTAATGGCCAACTCAAAGCCCACCATTTTACATAAAATGTTAGGTTTATTTTTTCTTAATGTCATTCTGTTACATTGTTTTAGCTCACGCTTTACTGGTCACTCACAAAGCCTCATGAAGATGTTCACAGGCTTCATCTCCCCCCCTGAGTAACTCTGCACCATCAGAATAGAAATAGGCTCTTCCAAAGAGAGATTTGTATCTTCCCAAGACAGACGTTTCATATAAGCAAGATGTGGAAGAGTTTGTTTCTCTCCACAAGATGTATAATTTTTAGACAGCAAAAATTAGGCAGGATGAATGCCACTGTGAAGCTCTAATCCCTGAGTTCATGAAGGTAGGCATAGGAAAGCTCCTGTGATCTCAAGTCCCTCTATATGACCAGACAGAAAAGTGGGTCTGCAGTACCTGGCAGAACAGGATTAGTATTAGAATTAGTATTGGAGTAGGATTCAAAAGGCACAAGTTCCAGTCCTTTATCTCTACAGACTTTCCCTTCTCCTCCCTTGTTGTCAATAGTGCTGAGAACCGCAAGATGCAGTATAGTATACTCTGCAGACACAGCTATTTGCCTCAGTGACTATGGAACTTCCACTTTCACACCACGTGTATATACTTTCTGGGGGTTTAGTCTCAATCTTTTCCTGCTCTTAAATTTAAATATTAAATTTAAAGTCTTACAAACCTCTTCTCTGTAGATCACTAGCCATATGTCTCCTTCCCATATCATAATGGCCACCTGCAATTTTACACACAGCATATGGCGGAAGATACAGTTGTATTTGTGTGAGTCTCATTCATTCGGCATGATTAGTCCTAGATCTTCCAGTGCAGATGTTAACACATATGGCCACTATCCTCAATGTGCTCATCAAACAAGCAAAACCAACTCGTTCCTAACTTCAAGCTTTAGAGTACTTACAGACTGACAGACCTAACCCTAATTTTCCTGCTTGTTATTTTCCTTCTCTCTTCAGCTAGACAAATGAACACTGCACTCCCTGAACTGAAGAGAGAAGCACAAAGATCATTCATTAGGAAATGAGTACTCATGTGAATCGTGAGAAACGCGGACAGTTTTGCTGGATTTCTTTTTTTTTTAATGTATTGTTCTCTCAAAAAAAAATCTTCCAGCTGCCCTACAATTACATAAGGTTGTACTTACTCAATATGTAGTTAGGTGATCTTTAAGG
The DNA here is from genome assembly GCF_000687185.1 of Egretta garzetta. Taxonomy (NCBI): domain Eukaryota; kingdom Metazoa; phylum Chordata; class Aves; order Pelecaniformes; family Ardeidae; genus Egretta; species Egretta garzetta. Next base: position 1,938,417 of record NW_009258281.1, read on the forward strand.
AAAAGATGGGGTATCAATGATTCAGTAAAGTGTCTCCTTTCTTCTCAGAGTTAATGGTGAGCAGTATCTAGCTCTGCAGTTGGCTGGAGGTTGGTTTTGGTAAGATGGCAGTGAGATGGTCCAGCTGTTCTGCCTATTTGTATTGTTTGAAGATCTGATGCTAAACGACTAGGCACAGTAGAAATAATTTTTATAAAGCTGTTTGAAATTGTCTTCAATTTATCAACTTTCAGAAGAGTCCCTCTTTTTACAAACACTCTTGCAGCACTCACACTAAGAGATTTGAAGGCTTTTCTGCTGAATTTGTAAAACCAAAACCATTTTCAAGACCACTTTTTGAAGTTCAATGAGAACAGCAATTTCTTTTCAAAATAAAAGAGTAGTCACATGCAATTTCTAAGATGTTGTCAAAACTAGACAAAAAAAAAGTCCTTACAACATAGAACACATCTATCAGGCATTTGAATGCTGCAGAGGTTTCTGGTAAAAGTCTATTTAACATAATTACACTCTACACAAATTTTCCCACCAGCTCAACCTGAAATTGGATGCTGTTTATCCTGTCTTAGCAAAGAGATGCCTGGTACCATGGACCACATCTTTAACTGGATGACTACCTCATTGGTGCTACTTGTTTCATAGCAAAACTCACAGAACACCTACTATGTCATTCATGAATGCATTGCATTCCCATGACAGCTGGTAGCCATTGCTTACATCCTAAAATATTATGATATAAGTATTCTTGCTTCTTTTCCCAGATGCAAGCAATGAAAAGAGAGTCAGCTCAGGGAAAGAAGAAGAGAAGCTGCAAATCTATTTGATCCTTTCATATCTGAGGAAATAATCCTCTGGGATCTCCATAACCCCAAAGAAATTAATGGAAAGTCTCCCGAGAGAATTCACCAGGCCTCAAGTCAGAAACTCCATCCCCATTACGGATATTCACAGATGTATTCTTAGAGCACTCAAACAGAACAGGGCATACCTGCTTTTTCCTCTTTATCAGGGAGGGACTGAGCTCAAAGCCAAGGTTTGAATGGGATTAAGACTCCTAAAATGGCCATTGGTATAAAGCAGGATTTACAAAAGCATGCAGCTATGAAATTTCCCCTGATCTGCATCTTTTCATACCTATTTTTCTGAAAAATTTGGTCCTAGGTGACTACTGCTCTGAATGCTATCTGCTTTCCACAGCCCTTTTACCTTTTAGCTTTCAGAACTGCAGGACCACCAAGGCTAAGACAGCATGAAGCTGCTCCTTTGCATGCATTGATCATGGCTTGTACCTAAGCCCCACGCGGATGCACCAGGGCAAATAAGCAGCCCACAACAGAGTGCAGAGCTACCACTGAGGGTGTAGCTTGCCTGCAGAACATTTACTACTGGAGATTAGGCATAAAAAGTAAAGAAACCATCATGACCCTGGCAACTCATGTTGGATTTGCAGGATTGCCAGCAAAGGGGGAGGGCAAGAAGGAAGCACAATTAAAAAAAAAAAAAAAAAGTCAGTAAAACCTTTATGCTTGTAAGCAGAGTACATTTTTGATTGTGTGACTGAAAGGCAGAGGCAAAGACAATAAGCACAATGGCATTTTCACAGAGCCTCTTCTTAGATTAAACTTGATTTTCCAGTAACTTGTCATTACTTTGATTATAGGACTGGTACTATTGGTGTATCATAGCCTGAGATGTAACGCTGCCAATAAGCAAGTACATCTCAGCCCCTTACCAAGCAGCATTTCTAGGAAGTGCACCAGTATTACTGGCTGGAAGCACTCTAGAAAATTACTCCCACCTGCAAGATGTCAGTTTGCTATCAGGCATTAGGAAAGGGAAATTGTACCATAACTCCACACAAGGAAAACCATGGTAGAGCTTGGTGGCATTAGAATGAGACTCAAAATAACCCAAGTTTAAGTTTCAACTTTGCAAGGGGCTTGTTGCATGAGACAGGATGGGGAAGCTGTCCAGGCCTTTTTGTCCTTTCCCTATGTCCACCACAGACACCAAGGGAAACCAAAGGTAGAAGAAGGGGACACTGTTGGCTCGCTGCTCTGCTATCAGATCTCAGGGGCCTGAGAAGCTCCAAGGAGATCCATGGATAAAGCACATGCCTTCTCCTCACAATCACAAACATCCGCAAATCAGCACTATCAATCTGCTTTGAACAAGCCACAAATGACTTGACGAGGCCAGCACTCTAACAATTTAGAGTACCTGCTGCCAAGCTAGCTACTCACTATCTGGCTATAAATCTTGACTGACATATGCATATGTTATGTTTTCCAGCTTTCTGGCTTTCTGTCCTTTGTTTTGGAATCCCAGAATGATTGCAATTAAGGAACACTATCTCACCAAAATGCCTATCAGCACACTAGCTTGTAAACACTCGTAATAAGTATGGCTAATAAAATACAGTTTATTAGCCAACCTTGTACAGTATTTTTACAGCCTTTTCCACTCATCATTGAGAAAAATAAATCCTTCGCAGCTGTGCTGGGGCTGGCACTGCTGCCAGCCTCCCTTGGTCTCACCTGTAACGACGTGAGTAATTAAAGCCCTTATAGGAGCAGCAGGGTTTTTTATTGCTTGCCACATTTCCATCCTCTGCTCTTCTGACTGACTCAGAGAGGAACTGTCACAAATGTTGTTTCCAAAATAGATCAGCAACGAAACTGGCTTTGTTGTGTTAAATGGTGGAAAAATTCAGGATCTCAGCTGCTTAACAGTCCTTGTTTCCTGTCCCAGGGTGCCAAGGAAAAATCTGGTGGCTCCACAGAAGTCTGGTGCATCAAAATCCCTGGCCAGGAGTGTGGAAGACCTGCCTGTGAATCATTGCAGTTAAAATAGTAACAAGCAAATAGCTGGAAGTGGGGTGGGGGGAAGCCTTCATTCCATGAAGTTCTCGGGAATCAGTTAGTCTGGAGTGATGATAGGTAAGTGATGATTTGTTTGGGGTTTAAGGGAACTATAATAATTTTGGTTTTATTTATGCTACAACCTTGCTTGTTCTCAGCCACCAACTGGGCACATGAACCACAAAATTGGAAAACTGTAAAAAGCTTAAACCATTGATTTAAAAGAAAACACTTTACTTGGTGGAAAAAACATGCAGAGTCTTCTCTAGCACAAGATGCTGACTTGTAGCAAAGCCTTTTTTTTTCCAAAGGTACTTAGTGAAGTCAATTATCATGATATATGGAGTTACTTTCCATGAGATAAACATAAAACCAAATGCTTGGCAGTAAACGCAAACCTCCCAAGTTTTCCTCCTTCTTCTGTCCTTTTATCTCTTTTTATTACCACATTCAGAAGTATAAATTGGTAATTTATTGAAAAATGAATGGTAACATTTACCGAAGAGGCACTATTTGCTACCTGGTTTACTGTGAAGAGAGTCTGGTTTTAGGAGCTTCTTTCTTTATGTTTTTTAACACTAGCATAAACAAAAATGATCCTGAAAAGATGACTTAAATATTTTGCCTCTTTTCTTGTTTCCTTTAAAAAAACAAACACTGAAATAAAGCCGTGGAAAGGAATAAGATTTCTGTGTGTGAATACTTTTCCCTGTCAGGTCTCGATGTGGCACGCCAGCCCTGCAGCCTGGAGGAGGTACCACAGATCTGAAGAGATGTGCCCAGGGCATCTGGGAACCAGCCGCAAAAAAACCTCAGTAGCTTCAGTCTGGGATCCTTATCCAGAGTAACAAAAATCCCTTGGATGCCAGGAACAAATTTAGAGTATTGACCTGCTTAAGGGATTACCCCTAATGAGCAGCCAAGGTGCTAGGTTACACTTACTACCCTTACTACCATATGTACATCCCCAGGAACAGCAGATCACTCCTTCAGATAACGCTAGCAGTCATTTGCCCAGGGCAAGGCTTGCAGGGAAGGTGAATCATTGTTAGTGGCACAATTTACATACCTGGGGAGGAACTTGTGTTATAAAGCAACCCATGTGCTTAGGGGGCATGTGAGAAAACCATGGAACAACAGCTCTGACCAGACAGACCAGATGAGCTGGTCATCCAGCTTCCCCCAAGTGTTCCATTCAGAGGAGGATAACATAAATCATGGCATCCTAGAGGAGGAGCTCAAGGCTGTAATCCCCTCCAGCTGGGATCAAAGTGATAATGGTGCTGCTAATTACAAAATGCCATAAATACATATTCTACCATACAACCTTTCAAAGTTCACTATAGAGCATAATCCTCCAGGCCTTCCTGAGGCTCTTCCTTATCCAAGTGCCTATAGACAGATTAGCTGCTGAATGGAGCAATTGAGGGCATTCCTTGCTGCCATTAACACATTTTAATGAAACCCATTTTATTAATATTTTCACATATATGAAGTAATTCAGCTGGACTGGAAACTGTCTGCATAAATTCTCTGTGACTACACTACTTACACTCTTATTCTTCCATTTCTACAGAGCAAATCACTCCTACCTTCTGCTATGTCCTGCAGCTGAATAGACAGTGATAACTTTCCATGGGACAGATAATTAAATTAAATCCATTCAATTCCAGAAGTTATCACTATTCAGAGGGAGCAAGTCTTTATCTGCTAAACTCTCAGGGTTTATAACAAAGGGCCTAATACTCTCTATAATTTGTAATGACAAGTGTATGAAAATTGTACAGGATTTTTCCATAAGAGCAGCATCCTGCAATGAGAGAAAACATCTCCTTATTATAAATGCATCCTCTGAAGCACTCTAACCCTCTAAAAATACAGCCTAAGAGTGAAGTCACACTGTATTAAGCTCTGCAGCATTCTATTTTATGCAGTTCTTATGCAGCCCCATTCACCAGATGCCTTACGCAGTGCCCCCTGAGGATTCAGTCACCCTTTAAGTCATCCTCTCACCAGTGGAGAACCACACGCACGTGGAATTGGGGGTGGATTTGGATGAGGTTCTCTGCATAAGTCGATTTTATGCACTGCCCATTGCTATAGGTTAATATCAGAAATGGAAGGCCAAACAACTCCACTGCGCGTGGCAGAGAAAGGCTGCAGGATTTGTGTTTCAGAGAGCGACCCACAAAAAAATCATGAGCAGATAAGCCCTGCTCTTCAACTGAGCCCCAGGAGCACTGCTGCTGAGTACAGCCCTTAGCTTGCAGCTTTTGGAAGCTGTTACGATGTCTTAGAGACATGCGCACATGAGGCTTGAGACCTTGGCCTGGCCAGAGAGTACCTGACAGAACTAACAAGCTCAGTAAAAGTCACAGCTCTAATGATTGGAAGGTTAAATTCAAGCCCAGAAATTTGTTGAGAAAAGGGTCTTAAATCAGCATAACAGCCACGAAAGACAACTACCATTATTTATTGTAACACACAAGTAAGTCTGTAATATATACCCTCTCTGCACAGGATTAATTCTCACTACTAGAAAAAACATTTAAAAAAGAATTCATATACAAGACTGTCTTAACGCATGAGTTCGAAAATCTCATCAATGTGGAAGTGGCTTTCTCCATCCTCTTCTCTGAAAAACATAACATTTTTTTTTAAACACTGGGAGAAGCCATTGTTTGGTTAATCCTGATCTGTTGAAGAAGATATATTAAATCAACACCTGCCACTTTTTAGTACTTTCTTAGAGTGAACAGCCTTTGCGTTGGACTTTTCTCTGGCAAGAAACATAACAGAAAGGGATTGTGGTAAATGAAGGAATTCTGCAGAAAAGCCACTCCCAATTTAAAGCAGATAATGAGCACCAGAGCTAGTGTGGAAGCAATTAATTCTAATCACTTATGAGACAATAAAATTTAATTATGGGTTCTTTGAAAACTAAAAGCCCAACAATTATTGTTAATAGGCTTTTCTTGATGGCAGATAGTGAACAGAATTTGTTGAGGCTGTTTTTCCTGCAGTTAATTTAAAAAAAAATAAATCAGCTTTTAGTTAAGGATGCCTAGGCTTACACTAGTATTTGAAACAGTGCTATTGCACTAAGTTTAGATCCCACGGGACAGAAATGCAACCTTTGAGGAACTCTTGGATATGCTTTTATATAATTGGCATTCTCCTCTCTGCTGATGTCTCAGATCTTTATTATCTGTTCAGAGGTACTTTCATCTCAGAACAGCTGGATGTCTCCAGCTTCATTTCAGGTACGTTCAGTTAGTAAGAACAGAAATTGCAAGTGGTTGTTTTGTCACGCACTCATTTAGGTACTGTATGAGACCTCTAGTTGGGGAGTAGCAGGGATGGTAACCCAGACCACAGCACAACCCCATGACTCCTGTTCTGTGTTGATGTGGCCCACATTCACTCTCTTCACAGAATCACAGAATGCAAGGGTTGGAAGGGACCTTGGGAGATCATCCAGTCCAACCCCCCTGCTAAAGCAGGTTCACCTAGAGCAGGTGGCACAGGACATCATCCAGGCGGGCTTTGACTATCTCCAGAGAAGGAGACTCCACAACCCCCCTGGGCAGCCTGTGACAGTGCTCTGTCACCCTCAAAGTAAAGAAGTTCTTCCGCATATTCAGCTGAAACCTCTTCCTGCACCAGCTGCTGCTGCAATTTCAAACAGAAACTGAACTATTTCCCATCCAGTCTAGCAGCATATCTCACCCAACCTGAACTGCATGAGGATGGAGAAGGACCATCAGTTAAATTCTGGTATTTCTCATTTTGATGGTCCACTCATCTGTTTCTCTCCCAGCTAGCTACAGAGCATGGCTTCTCTTGCACTTGATATAGCTTCCAGCCCTTTCAAAGTATAACCGCTTCTGAGGCTATCAGATCTACCAGAAATACCTTAAAAGCATTTACTAACAAATGTAAGCTAACAAATCTGGAATTTGTCCAGTGACTTAAATGTCAGTCCTTCTTCCCCTATACCTTCTATCTGTGCCCTTTGGGGCCTGTACCTAAGTGCCCTTAGGAGTCTGTATTTTCCCTGCCCAGTTTGCAGTATTCACATGGTGAATGGCTTTACTATACTACATGTTACTGATGTCCACAATAACATGGGCACATACCTCCTCCTCACCACCATTACAGGACTTCTTTGCTTACCTGTGCCAAACTCTAACAACAGCCATGCTTTGTTGTCCATATGAAAACTGCATAGGAGAGACTCCCCATGAGGTACCATGTGCTTGGGTATCCAAATGAGATATAATTGATACAGCCTTGCTGAGACCTTCGTTTCAGGATCAACAGCTCAGGCTAAGCAGCAAAACAGATAAATACTGCTACCTGTATAGGTGTTAGAAGAGCACTACAAAAGATTTCAATGCTTGTTTCAGGATATACTAAGACCTCTGACCCGCTGGCAGTAAGAACACACTATTTAGTTGCTTTCAGCTGGCCGCATCAATGCAGTCAAAATTTTACTAAAGGCTCAGGTTTGACCTTCAGCAAAGGTCACATTTTGACTGCTTCCTCTCCACCATTCTGTCGCCCATGAATCACGAAAGGCAACAAACACTTCAACCCATGCCCCATGATGCTTAGTCAGAACATAACCCACTTTTCTAAGAGTTGTTTCAAGTGCTTCTGTCATAAGGGAATGGATTGTAATGCCTCTCAAAGACAGTGAATAGCAGAGGGCCATTTTAAGCTATAACGAGGTCTCATTACTACAAGAGATCTTAAAGGACAAGAGCTTGGCAGCATTTAGTAATGCTCAGGAAGTCAGAAAAATGAACAAGATTGTCTAGAGCTGGAAGAGCAAATGTTTTTCCTGAAAAGGTGCCTGATTCTCTATGATGGATATCTTGGGCAATCATTTACACCAGAGGCTAAAAGCAGTGTAAAATCAGCACAGCAACATTATGCTGGCTTTACACTAGTGTAAACAACTCTGTAGAGACTGACAAAACCCCATAGCCATAGAGTTTAAGAAATTTCATCCTACAGGAGTAAAAAAATTGACCTTTAATAACAAGAAACTTTCCCTGAGAGAATGAATTGTGCCAGAACTACAAACTCTCGGCACTCCTTGCAGCTCCCTGCAAAGCGGCTGCAGTTGCTACTCTTGGATACTGTCTTAGATGAACCAGAGCATTCATCCAAGATTATGGTAATCCCAAAGCACTAGCATTACTCCCTAGCAATTATTCATCTTTTCCCCAAAGTACCTTATCATAAAGCTTGAACATGATCTGCAACAAATGCTTTTGTCTCTCAGTTTCATCTTTACAAACTTCCCTGAATCAAAACAGTTTATCTCAACTGGTATTATCAGTCTGCAGAATTCAATATATTGTAATTATGAAGATGAGTGAGAGTTGAGCCTACCCAGTTAATGACAAAATATCATGTTTTCCATTTAATTAGGACACATTAAAAGGTTCATATTTAAATTCTCTTCAATGTAAGGGTAAAACAAATGTTACAGAGTAACTAGATTATTCCCTATAAATTACATTACGCAGCATTAGACATTGAGATGCAGAAGGAAGAAAAACAGAGGCTTTGGGTACTATTTGGCAGCTGACTGTTGTAGCATAGGAGATTTCAATGTCCTGCAGATGGCTACAGCAGTAGCATTCATATGCTTCATACGGCATGACAGCACCTCCTTTCCTTGAAGACATGACAACAGCTCTAATTATGACTGCTGAAAGCTTCCCAAGGTCCAGGGCTGTGATTTGGTGTTATAAACACTATAAACAGAAGAAGCCAGAGGTGCTCTCTCCTTTTACCACCTCATCGTGGTTGTTGCATGAGCCCACCTTCCTGCTAGTGGTTGTTCCTATTGGACTAGGATACAGGCAGCAGGCATGCATCGAGCCAGTGGTATTGCACACGCACTGCAGTTGTGGGTTTTAGTACAGTGCTAACTTCCAATCCCTTCCCTACTTTTATGGATCACTTTACTATACAGATATAGAGGTGCTAAGCTCCCAGCCAGACTCCTAGATGCCTCTGATGCAAGCACAGAGAACCAAATCATAGAATCATAGAATCAGAGAATGTTTTGGATTGGAAGGGACCCCTAGAGGTCATCTAGTCCAACCCCCCTGCAGGGAGCAGGGACACCGCTAACTAGATCAGGCTGCTCAGAGCCCCGTCCAACCTGGTCTTGAATGTTTCCAGGGATGGGGCCTCCACCACCTCTCTGGGCAACCTGTTCCAGTGTTTCAACACCCTCATTGTAAAGAACTTCTTCCTCATATCTAGTCTAAACCTACCCTGGTTTAGTTTAAAACCATTACCCCTTGTCTTGTCACTGCTGGCCCTACTAAAAAGATTTTCCCCGTCTTTCCTATAGGTCCCCTTTAGGTACTGAAAGGCCGCAATCAGGTCTCCCCGCAGCCTTCTCTTCTCCAGGCTGAACAAGCCCAACTC
>NW_009258281.1:1947840-1948044 GCF_000687185.1 Egretta garzetta
TACTCCAGCGGAGGTCTCCCCAGAGCTGAGTAGAGGGGCAGAATCACCTCCCTCGACCTGCTGGCCACGCTTCTCCTGATGCAGCCCAGAGTACGGTTGGCCGCCTGGGCTGCCAGCGCACATTGCTGGCTCATGTCCAGCTTTTCATCCACCAGCACCCCCAAGTCCCTCTCGGCAGGGCTGCTCTCGATCCTTTCTTCCCCC
>NW_009258281.1:1948827-2026983 GCF_000687185.1 Egretta garzetta
GAGGAGAGAGGCTGCCAGTGAAGACTGAGGCAAAAAAGGTGTTGAGTACCTCAGCCTTCTCCTCATCTGCTGTTACCAGCTTGCCCGTCTCACTCATCAGTGGGGGTACACTTTCTTTAACCATCCTTTTCCGGCTGATATACCTGTAGAATCCCTTTTTATTATTCTTTGCATCCCTAGCCAAGTTTAGCTCTAGCTGCGCCTTGGCCTTCCTGACCCCATTCCTACACAGCCGGAAGCACAAATAGGTTTTTAAATCTTGAGAGTACAAAATATACTTGGTATGTGGGAGAAGGCTGATGGCAACATCAGTCCAGGAAAACCCAGCAACATGCAATCTAAGCAAGACTTATTTCTCTGCTCACTGCCGAGAACTCTTTCAGATCATGGAGTCTTTCCTACTTGGCTACTTCCTAGCACTTTCAGAAACCTGATCTTGACTATTTCAAATGGTTTCAGTGCAAAGAGGTTTCTTAAAGCTTTTCACTATTGTTTTTCACTATTTTCTTTTACTTATAGGAAACATATGCTTTCATCTCACTTTGTTTTAAGACCTCTACCAGGAAAGCAGAAAGTGGTAGCAATAAGTTATCTTCACACACTCTTACGTTTTTTTTTTCTTGCTTTCAACATGCCAAACTATCACTGCTTTGCTACTAACCTCTGCAGGGGCTGCCTGAGCAATCTCCAAGTGATTTAAATGGTGTTAACTGCAGAAGAGTAAATCCAGGAAGGTGATCAATTGGATAAAGAGCCTGACCTCAATATTCAGCAGTGCCCCCTGGGCACTTGGCACACTTGGAGAGCTACGGCTCCAGAGAGTGGCTCAGAAGGCTGACTACTGAGGAAAAAAAAATAAATCTCTGTTGCTAAAAATTAGGTCCCTTCACATTTCATCATGGGTCTTTCCACCTTTTATTGTGCTTATCTCAAAAATTGTGCTTTGTACTGTCTCTTATACCTTCATGTGTCTCTTTATTAACCCTCTTCTAAGACAGTAAAAAAGAATAAAATTATTTGACTGCTCGTACATTACCAAATTTCTTGCTCTGAACAGCGTCGTCTTTCATATGTCATTGTCACCCTCCCCAAGATTAATAAGAAAAAGGCATTTATAAAGCAGAATCTTTTGAAAGCAGAGGTGAGCTTGGTACAAAGGATACTAATTGTAGCTTTTTTCTTCTTGGATCTGCATTGATCCCAAAAGCTGTAGATACTTAAAAATCTTTCCCTGTAGTGTCCGCACCTTCATTACACAAAGAAGAAAAGCATATTGAGAAACAAATTCAGCCAGCATTCAGCGTTTGTACAAGGTAAGCTGGGAGATGATTTCCCAGCTCCTTCTGACCATGACAGGAGTTAAGAGTTTCATCTTGCATCAGTCAGAGGAAAAAGAACTTTTTTTTCTTCAACAGGGGAAGGGGACACCAAATGGAGATGGAGGAAAAGACAGCTCAGGGGACGGTGTATATATAAATGGCTCTGATTAAGTGTGGAAGGACATTAGTGTCACCTGCTTCAGAGGAGTGGGGAAGGGACCAGTGTTTAGCACCAGCAGCAAAACATTAACACTATTGCATAATTACAGAGTACTCAGCATATATTCAGACCTGGTGTGTTTTTCTACTAAATTCCACTCTAATTATATGAGAGTCTATGGACACCAAAGAAGCTGTGGTTTACATACCTGCAGCTACTGCAATATATAACAACAGACATGTATAGATACATGTATACACAGATACACATACACCCACTCTGTTAGCTAATTGGCAGGAGCACTGTTTAAGAAAGTTGAATTAAAAGCAGTGAAGTTTTTCCCATTTTCCAAAACTGGCAGCCCCTTCTTTAAAGTTCCTATCTCTTCGATGTTTCTTAGCCTGCTGCTCTATCATCTGGCTCCTCACTTACATTTCACATGTCCCTCCTGGGGAATCAGGGCTCCTCCTTTCTCTTGTGTACATGCAGCTGAAGAGAAAAAGCATTTGCTTTGTCCTGCTGCTCTTTTCCCACCACCTCCTCACCTCTGAGGCATGCAGCAGCTCCACATTAAATGATGTGAATGCACTGTCAAACGTAAGAATGATGGTTTCCTAACACATTCACTGTCAAACGTAAGAATGATGGTTTCCTAACAGACTAGTGTTCATAAATGCTTTAAAAAGAAAAAAAAAAAAAGACTTTAAAAAAAGAAGGGCAGAATCCAGAGCATGCAGAATTTAAGAATGAGTAGCTGTCACAATCCGGGGCATTTATTTCATTCTCAGTTCATGAGAGAAGTGACAAAATAGAAGAGGAAAAACAAGAGAATACAGAAGTTTTAAGATGTCGCTTTGTTCACTACTAGCAGTAAGAGCAGGGTGGGAGGATGTAAGATGACACCAGCTGTTAATGGGACTTTTGCCACTGAAAAAAAATGTACAGGTTGCATTTAGAGTGCTGCTTCATTAACCGCCATTAGTCATCCATTTCACAACTGAATGGGTGAACATTTGACGGCTTTGGGCTTTTCTGGAGTTGGTTTTGGTTTTGGTTTTTTTTTTTAATAACTTCTTTACTCTAAAAGTGCAAAGCTCTCCCCATGCACAGCAGGCAGGGTTGTGTTCATCACAAAAGTTAGTACTGAAGAAATTACAAGAGCACTTGGAATGTCAACCAGATCAGAAATAAAGTCCACACCTGGTTCAAAATTTAGTCTTGGCACTTAGCATCAATTGTTCAGAGAATCCCATGGTACTCAAAGGCATCACAACCTCTGCCCACTCCTTTGAACTTTTCAATAACAGCCCTCATCAGATTTTATATCCTTCCTGAAATGTTTTAGCATTAATTTTAAAAACCCCAGACTACCTATCCTCCTTTATTCTCTCTCTACACTCAAAGCTCCTTAGGACCCAAGGGAATGTGAGGGGACAGGCAAGAAGCAGCCTAGGTTTGCTCATCTCCTCAACACAGCCCGAAGTGCACTATTTTCAGTGTTAATGCTTCAGAAAAAGCACTGCTGGGTGGTAACCAGCTCCACCACCAAATATCTAGCACGAGCTGGCAGCGGTATTTCTTGGCAGGGCCTGCAGGTATTGGGGGATACATAAGACGTAGGTAACTAAAAGCTACCAGTGCTCTGGGTCTGGTATCTCAGGCAGACAGAGTGAGGCTGGAGGAAAACACTCTACTTTAGCTTACTTTAGCAAGTATCAGAGAAGTTGTCCAACTGTGAATCTTCCTGGCTGTGCTGTATACATACTGCAACATGGTTGGAAAAAAGGCAGACACATACATTCCTTAGCTGGTAAACATTTAGAGGCAGGCACTGTATATGCTGCAGGATGCTGTGCCATAGAGCTGCTGAAGTTTTTTGCCATGCAGACAGCAAGTGATCACACACACCATGTGGTACAGTGGGTGTCTGCTCCATTTGCAGGCGTTACCAGAGCTGAAAAAGCAGCAAAGAAAGCTGGAGTGAAAGTGAAGGGGTCACTTAATTGGGAGGGGTAAAGCACTGCAACACTTTCACCTTGTTTTGAAAGGATTCAATTTTAATGCCCACAATCATGGCACAAAATTTTGGACAGCAACACACAAAAGTCTTTGGGGAGTTCTCCACTTTTGAAGCCAGACACAAAGCTGTGAGGGAGCCTTTATGATATAGGGACGGCCTCCTGAATTCAGAATGCTGAACCAGAATTTTAAAAAGAAATAATAATAGCCTGGAGGACTGAGCAGAACTTGGAAGCAATTCCAGGACACATAGATACAGCCTTCCTCTCCCATCAAATCTACAGGCTGAAGAAGACGATTCTTGGCCAGGGTTAAAAGCCAAACAAAAAGTAGCTGCATCATGCCTGTCAGATGTTGCAGGGAATCGTGGGGAATTCATGTTCATCTGTCTTTAAAGAGCTCTTATCACGCTCATCACTGTGGCAGGTATCCACAGTGCCGTTGGCTGGATCAAGCAGGAGGATGTTTAATTGTTACATAAAGTCAAAAAATCTTCAATAATCAGCAATGGAAAGAGAAAGCTACATGACTTTCTATGGGAATTTAGGGCCAGGCTCTACCAGTCCAGCCTGAGAATAGCTGGGAATAAGGACTCAAGTAAGGCATTTCTAAGGAGAAGCAGACTTGGTTATGAAAAGGAGGAACAACCCCCATATAAGATCACTTGTATCTCCTTTCACCTCCTCTGCTATGGTGGTGTCTGGATCTACTCATCTAGTAAGCAACTAATATTTGATCCTGTGTGGAAATGGGGAGAAGATGGTGGAGAAGCAGGGGAGAGGACAGCTTTCCAATGAGCCATCAGAAGTATTGGCTAGGAATTAGTTTGTGCAAGCTGGAAAAAACAATCACTGCAGATGCTATAAAATACATGGAAATATGGTTAGGTGGATGATCTAGGCAAGATCCCTTCTCTTTTGTGGTGCCAGAAGCAGTAAGATTGCAGGTTGGAGGTAGTTCTTCTACGCAGTGTTTCCATTGTCAAATTGTCTGTAGTGGAAGAGACTCCTGGAGTCCAATTTCCCAGAATATTTGACAGCTTCAGCAAAAAGCTTTGTCACCTGTCAATATAAAGCAGAGGAGTACTGAGCGTTGCAAAGCCTTCTGCAGAAGGCTGAGTAATAAAGCAGGCTCCACACTTCTACACTGTCACCCTGAAACTATGCTATGCTGATCCAGTCCTTAAGTCCATCCAAATCAATGCCAATTTCAAGGCAACTGTGCATGGGTGTTGGCTCCAGCCCTCTGGAGCCTGCCTGTCCAGCTGGAGACACGTAGAGGTGCTGGGCTTCTTCAGCAAGACAGCTCTGTCCCATGAGAGCTGTTGGTTCCCTCTATAGCCCAAGCCTTTAAGAGAACAAAGGGCTGCTTTCCTCTCTCAGACTGAGAGATTAAAACTGTACAATCAAAAGGGTTCAATGAAATGCATCGAGCAGGTGTGGTAATAAATTTTGGATGGGGACCCCTGTTCTGGTTGTCAGTGTGTGTTTCTCTAGCAGGCAAAGGATGGGTCTTCAATTTCCTATTCCTGCTAATCATGTTTGGCATTATCCTGTCTATGAACTTACACCCTGGCATTCTCTCTGCTCTCCACTCACTCCAATCACAGCAGAAGATTTTGCACAGCTGGACACCAGTTCAAGCCACTGGGTTCCATGTCAGTGCCCACGGAAATCAACAGGAATTTGGCTGCTGTGCTTAACAAGAGCCAGATGAGGCTCTTTTGTGACAGTTGAAGCCACTTGCAAAGGAAGTCAAGGTACTGCTGGCAGCAGGAGTCCCACTTTGCATTACCAAATATCTCTTCACCTATCAGTATGTGAAAGGGGTTTGTCAGGAGCTACAAACACATAATGACCGGCAATTGGGGACTACAACAGGACAGGCAGCAATTCCACTTGGATGGTACTTTGGAACTGGATTGCCCCAAGGATCTTACGAGAAAGCCCAGCTACATCCTGCTGTAAGGTTTAAGAACAATACTGGAAAAACTTCCCGCTAAAAAACTGTTCCCACGCATAATTTAAACACGTTACAGGCAATCCTGTGCAAGAAGTTTGCTCTGAAATGAAAGTGATACAGCAACAACTTCAGCTGCAGTACAGGACTCAAGATCTTCTTTTTTTTGTTTGTTTTACTTAGAGCAATGTTATTTTGTATAGTGGCAAAAAGAAAATAGATCCAAACAATTGTGTTGCTGTGATTTTCAGGAACATTATTATTTGTCAGAGATAATGAGGGTCCAGACACACTGGAATCTAAGGTCACAAGTGCTTGAAAGCTCTGAAGGCTCTTATGACTAAGAGGAGAAAGGACAACATGGGAAGTACCTGGAAATTAGTGAGCAGAGCAATTCCACTGTCAATAGCCATCCTCCGGATCACATAATTACCATGGACAAACTTGGTGTTGCTGTTAGGCAGGTTAATCACCAGATCTATTTTCCCATCCCTTACCAGCCTGAAGAGACAATGCACAAGACGGTATCACAATGTGTCTTGCTTAATGAAAATCTGTGATGAATAGCACAGGCATGCAGGTAAACAACACTGAAAATTTTCATTTGAGTGTAGTTTTACATCCCAAGAAAGGAAGGTTGAGGGGTTAAGGCACTAAGCTGTGACTCAGGAATTTGGGCTTTATTTCTGTTCTATTCAGTGATGCAAAGCAATATGCAGCTCAGCACAACTCTGGTAAAGGCATGACTGACTGTCATTAAAGGCTAAATATTCAGATCCCACGTACCCTTGCATGAAAATGTAACATGGAGCAATACATCCAAGCCGTATTAAATAGGACTGTTCAATGAGATGTTCATTAATTAAGCTGAAACCTCCCTGCTGTGGCAATTCCTGACAGAATCAGACAAAAAACTTTTGGATTGAATCTGAAGTCCCATTAAATAACTATCATTGATCTCAACAGGGCCAGCAATTTGCCTCTTGTATTTGCTATCCTGGATGTTAACACAAATTCGACAAGGTGAGTATTGCTCTTACCTCCTGACTGATGGCAGGCTCAGACTCTGGCTTTCCTGAGTTGGCCATGCCACAGAACTTGCTGGGATACCATTAGCATTGAGCCAGTCCGAGGTTGCTTCTGTGGCATAAAGCTATTGAAGTAAAAAAAGGTTACTTACTCTGTGCTTCATAATACCGGAAGTTTTGATTTAACTCATGTGGGTCTGACCCAACACACAGCCTGATTGTCAGAGCTGACTTTTGAGGGCATTTTTCATCACAAGGGTGTCTCTCCATACAGAGACACACACAGAGAACAGCATGACTTTCCCAGCTTTCTGTTATCTGTGGTTTGCTGATGGATGATAGTCCATGAATGGTAGTAACACATCCACAAGCAGTTAAGTGGCTTAGGAAAACCTAAATTCCTCTGACTTTCAATAGGGCTTAAGTTCAATCACTTACAATTTATTTTTTTTTGTCTAGCACTAAGTTTTGAAAGGCAGAACTATAAATCCAGTAGTTACACTAATGACACTGAGGAAAACAGTACTTAATATTAAAAAGTTCTCGCCAATCTTCTGCGGCCATGTTGATAGTTACCTTTCAGTAGGGTTAGGGATGCAAAATGCAAGAGAGTTACAAGAGGGATGTAAACACCACAAATTTTATATGTCCACAGCTTATGAATATCACTGAAGATGAAGCACTGTAAAGACCTTCTCCATATAAAAGGTTTCCCTTTCTTCCCCTCCTGTCTTACACGACACCTGGCATTTTGTTTCTTGGAGTTTATAATGCAACATCCTGGCTGCAGGCTGATAGCAGAACCAGGGATGTTCTTGCCCTCATGACTCAGTCCTGTTTGTTCAATTAAACAATCATGAAAACTTTTAGCTGGGCGATGCTTTCTGTTTTTATGGATGACTCAGCTAAAAATCCCTCTTGTACTTTGAAAACTTCCTTTTTTCTCTGTCTCCTAATAAACTCCAAAGTTCTTCATTCCTGCAGCAGGCTGAGTACATTTCATATTTTGAAAACTCTCTAGCTTTAAAGAACTGAAACCACCTACCTTGAAACCTTCCTCATGCAGTACTTCTGCTACGCTCAGGAATCTGGAGCGGAAGGACTTCTGAAAAAGGAATTTATTAGATACAGCATTAACGCTAGGATTTAGAAACAGTATTTTGTTGAGCAACACGGGGCTCCTCCACACTCTGCTAAGAGTCAAATACACTTTTATGTGCTGAGAGTGTGTTTGTGTGTGGAGGCAGACACGTCTAAACATGCATTTACAGTGCTGTTCCAAGAAAACTGTCTGGATCCTGAAGCTCAAGTCACTCCCAGCTAAGACACATTTTGTTGCAACACCAGGGTAAGTGTTCCCATACTAACTTTGACTGCAGCTACAGAAGATTTACTACTGCATATTAAATATCTGGGCAGTTGCCTTCTCAAATCCACCAACTAGAGTCTCCTCTGCTCTGAATTATACATCTTTTCAATCATTGGTCAAACATTTGGCCTTCTCTTCTGGCAAATAACAAATATGGACAGGCTTTGGGCTGCCTTTGGGTGCTTTGTTTGCAATTCACATGAAGCCTGTGTATGTGTGAGTTCATTTCTAACTCCCGTGGGCATACAGAAATGGAAAACAAAAAACCCCTCAGGAGACCGGGACATTCTATTCCCATGAGGATGTGAATGCCCAGGTACTTAGAGCACCTTTGAAAGACACTCTCATAAAGCACCCATAGATCCAACATAATTTAGGAGAAATAAAGACTACCCCCTGTAGACATCTGCACTTGAACAAGCCATTTCAGAGCAACAGATGAAAAATTTGATCCCAGTGTAACTTTCTTCTGGAGGGTACAGCAATGCAAAGACCAGATGCAACACATGCCCTTCTCACTGCCAAGGCAGGCCAAACCTTGCTTTTAACCTTAGCCTGGTCAGGCCATTTACAAGTAAGATTATTGCAAGCTCCCTCTCCCTGCTGGAGCTATTGATGGCTTAACCTTTATGGGTGAGAAAGCAATATTCTGAAGGGTGAACGATTTCCTACGAAGAGAAGGAGTCAACAGTGGTTTTTTTCGAGCACTCTGGAAAGAACCTCATTCTGAAAGCCATCTCATTCTGTAGACTAACTGGAAAATATAAATATACAATGTGACAGGGTTGGCAGCTTCCCAGTCAGAGAGAATGGTTCTGCCTTCTGGTCAGGGGGGTTGGCGTTCACAACAGTATTATAAACTTCTATCAAACATGTACTGAACACTTGTGACACATAAAACAGCCTCTCCATGAAAAGAAATTACAGCTGTCAGCTTGCATCGGAGCAGCCTCAGATTTACAAGCTGGCTGAAAGAACCTGTGTAAGAAAGCATTAGTTACTAAAGGTGAAAAGTACAAGCAGATTTATTTAGTGGAAGATATTTATTGTAGGAGAATTGTATTATTTTTCCTTTATCAGAAAAGTTCTATTTCTTATAACCTCTCTCTCATGTTTGCTAGCATGCCTTGCTATTTGTAAAGGGCTACAATCCTCAGTTAATTCAATACAGCTACACCAGTTCTCACTACAATCCATCTCAAAACAAAGCCAGCTCATCTCCTGTGATAATCTTGAATTCTATATCCAAATCCACTGTAGAGCATGCAAGAATTCTGGTATGCAAGGAACCAAGGCAGAAGGTTACCTTGAAACAACAGACTTGGAGTGCTGGGATTTAAAAATAAAATACTCCATCAATGCTTTCCGCATCTCGTGGTCACCAGCACAGATGTAAGACAGATGCACTCCATCCCAGAGATATCACTGAATAGCCCAATCAGGAAAGAAAATAAAATGAGCTTTTCAACTCCTCTTGCGTAAAATATAAATTATTTAATGGCAGACTCAGGGTTTCAGCATCATAGATTTCTCCGAATTGTGAAAAGAAAAGAGGTCAGACTATCAGCTTGCATAAACTGGCAGAGATTTATTTGTCTAACAAGAAAGCCACACTCCATTCACCCTGGGAAAGCATCAGGCCTTTAAAATCCTGGGAAACCTCAACCTGCACAATGTCAGGGAGTGCTCACAACTGAAGGACAATCCAGCAAGCTCACTGTCCCAGCTGGCTCCCCAACCTGCCTTGTGCTGTCCCACAGATGTCAAGGAGCGCTCACCTGTTTGACCTTGAGGATGATTAGTTTGTTAGCAACATTTCTGCCTGGCCCTAGTAGGATTACTGCTGGAACTGCAACCTGTTAAGTACTCCAACATGGAAGCCCCTCTGCAAGGCTGGGTTCATTACCTGGGTGTATTGGGACTGTTTGGACTGCAGATCGCAGCACAGCCATTTGACTCTTGATTTGCAAAACACCCCTGAGTGGAAACATTTGCAAGAAAATTATGATCTCCCTCTCTACTATTGCTAACTACATCAACTTGCCTTTCACCCTCAAGAAGGCAGCTTCCTCTCACTTCAATATAATTAATAGCAATAACATAAAGGTGCAGGATACTGAGTAACCTAAATATTTTAAGCCTAGACACTTTTGAGGGAAGCAGAATTCACCACCACTTAGCTTCTTACTTGTCTCTTTGCAAGACCTATAGATCCAGTCTGAAAACCAGAGCAAGCAGCTAATCATGAAGCAATGAAGCCTCTGAAAGCTGGTTATGTTTTGAGTTCACCAACCACTGCAGATAAAACATAGCACCTTCCTCAGAGACAACCAAGTGGGCTGGTGTACGTGCTCCTGACAAGAATCAGCCCCGAGTGCACCAGAACAGCCTGCAGAAACCATCCCACAGTTTGAAAGCCAGAGGCCTCTGCCCGGGGAGGGACCTCCACCCCGTCACCCCCTCACAGCAATGACATTTAAGCATTAAGTGATCACAGAGAAGGGAAGAGTTCTGGTATCTGTCCTTCTGAGCCTGTATTTCCCCTCTGAGGATACACTGACAACTTTGCTAGTTTGAGGTACATGACTTCATGTTTGTGATTAAAATGAGAACAATGCTGCTCATGTTCACAGCCCACTTTGTGCCTCGGTCCTTCCTCGTGCCTCTTCTCTCTGCAGTGAAGGGCTCCCCTTTCCGCCAGCCTGCCATACTCAGGTAAGACCACACAGTCTATATGTCAGGTCTAGGTCAGGATTTCAACCTTCCCTTCTTACAAGGCTTTATTTCCCCTCTCTGCCTGCAGACCTGGTGGATTTCAAAACAGACCACTGAAAAGTAGGTAGGTGACAAACTCCAAGAGTGGTGAGGGAGCAATACGTGGTTCTCAGCATTAACTTTACACTTCTTATTCTGGAGTTTAATTATATAAGAAATATGCTGAGATGAAGAGAGACCTTTAAGTGATTGATCTGTTGTTTTCAAGTTTCTTTTGCAAGAAAATGAACCATAAACCACTCATTAAAAAGGACAGAATCTTGTTACTTTTAAAAGGTTTGGGGGGGTTGAACTTTTGCAGTTGTTTTATCTTTTTTTTGTCCTTCTTTTTTTTCTTAAGACCTTTGTACAAAGAACATTTGGCTCAGTTTAACAGATACTGACACAGAACCTACATAAATGCTTTCTATAGCTAAAATTACTCTTTGCTTCCTGTTCCCTTTTAGCTGCTACCAAGAAAATAGGCTTAAATTTTAAACACTGGACTCTCTCCTTTTTTATTCTCCTGGCTTGTCTTTTTCCCTTTTTTAAATGCTGTTTTAAAATCAGCAGTGATCAGATATACAGTAGACATACAGTACCAACTGCCCAGAGTTTCATACTGAACTTTTAAACTTTATCTAGGTAGCAAGCAAAGACTTTTCTGCTAATTTGAGGTAACTTAGAGCAACAGCTTCAATCCATAGATGTGTGTATATTTAAGCACTAAGCAGTAATCTGTGTTAGCAGAAGTCATGTTCCTTTCTGGCCACTTTTCACACACTTCCTTCACATCCTCTGCTGGCACAGACAGCCCAACACATTTTTCACACCCCAGTTGTCTGAAAGAAAAAATCCATCTATTCTACTTTTTTGTTTTATTGGCTTTATGCCATCAGGTAGGGCATAAGCTTATTACAAGCACAATAGGGAAATGGCAGGAGGCAATCAGTTGTCTTTATGGGGCCCAAGAATGTTCTAGTTACAGTGGAAATATCCGGGCTTTTTTGGAGGAACATACACACGCACATCTGAAAGTTTACAAGTGTATCTGACCTCCTGCAGTTGGTAACTATCCCGTGATAAAGAACCAACACTTTTTGCTTTTCTGCCTAGCTACCTTTTCATCCTGAAATGCACATCCTCCTTACTGATACAGAACTGTGAATGGTGCAGCGCTGTTCCTAAGGCAAACCCATTGGGAACTCCTTCATGTAAAGGCTGTTTGCAGAAGCCATTGCACTAGAGGACTTTCCCATAATGACACCATTTAAACTTTCTGTACAGTTGAAGGGAGTTTGGAAAGTAGCATCCCAGGGGCTCCCACTTGTGTGGGATTAATGAGCAGGCTCTGAGTTCTAGGTGGGACGTTTCTCTGAACTGATCATCTAGGGGCTTTTTTCCCTGCAGGAAGGTGGCTTCTAACTATTCAACCCCAGGCCTCTGCTTGCAGCAATTCTGGGGGTTTGCCCCCAGAAAACTTCTGCAGCTCTCAGTAGAAACTATCAGAAGCCAGAGGGAAAAAAAAAAGGCCAGCTCCAGCGAAACCAGTAAAGATCTCTCCATGGTGTTTGTTCCTCACTGTCTTACTGCACTTCAAGATGGACTGCAGAGAAACATTTAAGCCATAAATACACATCAATGGAAACAAGGCAACAGTTACTGAGTTCCTCTGTGTCAGTCCTTTCTCATCTTTGATTTTTTTCAGACTCACCTGGATTCCAATCAAAATTCCTTCCTTAGGAAATGTAAACCCTGTGGCAAGCATAGCCTTCTGGAAGGCAGAGTACACATCCTCCCCAAAGCATGCGACCTGGGAAAAGGCATAAAGGCAGTGGCATAAGGGGAAAAAACCAAAACCAACCCAAAACCATTGCTTTAAAAAGAAACAGGAATACAATTTTTAAATAGGCTCTTTTCACTTCTTCACACAGAATCAGACTGCTTTTGCATGGAGTGTGCAGGCGGGGGTGGGGGAATAAATCAGAAAATCATTGCAGACAAATCTCATAATTTTAATGAAGCAATAATGAAGGAATAAGCAACACTTTAGTTTCGAACAGCACACCAAGGAGTAACAACAATTGATTCTGCTGAGTTATGGGAATGCTGTACATAGCCTCTGCTCCAGTGTTTGTGAGTGCACTGCAAATTGTTTAACATTATATAATGGTTAAATACCAGTGAGTGTTCTGCTTGCAGGCATGTTTCTCTGTGTGTACACTGCAAACTGGGGTAAGACAGCACTTGTGCTGTCATGTACTTCTGGCATTTCTTGTGAACATAAACCATGGTATATAAAGATGCTTTTCCATTAAAACTCCACAGATGTATGAAATTCAAGTAAAATGTTGGTATGTACTTAGGAAAACAACAAAGCAATCCTGCCACTTCATAATAATTTATTTTATGTAAACAAAAACAATAAAGAAATTGATAAAAATCATTTAGCAGTATCCATGATTCAGAACTGCCTGTATAGCTCAGTTTCTTACAGACTGTCCTACAGTAATGATGTTCTATAGAACTGAACTGTGTTCCTTATCAAAATTTGGAATTCTGATGAGAAAAAAAAAGGAATGCATGAGCTTTTGTGAAAGTTAGAGAAGAAAAAAAGAATCAAAACAACCCTCACTTTTTCTGGACAACCCTACAGTTGTTGAAAAACAGTCAGAAGCAGAAACTGTCACAGATTTTCCTCTCTGAAATCACAAAACTACACACACATACAGATGAAATAAAGGGGCTGATTGAGAATTGCTCTCCCATTTTCCTCTCATGGTCCTTCCCATTACAGAGTGAGCCCTCACATTCATGGTCTCACTGTTACCATGGTGAGCAGAAACCAGTATTTCATGTAAGAGGAAGAACAAATTATGATTTGCCAGATCCTCTGAAGTATAAAAAAGAACAACCAACCAAACAAAAATCCCACAAGGGAAGGGATAAAAAAAAATCATGACAACTTGTATCTCAGCTTTTCTTTAAAAACTCAACCTTGAGTATGCAGTCTGTTCTACAGTGTATCTGGCTGAGGGATTATATGTGTCCTGGACTTCCTAGGGTGGTGGACAGCCCCCTGCCTTGTAGGCTTGGACCAGGGGTTTCCAGCCTGCTGGGAGAGGTTTATCATTATGGCATGGTCAAAACAGCCACAACACTCCAAGGGACCCCCAACGCTGTGTCTTCTACTGTTGTGGGATCACAACTCCCAGCGAAATACATCTCTGCCAGATAGATGTGACAAATTCAAGCCCAAATCAAGCCGTGTGTGTGAAAGATGTCTTTGAGGAGTAATTGAGCATTTTACCCGAAGCAAGTTATTATCCTTACTTCACTCATAAGAAAGACCTTCATAACTGTCATATTTGATGGCATTTGTGAATATGGATCTTTTCAACTCATAAAAGTTAATAATCCCTCCCTTATGACCAAGGTAATCTCTAACTCCACATAAAACTCAGAAAAATAATTCTTGCCCTTAGTTACATTTTGATTCCTTTTTTTTTTCTTGGGCAGGGGGTGTCTGTGTTGTCAATTTTGTTCTGAAAATAAGGAAATCATGGAAGTCACTTGGCTTTTTTCTGCCCATTAACTATGTTGAAAGGAAATCTTCTGCAATACTGTTTTCCACACATTATAAAAAGCACAATAAGGTAATTCTGGAGAGATGTAGGAGACCTAAGACTGTTCTTACCATGTATCTGGGTGTAGTGCTTTTTCATACTAAAATGATAAGTCTTTCCTAATGAAAATGGCTCATGTAGACATACTCAAGCGCACATCGAATGAAGCAGCCCAGGCTCTGCCACCTGCCCAGCTATGGTAGAGCAGAGTTAAGCCTAATCTAATTGCCTCAGTATTTAATCACCTCCCAAGTGGGCTTTCTAGCCCAGAATAAGTCTCTTGCCATCGCAACTCTTTTCTAGAAGTAACAGAGCAAGCGAGTTGAAAGATAGCTTGGGTATATTTACAGAAGCTATTGCCAGCTCAGCAATAACTCATAAACAAACCTTTTTGTTCTAGATGAGTAAATATCTCTTCAAATTATGTAGATGGAAACCTGTTCCCCTTGAGGGGTGAGGGGTCCCATCAGTGCTGAGCCTATGCAGGAAGAGGAACAGCTTTGTGCCTTTACAGCGTGCTAAGTGTAAACCAGAGACGCATTTCAGAAGCACCTCACAGCCTTGCTGTAGAAAGAGTGGGTCATGTAGCCCAGTCTCCCCCTCACCCTACCAACAGTCAGCCATCACATTTTATTCACTCTTTCTCGCCTTTTGCACCTCAGGACATGCCTTGATGGTTACCAGGCAACAACAAAAATATCACCACGCATATTTGTTGCCTTTAAGTAACTAGCACGTTCCAAGACCAAACGCTCATGACTTGGGAGTCTCGATATCATTATTCTGGCATGTGTCGACTTGGGGGTTTGAAAGCTGTAAGCACTTGTATGTCTAGAAGCAGGTGATTCATAAAACGGACTGACGCCTGGAGAACCGCCCAGAACCCGACAGCTCTCAGATAAACTCATTTCAGGCTGTCACACTAACCAGGTCCAATTCAGGGAGCTGGCATGCAGGTAAAGAGGGACATCCAGTGGCTGAATAAACTAGGTTTTCCAAGACAATGTGTGTTTACAGATAAGAAAGATGTTTTCAATTTTCTGAAGAAGCTACACATGCCATCATGATTCAGACAGTAATAAGACCACTTTCAAAGATTCATGATATTTAAAGGCAACTTGGCTTAAGAAAAAAAAAGCAAATCTAAAAGATACCTCTCCAGTAGAGGCCATTTCACATCGCAGAACAGGGTCAGCATCTCTCAGCCGGGACCAGGAGAACACTGGGGCCTGGTGAAAGAAAGAGGCGGGGACGGAGAAAGAGAATGAAAATTGAATGGATCATTTAAAAAAAAAAAAAATCCAGCTACACTTGGAAGTGACAGAAAGAGACAGACATGAATTAATCCCCCAAAAAGCACTGGTCAAGGCTGATAAGCAAAGGAGTGCTTGGCAAATGAGTTCCCCCAGCATCTTGATGACAGATTGGAACAAATAAACACGTATTTCACCAATAAATCATCCTTCTAACTCTTGCAGTCCTGCTCACATTCTGATGGTAGATTTCTAATCTGTGGTAGCCCACTATCATTTTTAGGACATATTTTAAAACAGAAAGGCTGTGAAACATCTAATTCATGAACAAGGAAAGACTATCTGAAGCCAGCTGGTTTTCCTGAGAAAACTGTTCTCCAACAGAAATTTTTCATTCACAGTGACCAACCCTTTCCACAAGAATACGCTCTTTTGGTGTAAACCAGATGAAACTTTGCAAATGATTTTCAGGTTTTCCCTCTCCCCTCCAAAATACACACCCCTAATTTTTTTTTGATCTTTTGCATGAATTCCCCTGATTATTAAGATTATCTGAGAACTTAGGACACTGCAGTCTCCGAGTTCTCTTGTCTGATTTGGCCTTTAAAAAAAGGGGGGGAGGAGGCAGGAGGACAGAAAGAAACCCTCTATTAGAGAATCAATGACCGTGTAGCAAACATGGAACAAATCAAGAATTTTCTGCTAAGGAATGATTTCCTCCAGGGCTTCTTTCCATCTTAAACTACTAGTGGCATTTGCATAAAGGCAGCATCCTTGCTGCTTAAAAAAGAATCTATTTTTAAATCCAAAGACATAATTCTGTTCTTGGAAGTCTCTGAGGGTAACATTGCAGACAAGACAGCTGCTGTTCTGTGACACCTAACAATGACCAACTAAAATGTGACAGCAGAAATTGTGAAAGGTTTCTCAATAAATGTTGTGTGTCTTGGTGACTTTTAGATCAGTTTTGCTTCTATAAGTAAAGAGAAAATTTTTACAGTGGCCAACTCTACAGTCTCAAGCTGCGATATGGCAGTCAAGGTGGACTATTATTTTTATTATTATGCACATATTGTCTTGAAGGGTAACAAGCAACAGAAGCCGTCCACCAGCTCCCTAACTTTTGTCTGCCATGAACATGAAAATGTGTCAGCAGGGGCAGACTCTGGTACTGCAAATAAATCCTATTTGAAACTTAGTCAGTCATGCTCTACCCAGGATTTAATCTTAGTCAGGCCTTGATACTTGCATCACTGCAAGCAAATATGGCAAGACAATATTTCAGTCACTAAAGCTAAAACAGTGAGATTCTGAATCCACAAAGGAGCAACTATGTTGAGAAAGAAGGAAAGACTTTCATATTCTCTTTTTAGAGCACTTAAGAACTGCTGGAAAAACAAAATTCCATTTCCATGAAAATATTCCTAGCAATAAAATGCATGAATAATGACAACTGGGTTTAACGGAAAAAAGTTTCAAAGTTTATAATTTCCAAAGGTATTAGCAGGTTTCTGTATTTGACAAATCCACACAGAACACAAGCAGTATAAAGGGCTTTGTAGTGAAGTTGGGTTTTCTGCTCTGTAGCCAACATTCCCAGGAGAGACAAAATTCTTGACAGTTTAGCTAACAACAGTGCAGAAGGCCCAGGTCTAAATAATAGAAATTTATAAAAATAAATAAGACTCACAAAAAAAAAAAAGTCTCAGATTAGAATTTCAGATAATGCCTACTTGGGGCATCAAAACAAAATGTAAGCTACTTCTAGACTGACTGGCTTGCCAATAACCTGGCTTGGGCCACATATTTGGTTTGCATTTTAATAGGTTTGAACATTTTGTTAGTAGAAAGATGTTAGGCGTTTTCAGTTTCCTCAATTTTCACTTGGCGTGGAAGCTATTAAAGCTTGAAAGTTTCTGTATGAATAATTCTCATTATACATTGTATTTTCTGCACTGCTGTTCTAGATTTTTGTGATTAGAAACTTCAATTAATTTTTTTCGTCCGCTAAGCATTCAAAAATATTTACAGTACACTTTGGTATCCTGGGTGCTATATAATCTTAGTAATAATGAAAAGTAAAATCTTGGCCCCACTGAAATCAAAGGATCCAAGACTTTCACCCCCATTTTAACTGGTGGTGCATATAAAGGGACTCCAGGCCTCCAACAGCCCATGCCTCAAATCCTGAAAATAAAATCTATGGGGCAAGTTTGTACATGTCCACACATATATAAGATAGTATTATGAAATAGTCTGAACTTCAGTGTTCAATTCTGCAAGTGCATATTTATTATGCACTTCATAAACATAATTTAGAGCAGGTTAGAAATAAGAAATAAAGGGAGATTGATTTTGTTAATAATCACTGGATAATTTTCCTTTGATTTTTCTCTGAAATTCCCAACATATGTTATCTCAACAGAAACTGCAAAAGGTCAATTTGGCCTTTGGCCAATGAGTAAATTGTTCCCTCTGAGCATTAAAGTACTAATTGCCTGTTAACGCGCTAGGTGCTGGTTCGTTGTGGGGTTTTTTGGTGTTCTCTTGGAAACGATACCTTAATCCCAACGTATTTGGAGGGAATAATGGGATGCTCCAGTGTGGGGAGGGATGACTCGTTAACCTCCTTTCCAATCATCACTTTTGTGGCTACATCGATGAAGTCCACACCCAGAGTCTTTGATACAAAAGGGAAGGAGCGTGAAGCCCGCAAATTGCACTCTATCACCTGATGGGATTAAAAAGGAGAAATACCAGGGTCAGGCACCGTGCAGTGAAGAAATAGATTGATTCACACTTCTGGGAATCAGTCCTTATTCCTCTTGGCAGAGATGCTCTTCAGACTGCCAAATAAGAGCCACAGAAATAGTGATGAGGGGTGGGTAGTGGCTAACTTGAGATACAAGGAGTCCAGTGTTCTGCAACTGATTTTCATTTCTATTGCCTGAAAATTAGAACTTCAGAAAACATGTTGTACTATACCCTAAGTTAATGTGCAAGAGGCATGGAAACTCGTGCACAGGCATTAGGTACAACCTTTAGAAGCCTACCTTGTACTTTTTCCATGGTAACAGCACTTCGTGAACGAATGGGATACCCTTATCAACTTTTGTCATCTGCATGTGAAGTCATTCAGTGACTCAAGCAGGAAACAAAGAAGTTCTGCATCCTGCTGAGGAGCTACCATGGAGATCAATAGCAAAAGAAGAATTGCTGTAAGTGAGAATGAAGGGGAAGTGAAGGGGGACAAGAACAGGTAAGTTAAGATAGAATGGAAAAGAGGGGTTATCCAGAGAAAAGGGAAGCACAGCTGAGGGAAAGCAAGGAAGGAAAAACTCCATTCTGTCCCTCTGTAGAGTTTCAGAATAACTGTGTGAAACAGAAGAAAGGTGAAGAACAGTAAGTACATTTTTCTCAACTAATAGCCCAAACAGGATCTTTCACCAATAATGCATCTCTTCTATACCATGTCAGGTTTTCTTTCCATTCACCATTTCCTCAGTCATACTCTGCTCACATTC
Organism: Egretta garzetta; assembly: GCF_000687185.1. Lineage (NCBI taxonomy): Eukaryota > Metazoa > Chordata > Aves > Pelecaniformes > Ardeidae > Egretta > Egretta garzetta. Next base: position 1,967,839 of record NW_009258281.1, read on the forward strand.
CTCTGAGTTTCTTCCACTAGCAACAGAAAGCCAACTGTTACCCATAAAGGATCAGACATCTGCTGTACTTCTGTTACTGATAGCTACTAAGACCATGCTATTTAGATAACCATCTTAAAGGCTTATATTAAAGACTTAAACACTTAAATTGTCTTGCTTTCTTTCCAATGACTTGGAAGGCTTATTTTAGTGACTGAAATAGCTAAAGGTGAGAGAGTATATCAGAGATCTAAAAGTAGTGATATTCAGTTCATAGGATGAGGCACAGGTCCCAGTGCTGTCCATCATATTCGAAACTGACAATTTTGGGAAGGATGACAGTCCACAAGAAAATAAAGTTAGAGCTGACAGACAACGCAACCAGACTCACTTCACCCTCAGTGGCTGCACTGTGTAGGTAGGGGAGGATGCTCTCTCCCACACAGACAGGGAGAGCTTCATGACCAGGGAAGGCACAGGTGAGCCACACGCTGTCAGACAAGGCAGGTTAGAAACCCACAGCTGTTACTGCCACAGAGTTTCCATAATAGGGACTGCAGGAATCATGCATCTAGCTATTCAAAGCAGAGGCTGACTTCCTTCAACAGTTACAAGAGCTCTTACCAGCACATCGTTGCCTCGCACCAAAAACTGAATGTTGAATGGACCAGAGATGGCAAAGGCATTTGCAATCTTTTTTGTAGCAGATTTAACCTACAAAAATAAATAAATAAAAATGAATATCTGTTTTCAAAATAAATAAATGAATAAATAAACCCCACAAAATAAACAGCATCATGTCAATAAATCCCCTCATTTGTGGATTCATTTAAATGCCATATCTCTCTGCCCTAGTATATTTTTTGTCTATACTCTCATTTTGGCAACAGCATTATCTTTCAGAAGGAAATATGTTTAATTTGCCTGGTAATCTAGAGCCCAAAGTGTCATTTGAGGGCAGAAGTAAAAATGCAGCTTCGTTAATATGTGTGAGAAAGCAAGGAAAGACGGGAGAAAGAGATAATAAAAGCCTGCCCTGTAGCAATTCCTACAGTGCACGCTGGAGCCTTTATACCTTTATTGGTGAAGTAATGAATAATGATGCTTTGCCATTTGAGATTATCTACTCGGTTTTACAAGTGTCCCAAGAGCCTTTCACCAACATGACTATCCCATCACAAATCAGTGGGAGGTATGTCACCAGAAATACTCTGGAACAAATTGGGAGACAACACTATGGTCTTATTTTCTAGGTTTGTCAAGAAATCACGTGCCATTTCAGTAGAAGCATTTGAATAGCTTTGCTCCAGGAGATGCCTGCTTTCAGAAACAAAGCCTTGGACATTCTTGTAGAGTTGGAGCACAGATTGCATTACAGTTGCATTACAACTCTTGTTAGCTTCCAAGCAAATCCCTTCCAGGATGGTATCACAATGGATGGCACATCTCATTTAGAAAATGCAATTTCACAACTAACCCTGTATCACTAAATTTATTCTCAAAAGGGGTAAAAGTCAAGTTTAGGTGAGGTTCATTCATCCTGATACCCCTCCCAGAAAAGGCAGGCAGCTAGAAAGTCATACACCTGATCTAATCACAGAATCACAGAATAGCAAGGGGTGGAAGGGACCTTGGGAGATCATCCAGTCCAATCCTCCTGCTAAAGCAGGTTCACCAAGAGCAGGTGGCACAGGACATCATCCAGGTGGGTTTTGAATATCTCCAAAGAAGGAGACTCCACAAGCCCCCTGGGCAGCCTGTGCCAGTGCTCTGCCACCCTCAAAGTAAAGAAGTTCTTCCGCATATTCAACTGAAACCTCTTATGCTTCAGTTTGTGCCCATTGCCCCTTGTCCTGTTGCTGGGCACCACTGAGAAGAGTCTGGCTCTGCCCTCGTAACATTCACCCTGAAGATATTTGTAAGCGTTGACGAGATCCCCCCTCAGTCTTCTCATTATTTAAGGACTGTGGGAGAAGAAGTGGAAAGGCATATATATGGATTAGACACTCCTCTACTGACATGGTTGCTGGTCCTAAACCAATGAAACCAAAAAAATCCAATGGGTCTGAGAGTGTATACATCTACTACTTAAATTAATGGGATACAGTTCAGATGATCCTATGTGTAGTTTAGCCAGTCACAGGGGGCACAGCAACATCCTACATATGTACATATCACACTGGCCTTTAAAAAACATTGGTGGTTTGATTTCTCCTGAATTCTTCCTCTAAATTCTCCCCAGCAAAGGGGGAAAGCAGATTCAAACTCTTATTTTCTCTTTTCAGTGCTTGTGCAAACACCTACCTTCTCCAAAGCTCCCTGGCTAATAGTCTGTGTGGGTAGCATGAGAGTGGCATCTCCAGAGTGAACACCTGCATCCTCCACATGCTCTGAAATAGCATGCGAGATAACCTGCACAGAGTAATGAGAGAGAAGTTACTCACCTCACCCTCTTTCATGAACCATCTCCATGCCCTCTGCTAAGTACAGCCTAGCACAGTCTCCTGAACAGAGCTGTATCCAAAAGGGGATACAGACAGGGGGAAAAAAAAAGTGATCTCCCAAAATTTTGGGGAGAATAGGCTTGAAGCAGACATGAGGCATGTGAACAAGGAGATCATGTCAGTGTCTTTCATACCGTGGTTAAGCAAACTGCGAACATGAGAAAACCTACCATGACCTGGACACCCTAAGGCTTCCTTCCTCTCTCTAACACACACTGACTCAGAAGATAAAAGCTAGTTAAGCATTAAACCAGCTCTCCAAGTTCCTCAACAGAAACAAGTATGGACTAACTTAATTTGTATATATGCTTTTTTCACTCTTCTGTGGTGTTTTAATCATGGAGAAAAGCAAGCAGAGGAAATTCAGGCCTAAGGATTTAAATTGTATGAACTGCATCAAGGCACACTACCTCGATACCGAAAAAGTGATCTTGTCTGCTGGTTAAAAATGAAGATTGAAAACAGGATACTTCTGTTAAATGAGAAGTTTGTGATTTTTTGTGAGAACTGTCTTTGATCAGTAATGAAATGCAAGGTGAAGTTGTAATAATAAAACAACTGTGGTAGCGTTGTAACATATGCTGATACAATTCCAATGAAAGTAATTTGTGAAGCCAGTAAAACTTATATTTTAAAGGATTCATTCATATGATTAAGCAATGCTTAAAAAAAAAAGTAGATGTATACAATAAGGTAGGTTGAGCTTTTCAAGCATGATGTTTTTGAACTCAAGATGAATTCATCTTTTCTTGTTTCTCTACTCTTCTTAGCATGAATCCATGGCTGTATAGTAAATCATTCAAACCAAACATTTTTGCAGATCTCCAATCCTGAAAAAAAAGTTTAATATTAAAGAAAAGCAAAGTTCTTACCCTTCCTGCCTTGGCTACAGCATCCATTTCCACTTCACGGGCATCTTCAATAAATTTAGTGAGTACCACAGGGTGATCCTGTCACCAAGATAAGACAAAAGAAGGAAGCTTTTATTTGAGAGTGTTTGGGCACCATCCAAGTGCTCCACTATTCATCACTGGAAAAGCTTTGGAAGCAGAATCCCACAAGACCAATCTATTAATATCCTTATTTCCACAGATGAGTGAACTTTGCAAAGAAATAATGGGGGGAAACTTGGCATGATTTCCACAAAGCCACTCTTGCGTTAGTTTGAGTCCTCCATAACGTCACCATGACAGGGAAATTTGGGGCAAAACCACAAAGAGCTTTTAGAGGAGGCCGTGTTAGAAAGAAGACAGTGGGATGTGCAAGGCTCCAGTGACCTCTGATTCTGTCTCCCAAAGGTGTTCCTTACCTCCAAGATCCTCAATTCTTCTTCCAAGGCTCCCAGTCACCTCACTGGACATACTGCTTCACAGAGCAGTTGATTCTTGACATACTTGATGACTTTGTGTAGTGACTGTTTGATCTTTTAAAAAGTCGTATATTTTAGGCAACAGATCCATTCTTTTCTCATTTCTCTGCCTGGTTTCTTAAGTCTCCCAAGGGAGAAGTTGCCACTAATTATAGCTGGCCAGGAACAACCTGTCCTTGGCTGGTATACACGGTTTTCCTTCCTCCTTTTCCTGCTTATCTCTGGGATGCTAGTACACACTTCTCACTCTTCCTTAATGCTTTCTCCTTCCAGCCACCTGCTCCAATAGATGGTTAAAAATCTAATCCACATTCTTCCAGGCCAGCTTTATATCTCAACATTTTACCTGTCCCATCCGCTATTAACTGCCTGTTATTTATTAGAGAATAAAATGGAATAAATGACAGTCTGTGCATGCTCAAAAGGCTCCTCTTGAAAAAATATAAAGCAACTCCAAAAGTTACAAGACACAATTCCTTACATTTATCAGTGCAAGGGTAAATTCACAGGCAAGGACAATGTCACAGCCTACACTGTTTCATAAATTTAGTGGCTTGTGTCCTGTAACTTTCCATTTTGCTGCAGTTTCTCACCAGAAGATTTTATATGTGCGTACAACCTTGTTTACTCCAATCTGTCTCAACTCACAGAATAAGTTTTGAACATTACTGACAACTTAAATGCCATAATGACACACCACCATTAACAGCAAAACAACAGGACAACACTGGTCAGGCACTTTATCTGGAGATGCTCTGTTGGGTGGAGCAGAATTAGGTAGGGCTTTGTAACCAGAAAAAAATGAAGCGTGTGTCCCACAAAGATTCTAATATTCAGTTGTATGCTCATAACTAATATTGCTAGCTTCTGCGCAACCAGTCACAGGCCATAAAGCTTTGGCTAGGCTAAAAAAAGCATATAAGCAAACTCCCTAACTTAGAAGCAGAATACAGTACTTTTGTTGTAGTTTGCTTTTTGCTACCTTAGCTTCAACTATACTATGGCTTTTGTCAACATAAAAATATTTGATGAAGAAAGGATTCTTCCCTTAGCAGTCTGACTACAGTAGCAAAAATTTATTACGTAAATCTAGTGTATGCCTCTGCAGGATCAGGGCCAGAGCACTCAAAGACTCATGGTGTGCAACTGGTCATGTTTGCAGCAAGCATCAGTCCCTCGTTTGTGTAGCAGAACTGGACATCATAAGGATCCCATGGGAACATCCACTCTTTCTCCTAGGAATACATCACATATTGCCAAGACTCTACAACTCCAACTCCCAGCAGGGTGTCCTGTACCAGGGATGAGACCTCTCAGCAATGAAGAACATTATCCAATTCAAGTCAATCAAGCTGTGACAAGTTAAGCTACCAAGGGTCACTTTCCTGGGCTTCAGGCTCCTTTAGGGCATCCATTGCCATCACAAAGCTACCCAGCAGCAATCTGTCCCACTGAACATGTCTTAGGGCTGCTGCCTGGTCTGCTTGTGTGAGTGTGTGGGAAAGCAGAGTACTTAAGATGAACTACAGAGAGAAATTAGGTGTTTTGGGAGGCTGAGCATTGCTGAGGAGCTGATTTCCACCACAGGTTGACCCTCTTAAGTCTATTGAGAATTAATTATGTAATTCCTTCTGATGGAAGTAACAGCGGTACTCTCCTGCTCTCAAAAATCCCTTTAAGGTTGTTCAAAAATGACAATAAGTGGTCCGCTTGCCTCCATATTAACCTATCCTTCAGGATATTATTACTTTGCAAGGTATCTCCATTTCATTCCATCTTTTCTTGCTGACATGCTAAACTTTCATCATTTGCCTCACACACTTAAAAACCACATGGTTTTGTTCTTGTTCAAGCTTTAACCACCTAAGAAATCCGCTAAGTAAGTAGTAATGTGTCTGGCTTCCATAACAGTTGTGTTTTCAGAGAGTTCCTTTTTGACTTATTTATTTTTAACTCCGAGATTCCTGTGACAGTAGTGTTTATAGTGCTACAGCACTGTTCTGAACAGTGATCATTCAAAACAAGGGGAAAAAACCCTCAGAAGAAAACAGACCAAAAGGTGAGGCCAAGCTTAGAACCTGTTGAAAGGTCAGACTTCAAATTCTGTATGTTCTTCATTCAACCTTGATCATTTAACTTTCTTCTCCTCCCATATTCTCATCTCTCCGAATATCCCTTGTACAATAACACTGATAGAAGGTATAGATGTAATACAGTTGTTTACTATGTTCTGAAGCATTCATGTCTTTGAGAAATTGCTCAGATTTTTCTTGCCTAAATTTCTACATACTAGACCAAATCCTTCCCTTTGCTAGAAAAAAGGACACTTTAAAAAATCCCAAAATTAGCTTTTGAAAAACATTTAAAACAGAAACCAGAGCTTTCATCTTCTGCATTACATACTCTGCAGATCAATAATCCCACTGGATTAACAGTAAGCAGGTAGCAGTCCTGCTTCTGTGTCAGAGGAAAATGGAATTCAGTACATGATTTGGAGAGTTAAATGTCACAGCAAAATCTTGCAAATATTCCTGCATTTAAAAGGGTGAAGAAAAAAAAAAGAAAAAGCTATTGGTGAGAGAGTTGTTCAAAGTAGTCAGGCAAAAGAGTTCAGAAATTGAGTGAAAGATGCTACCAGTTCTATGCTAGTTGGCATAACCTGCTACTAGCAAGCTTGGATGGGGTAGGAAGGGTCCCAGCCCATGACCCTATGTCTGTTTGTATAATTAATTGGTCAGAAAGGGATGCCTGGGTACAACAGTGTCATGGCTTAACAGCTAACTGCTGTCCACGCTTCATCTGGGCATCTCAGTGGTATCAGTAAGGATGTTTGCACAGGCTCCCATGGTCTGCCCATTAGGGAACAAACTGAGGGTTAAAACTCTAATTTCACTGGCTCCTCCCCAAACAAGGAAGGGGAAAAGTGAAAAAGATGCAATACAGAAACAAAGAGATGGACTAGAGGTGAAACAAATACAGCAAATGCAAAAAGAAAAAGTAGTTGCAGTGCAAAGGCTGGTACCTGAGAGACTCTGGCGGCTTCTGCTAAGAAATTCTTCATTTCCTCTTCAGTGAAAACTACATTCATTGCAGACCCACTATGAGAATGGCAAACAAAAGAAAACAGGTCAGCTTCCCTCATGACTTCAAGGGAGATATCAGAGCATTAGATGCCACAGCACAGGGTTGCCAAATACCTTTATATGACAGACTAGCCAAGCAAGCTTCTGACTCAAGCCACTTGCTCCACTCTTGACTGAAAGAAAGGCAGAGCTGGTACCCCAGAGAGGGGATTATACATCCCAGAGAAGACAGGTGATATCCAGAACCATAACGAAGAATCAAATAAAGAACTGCCATTGTATAGCCTCAGGACTGCTGTCCAATCCCCTTTCTGACCCAAGCCTTTAAAACTCCCCCTTCAAAGCTGGAGGAGATGGCTAGTCAGCCAGATAGCCTCACCAAGGACCCAGACTTGCACCATACGTGCAGGTTAGCTTGTGAGCTCAGGACAAAACAGATGCTTTGCTCACGTTAGCCCAGTTGCTCATCAGTGACATAAGCGAGGAATGCACAGGCCAGTGGTGATGGTGTAACAGTGTAAATGCAGATGAAAATGGGCTATTCTTTGCTGGCTATTTTGCTGTGCCACTCCCCTAACATCATAGGTCTTAAGGGATGGGCACAGCAGATACCAATACTGTATCTGAAAGCTACTTTGAAATGTAGCTGCTAGTAATATCAGAGAAGGGGATCTGGGAGAACATGGGTCAAGAGCCAGTGATTCAGGTCACTTTTAAAGACAAGAATCTTCTAAAAAAGATGTTACACTGGTAACTTCCACCACTGACATTCAGTTTCCCCTTTGCTTCGGTGGGCAAGCCCACAGAGACTGTGAGAAAAAGTGGAGGAAGGATCCATCCTGCAAAATCAGTCACTTTAGCCTAAGATAAATAGACACAAGTACCTAGGTGATTATACTTATCGAACTACCTCTTCAGCTGATGTAAATCGATAGAGTTCAATTAAATCCATGGACCCATGTCAGTTGCACCACTGAGGATGTGAGCTGGTGCACACAGCACATAAGTAGTGGGGAAACGCATTTAGTTTTCCAAGGCAACTGGCAAATATTAAAGGCCAAATCTGTTCAAAGGATGCAGAATTCTAGCTGTGGACCTGCTGCTGTTCTGTAAATAGAAGCCAGGCAGTGTGCTGTGCTAGGGCTTTTCACTTTCTATTTCCTCAAGTTTTACATCCTTCAATTTCATCTTTCTCCCTGAAGTCCCCCTTTAGCAAATACTTACAATGGAAAGGGCCTATACTGAATTTAATACAGATGGAAACAACAGGCTAAAAGAAGCGTTCCCTAAAAATCTGGAGGATTACATCAGGAGCAGTTCCTAACTTATCCTCCTGATCTGAGCGCTGGTTTTTAACTTGGCTTTGCAACCCCACTGCAAGCTTCAGAAACTGGATAGAAAAGTCACATTCAGCAGTCTTTTCTAAAGGATATTTCCTTGAGGGTTGAAAATACAAGAAATCATTCTCCTTTTCTTCTTTTTAAATAAAAAGATTTTTTTTCCTCCCCGAAAATGAATACTGTGCCTCTTCATTTTGATATGCGTCTCTTTTTGATATGAAAAGGATCCTGTCTTCAATTTATTTCCACTTGTAAACTGTGCCCAGCAAACTGCCTCTCTCTGCCTAGTCATCCGGCTATGAAGAAATGCCTTGCAGAGAAGAGTGATCATTCAGAATGTGTAAGTTTGCTGTGTGTATGTGCTGGTGTAACTTCTTCAAAAAGTCTAGCTATTGGAAATGTGTAGCTCTGTACAAAGTCTATTTAAAGAGAAGCAGCTGCCACACAGTATAGGGACATAAAACATGCCTGTAAGCAGAGAAGCTTAGCAAATAAGAAGCTGAATTCAAAAGATGCAGTGTCATTTTCTGAAAACAGATGCCAACCCCAAAAAATGGCCTCAGCATGTTCCCTTCTTTTTTTCCTCGTGGCAAACAATCTTCTGGCTTAATTGTACAGGTAGTAGTCTCAGGAACCTTGAGGAATATCACAGATGGTTCATGGTTTTGGCCTTGAGATATGAAAAAGACATTCTTATGATTATGTTCTACCTTTGATCTGTGCCTGATGGTCATAAGAGATCCATTGGCTTCCTTTATTGGTTTGAGCAGTTGTTGCACCTGTTAAGACGGGCAGCTTTATGCTGCATGCACCTAGCACGGTGTTTTCCACATATTCCCTGAAATTACTCTCCCTTGTCTCCAAGAGGCTTTTGTAGTTCATATTCCCAACCTGATGAGCTCTGATGGTTAAGCCTTACCTCAGAACATAGGAAGGCCTCAGCAAACATGGGTAACTCACAGAGCTTGCAAATTCAACTGCATCTCTCTAAAGAAAGGGAGGAAAAACATGCTGTGAACAAGAAAATATTTTAAAGTCATACCAAAATTTCAACTTTAACTGCATTTTCACTTTTCTAGCCATTAAGATTGGCAGGGGTGCAGTGGGGATTGGGGAGTAGGGGACTATAGCCTGGGCTGAACATAATATGCGACTTTGCCATTCCAGAGTTCTCATCTTCATACCTTCCCTGTCCATAGAGCTTTGCTAGGAAAAAAGACCAGTGCCAACACATCTCTATTCCTTTGCAATCTCCACCTGCTAGAATAGTTTTCAAGGTCAGTAGGATAAACTAGAGTAGCCTGACAGTGGTGCTAACTTTTACTGGGTATATACCCCATGTTGTGTAAAGGTGACTTAAAGACACTTCCCTTCCAGTTTCCATGCTATAGCATCACTTTACTGGGACCAGAAAGTTCATCAACAGCAGTAAAAAACTGTCAAATGTCTTTTGAATCTTGAAATATATCAGTAAATCAGTCTCCCCTGAGCAGAAGTTCATAACAATCCCCAGCTACTTCATAATTTCCCAGATGCACATCCCAACTTACCAGTGTGCTGACTGCCTTCCAGGGAGCCTGGGCCACATGCAGTTCATCCAGAACAGCTGAGAATATGGAGCGATTCTCTGCCCGGTCAATCTGCAAAGGATTTGTGCCAAGGATCTTCACTCCACTCTGGTGCAGTGGCATTGCCAAGTTATTGGGAATCTGCCCACCTACAGAAATAATGCAACCACTGCATCCCTGTTGGCAGAGAGAAAGGAGCAGTCATGTCCAAGTTAGCCTCACATTAAGAGCTGTTATAACAAAGAATCCAATATTTAGATTACATCACTTTCCAGGTTACTATGAGCAAAGGCAGATCATAATAATTGTGCTGATCTAGAAGCACCCAGAACAAAAAATGGGATTCAGAGTGTGTAGCCTCTCCAAAACAGCAGTATCCTTGACATCACTCAACAGACAGCAGTAACTGTCCCCAGGAAACAAAAGAAATCTGCAGTGTTCACAGGCCTTTTGACATCAAGCCAAGATTTTAGCTTCTGCTAGAACCACAGACCTTTGTTACCTTGTTTACATGTCACGTTTAGGTGCTTCTGCTTTCCCAGTGAGGTTAAGCACCGAGGCGAGACAGGCTCCCTTGCTTTGCAGAGGAAGGGTGCCACGCTATAAAAACTTCACACCCCACAACAAAGTTGAAAACTCTGCTCAGTGGGGTCAGGTCTCCCTCCCATGTTCTCCTACACATGTGAACATGGGGGCCACCACTTCAACTGAGCCCACTACCACCCCCCTGCTGCAACCTTTGGACACAGTAGCATGAACAAACAGGATGTTTTAGGTCCCCTTTCTTTCTCAAGACCAGCTCTTCCAAGAAAATAGCCTCTCCCACACTTATGGTCAGAGACTTCCAGAGTAGCAGACATTCACACAAACTCTTTTTTACTAGAGAGTTGCAAGTTCTTTTTTGTTTGTTTGGGGTTGTTTGTTGTTGTTTTCGTTGTTTGCTGAGAAGACATCCTTTCCTAGCCCCAGATGCCAGCCTTTAAGGAGTGCTCACTGCTGACCCCTTGCTGGCCTGTACAAACCAAAGCAGAGTATAGTTCAACAGAGCCCAACCCATCAGACAGCCTGTGGTGGTGAATTACTCTGGATAGACTTAGCCCTTTATTTTAATTCATCCTCATTATTCTTACTAGCTCCTCATCTCTGGTAGTGCATTCAATAGTAACAAGTATTTCAGCCAAACTATGGTATATGCTCACTCCTACGCAGGTTATTTGCAAGTGCTTCGGTTCCAGAAGCGGATGGGGCAGGACAGGTGGCACAGCATCCTCCAGCCAGAGTGGCACATTTCATGTTCATCACTGGGCAAGCACAACATTTTAAGTGAGGAAGTACTAAACGATGAATAACAAGAGACAGGTGAGGTTACTTGCAAACATACATCCTCCTTCAGGTGCAAATACGGGCTTTTTTTTTTTACATAGAACCCCTATTGCTTTCCAGTAGAATCTAGTCTGGTGTGAAAATTTTCAAGAGTAAAAAAAGGCCTTAGAGTACCTGCAACAATTATGAGGATATGAATTATGTTTAGATTGTGTAATAATTGAGGGTAATTAAATAATGGACACTTTACTTTCAAATTAAAGCTGGTGAAACTTTGCCCAAAGGAGAATCAGAACCACAGTACAGCTGTAGTGAAGGGCTCTTTTGAACCAAATGTGTTTTACACAGTTTCACCCACCTCTAACAAACGAGAAACATAAATCAAGTGATCCATGGTTTGGCTTTATCTTTCAGAGTATCAATGTTCTTTTAATTAACAAGTGTGTTTTTCCTGAAGAAGGTTAGCCCCACTGGCCTTCCTGGAAGAGGAACTCCTTAATGAGGGATTTAAAGGGATTTAGAGTGGCAGGTCTCTAAGCTGAGAGCAGGATGGACTAGAAGTGACTGAGAAAAAACAGACAATAAATGCCAGTACAAACCCTGCTCAACTTTAATGTGGTTAATTTCCTACCATAATAAAAAGCCACTAAAAAAGTCTGGCATTTAATCAGCACTTATCTATTGGTGTCTATCTCAAGGTCTACAAGATTGTTATTTGCTGCTAAAATACAGTGCTGGAGCTAATTTTTTTTTTCCCTTTCCACCATGTAGTCACTTATGGGATGACATGCTGCTGCTGACCAACAGCAACTATCAGAAAGCGCTTAGGACAGGGAGTGAAAAATGCCTTTTTAGTAGAGGGTGGAGCAAGGACAGAGTATGTCCATGTGGGGTTGTCTCATGGCATGGGAGCTCACCATCTGTAACTCAGAAGAAAAATCTGTTCCTTACTGCTTCCAGACCCATCCAAAATACACTACATATCTCTAGTACCTGGATCCCTTATCATCCCACACGGACAAGAATCAGACAGTGAACAGAGCAAACCCCTTCTTGCAGCTCGGAATAGTTCCTGTTTGATAACGAGTCAGCCTAGCTTTGCTGCCAAGGTCAACCAACCTCAATCTATCCTCAACATAGTTGAAACGTAAATGTCCTGGCTAACAGCTTCTCTTCAGCTGCTGCTTATTTCTTCCTTTAAAACAATTCTAGTCACTAAGCCTCTAAAATCCAGATACTGCCTACATCAAAGCTGGGATGGCATTAGGGACTCCAGCCCCAAGGAGACAGAGGAGATGGCTTATTCAAGCAGATAGCAAAGAATCATATATTCATTTTTACTCAAAAAGAACCATAAATTGAGACCCAGCTGCTGCATACTTCTTCCTCTAAAATTCTGCTGTTATTTCTCAAAGCATGCTCTTGCCCAAAGAGCAGCCCACCGCCCCGCTAGGGAACAGGATCGCTCCACTGAGAAATATCAGCAGACAGAAATAGACTCCACTGCATATCCCTTTGTCATCAGCCATATTTTAATTATAAAGAAAATGAGTAACATCCTTGCCATTAGATATCTTTAAAATATACTTTATACGTAATCTAGTGAAAGAAGCCTAGAGAGAATTATTTTCCCCTTTATAACAAAAATCACTCTTTTTATTACTACCTTGCTTTTATGTCATTAGTAATAGAGTTGGGTTTTCTTTTTCCCTGAGTTTGAAAACAGATTAGACCATTAAAATTGTACCTAAGAGCCTCCTTTAGTTTTATGAATTGTTTCAGAATGATCCTAGAAACTGAAAAAGAATCAGAAGAGGCCCTCAAGCAGATAGATATTAAAATAAAAAGGGAAAAATCTTCTCTGGAAACAAAAAGCCAATAAATCTGAGGGAAGGAATTTTTTTTCTTTTTTTTAAATTATTGTCCTCATAGGCTACCACCTAACTTTGCACATTCACAGTAAGTTAAACTTCCCTCCAAAGCACGGTTCTGTTGTGCAGAGCTCAGTCTCTGGTGACTCAGAGCAGCTGTGAATGTCAACTGGAGAGGGAGAGGTAAAAAGGGACCCGAGAGAGAGAAAGAGAAGGGACAGCTGAGTACGTCCCTGGGATAGGACCATGCGAAGCTGTGATAGGCAGCTTCCAGCTCCCTCAGTCTCGTTGGTAACCTTGTTGCTCAATGTAGCCTAATTTATCTAATCAGAAAAACTGGGAGAAGTCAGTGTACCTATTTATTTGAGCTTAATAGTTGCCCAAGGTTTGCTGCTAATCCTGACAACGTTTAGGGAGTTGTGTATCATCTCTACTGAGGCCAAAGGGTTGTGTCCATTGTTTGCTGATGGTTTTACCTATGGTTTATCAATTATCAAGGACTTTTCAGAATATTTGCCACTCTTCATTGTAACACTGGAACACTAGAGGAGGCTAATGGGCAGGAGAATTTAAAAGATCAGTCTGAAATCACGCCACTATTCATGCCTTGTATATGAAGCTGGGAGAGATGGTTATCTGCAGGATTGGTGAGAGATCTCAGAATCAGATCCTGAATTTTTAACTTGATCATTTCCGTAGGGACTGAATTTCAACTGCATTTGCCTGAGGAAGTATTCTGTTAATGGGATATTAGCATTTGGCTTGCTCATTTTTTTAAAAAAATGACATATAGCAAATAACATATTTTAGTCTACACTCTGCTGGGGGTCTGGAGTCTGTGCCCAGGTCTGCCTATGTCATTTTGCATGGCACTGTGCTGTCTCTATACTCCTCGGAGACTCAGTTTCCTTACCTGCAAATTAGGCATAATGATACCATTCCCTTTTGTTATTACTTAAAAAAAGTTTTCTAAAACAGCTGAGTATTTCTTATTAATCTCAGGGTTTATTAGACAGCACAACCCTAACTTTGGATGTTTAAGCTCAGACACAGATGGCTTTAACACCTCCAAAGCAAACATCAGATTTGTTTTTTTCACACCCAAGTCAAAGTAGCAGAATCCTCTGCAAACTCCCATCATCTCTCTTCTCCCCCTTTTTTATTCCCACCACGTCAGTTCCTGCTGCCCCCTCCCTGCCTTCTCTCACGATCACTTTTTGATTTACTTCACAGGCAGGACAGGCTAAAACCATGCCCAGAAGCATGAGCACAGTCCAGCTGATGAGTACGGCTGGCTGAGCTGGGGAAATTACCAACAGAGAGTCCTTCCCTTTAGCTCTGGGTTGTTAGATGCTGTTATTAGACCTTAAGATCTGCAATGCCTCCCAACAAAGTCACCAAGCTCTGCTGTGACAAGCAGGATAATGTAAGTTTCAATATGTATGCATTATTCTTTTCATATATTTTTCTTACCCAACTTGCTAATTACTAGCACTACGTATTTAAATGAGTAGTTGCTCCCTCATCACCTATCTCTACTTTCTCTTTGATCCTGCAGTAATTAGATGCTGTGTTTCATCAGTGTTATTTGTCTGACAAACTGTCACACCAGTTTCCTCCACGCCCCAAGTTCAGAAGTTCAGTTTTGCTTAGATAAACAGGAGTTCAATGTTTATAGAGCTGAGCCTCATGGATAATCCTAAAGCATTCAAAAATCAGCCTTTAAGACTCTGGAGAGTCACCAGAGTCTTTTGGCCCGTCCCAAATCTATGCTTTCCAGTAACGGTCTGTTTTTATGAAAATTTAAAGAAGAGGTAAAACAACATGTAAAAATAGGAAAGTAGGAAGATGCAATTGAAAAATGTTCCTAAACAGTGTTTTCCAAATGGTTTAAGAACAGAGCCTAGAGACCAGGACTTGAGTTCTGATGTACTTTTGCTTGGTTCCAAATTTGGGAATGATCAAAATGTAGCCAGGTTATAAAACCATTTTAGAAACTTGAACCCATTAATAAAGGAGATGAGCTCAAATTGTCACATACTGGGAAAAAAGAGCCAAGAAAAATTGTAAGTTTAACATGACCTGGGTTCTGCAAAGTTGCTTCAGCAAGTTGCACGGTGAACTCACACTGAATTTCAAGGGAGATTAAGCTCCTGTGAGCATCGTTAAAAGCCTCAGACACAGATCCAAGGTGAGTGTGTTACCAGCTAGAAATCAACATTTTCCATATTGGGACCAGCTGTTTACATTGTATATCGTAGAATCATAGAATAGTTTAGGTTGGAAGGGACCTTTAATGGTCATCTAGTCCAACCCCCCTCCAACGAGCAGGGACATCTTCAGTAGATCAGGTTGTTCAGAGCCCCATCCAACCTGACCTTGAATATCCTTCCATTATGAAATCTGTCTGGGACTCCTCTCCATCTCTTGGTATCAGCACTTCTGAGCACTTGAAAACTCCTGACAGACACGTGCAATGTCTGAATCAGGAACTGGAACATGCTTTGGTTTGATGGCAATTCCAATGCCCCTTCCTGACCTGCCTGCCTGCATGCTGGACCACATCCACCACATTGCCACTGTACTGAAAAGGCAAGGCTGCAAGCTCTTGAGCACATGTTAGCATTATGCACATAACTTGTTCTACTGCTTCAGGGGAATTCTTGTGCTTAAAGTCAAGGATATGCTTAAGTGCTAAAGCTCAGCACCGCAAGGGCAGAACAATTTGTGCAATAAATGACTGCGCAGCAAATTAAATCTGCTTGTAAATATTGCACAATATGGCATCTTGCAAAATAATTTAATATTTATTTGGCATTCATTATTGAGCAGTCTGCTAGGAACATCAATGATGTGTAAAATGCAACATTGGGATCCAAACCAAACAGCTTTTGCTAGCAAGCTCTCCCCCTTCGCCCCCAGCTGCTCTGCCAAAGCAACCTAGTGACATGAATTTTGAAAAGTTTGGTCTGCTTCATGGCTTTTTGTTGCTGCTTCTGCTTTTCTTTACCTCATATTGGTAGATGTCCAGGATCCTTTCCAATGACAGCTCCTCAAAGTACAGTCTGTCACACTCATCAAAATCTGTGCTCACTGTCTCCGGGTTGCAATTCACTACAACGGTCTTGTTGCCAAGCTGACGCAGTGTGCGGATGCTGGAGACAGCACACCAATCAAACTCCACACTGCTTCCTGCCAGAAGAAAGAAAAGTGGGCAAGGAAAGGAAGGATGCAGAGAAGAAAACATAAACAGACATTTTCAGCACTCAAGCTTAAAAAAGAGAAAGAGAAAAAGAGAAAAAAAAAACTAGCATTGCCTCCCGTCAGGTCAGAGCAAGAAATCTTATTGTCCTCCCATGGAAACTAACCATCCATGAACACGAAACTCCAAGCACAACAGGTAAGTTGGCTCAGCTGCTCAGGAGTGACAAGCCTCTAACATGTCTGTCATCCTGCAAACACAAATACTATATCTGCTCTTGCTGCTCAGCCAGCTACTACTGCCTCCCAACCAACAAATGAGCTTAAGAGGCAGAGGCTTAGAGGTGACCAAACTGAGAGCCCATTATTATGAGCCAGGTCTATTTACTTGAGGAAACACGAAGCATCTGTACAGATATGATTTAAAAAACAGAAGAATGAAGTGTTTTTTACCTTCCAGAAGAGCAGAGTGTAACTAACCTAACAACAGAAAAATTACAACTCAGTGGGTTTGACCTTCCTGTGCACTGACTCTAGATAAGGCAAATCGGTAAAAGAACACTTTTACAGGCGCTCTGTGATCCTT
Organism: Egretta garzetta; assembly: GCF_000687185.1. Lineage (NCBI taxonomy): Eukaryota > Metazoa > Chordata > Aves > Pelecaniformes > Ardeidae > Egretta > Egretta garzetta. Next base: position 1,984,663 of record NW_009258281.1, read on the forward strand.
TTATCTTGGTTTAAAGGCCACAGTGACTATGGGAACACTGTGGGGCAAGCACATCCTACTGTCCTGAACCCTGAGTAAGCACTGTGGTCACCTCTAAAGGAAAGAGGCACAGAGGGAGTCACCTGGTGCTCAAGTGAGCACCAGGACTTGGTGCTTGGTCTTGGGCAAGATGCAGGACTTAGGACTTGGGCAACGCTGCAGACTTCAGGCAATGCTGGAGTCCAGACTTGTGCTAACAGCTACTGTCCCATAAATTTCTACACTCAAACACCTAAGAGGGGTACCATAAACAGAGAATGATGCATATTAAAAATCATCATTAAATGGTTATGCTTACAGTCTACAAGAAAACCTGGGCCTCATCATGATGTGTTCACAGTCGTTACATGATCATTAACATAATCATTAAATTGATATTATTTTTATATATAATTGTGTGACAAAATACATTGGAATTTCAGGCTGTGCTTAATTGCTGCCTCCACCACCTAGTCACAAACAGATGGCTGTCACAGGTCACTCACTGACAGGCACACAATTTATTTCCCTACTTCTGTCAAACAGGAACCTCAAAACATTCCTAGGTCTCAGCTAAAACCCCACAGAAGAGAGGGAAATCAAATCTGAAACTGGATGTTTCCCAGAAGGGCCACAAGATGCTCGCTCACTTTCATTATTCAGGTATTTTTATACACATAAGAAACCTCAACTCTGAGACGCAATGGTCATCTGGAGTCTCCACCTGACTGCTTTAGATACTACCTGGGAAAACAGATGAACACTTATAAGTATACTCCAGCCACATCCAGTAACGGTCACATCCAAACAGTCGGAAAAGGAAAGACGGCAAATAATTAGTAATACTAGTAATGACCAGCCACTGCTCCTCAGAGGTAATTACTACATCAATACAGGCATGTTTTTGAACTCACTTTCAGGTTTCAATCATGTTATATCTATGTGCACGCCATAAAATTTACAGAGCACTCTGCTGGTCCACACACTCAGTGGAATAGCTTATTAATACTGCTTTCAGGGCTGACTTTCACACAAACAAGACCCTCTCCGAGGATAGGAGATACCCTCCTGGCAGCAAGTGAAGAGCAAGCATCGCCTTGAATATCTGAGCAATACCCCCACGGAGCACAGGTCACACACTGCAGCTCAGGCCTTTATGTGTGCATGAAAGGTCTGTCACTCTGAAGCTCAAGAGTGTGTAAGTGTACCAATTCACATCATGTTTCTATCTGGCATATTAGTTAAGAAGAAAAGCCAAGAAAATTCTATTTGGGTAATTTTCTTTTTAAATGCAGAATATAGCATGACATATTAACAGACCTTACACTTCCCCAAATAATTTTATTTCTTTGCAAAATTGTCAACATTGTCAAGATTTGACTGTAATATATTTCAAAATATTTTCAAACAAGAGTAGAGGGGTTTTTTTAAGCTAAAACTCAGTTTTCACAGATGAAAGAATAATCTTGGGGAAAAAAAAAAAGAAAAAGAAAAAAGGTAACTACACATGTTTAACTTCCATCCAAATAATTTAGCCATTTCTGACCTATTCCTGTTTTGTAAATGTACATCTACAGGGAAGGTTATGTTGATCCCACTGAATTATGATTACAACTCTGAAGGCATAGGGGAAAAGCACGCTGCTTACTTGCCTTCAAAGGACAACAAAAGAAAATAAAGATAAATCAACTTGGCTATTGCACCTAGATGAAAAATCTTTTTGAGGTGCAAGTAATGTTTTCCTTTAGCAGGCTTTATTTAGTTGCAGCCTCTTCCAAATATTGCCCTAATCTAATCAAAGCTACAGAACAGGTAAGACCAAGCTTAGACTGTGTGGCTAATTTAAAAAATTAGGAGTTTCAGGTGAATGATACAAGATGTATTCACATACATTCAATCAAATTATTGAACAACACTGCCATCCTGTTTATGTTCATTTTTTTGTAACCATCCTACACAGCATGTTGACCGGCAGAAGCATTCACAAAAAAATAAGCATAATCATGGAGCATTCCTCCAGATTTCACTCATCTCAACATTAATACTGGAAAGTGAGTTCAAAAAGACACATCCTACAAAGCAACAGGAGTGTAGCACGTGACCTGTTCATCCAAGCAAAACAAATGGATGCAGTTTTGAATTTCAGCTTTCAAAAATCGTCACCGCTACTTGTGAGATGCAGAGAAAAAATATTTCTGAATAACGAGCAATTTTTTTCTTGTCAATAATTGCAAGCTATTTGGAAGGATCCAGGAAAAGAAAAAGTGAAAGTCATCATATACAGAATTAAGCAGTCTGTCTACCCAATACTCATAGCCTCAAGGAAACTCTTATGCCGCATAATCATTGGAATGGGCTGAAAAAACAGCACACAGAACTGCTTATACAAAAGTAGCTGAAGATATCAAAATATTTTCACAGTCACCTATACTTACAGCAGTAAAATGTATAGTATATAACAACATAGTCATGAGCTGGCAGTAAACATGTAAGATAGGTGTCACAGCAACAAACTTCTATACAAAGTATCAGCTTCCCAACATGTGAAAAAGTAAGGTTAAAAAAAGAAAAAAAAAAAAAAAACAAACCAAACAACTTTGTGGAAATCACAACTAAGTGACAAGCTCTTCAGTTTCAAGTGAAAAGTAATAAAATTATTGCGGTTTTTCCAGGGTGTGAGATGAAGTCTCCAAGCAAGTGTAAAAGGAATTGATGTCCTGTGCACTGTGTTCTGGAGGGTTTTGTCACCATATGAGAAGAGGAACAAATGACCCACAAGAATACCTAAAGAAGGCTCGAGGGTGCAAGGAGAACAGAGGAGTTGTAAGAAAGATTTACCTATGTGATATGGTCCGCAGCCCAACACCATCACTCCACAGTCATCAAATTTTACATCATGTTCCTGAGAAGGGAGGGATAAAAGTCAATTAGGATCTGTACTCCACAGCACCTAACTCCATGCTTTTCAGAATAAACAGATATGGGCTGAGCACCAGAAACTAACAGTCTGATCCTTCAGGGCTCAAGTCTGATCTCATTTACTGCAGTGTAAATCAAGTGCAACTCAACCGAAATTAGTGGTGCTGCACCAAGCCAAAGGAGACACAGCACCTCTGATTTGGCTGTTCGAGCAGCCCAAGATGCTGTTAAGTTTCACATAAAAATGAAAGCTAGGATGAGATGAGTGGAACACGAGTTCTGCATTCCCAGCACCTGACTTGTGCACAGAGGATGCAAATACAGGTGATATAGGACAGGATCAGAACACATAAGGGCATTAACATTAAACACACTGGATCAGTATTTGAGCAATAGAAAGTTCCAGGCCTACTGTAAGGGGATTATATGTAACACCATCCAAAATAATTGCTACAGAGACCAAGACACCTGCAAGGTCTCCAGAAACAATGCAGCTTAGGTGAAAGAGATCAAACTAGACAGCAATGAGACTGTTGTTTCCGAATGTGCCTACCTGCCCGTTGTATGTGATGTAGAGGTAATTAGATACCGCTGGGTATTCTGCTGCCAGTGTGTCGATCTGTATGAGGAAGAAGAAGAGGGATTGTGACTTGGCCGGTGCAAGATCTTTCTTATGTGCAGGTGTTTTGGGATTTTTCTTTTTCCTCTTTCCTTTTCTACTTCTATTTCTGTCCTATTATTTTCCCAGCACGTCTTTCCTCAAAAGGAGGTGATCTGAACTGTCATATGCTGGCAATGCAGTATATGCCTGGCCTTCTCCTCGGACCTTACAGTTCAGTCAACAGGAGAGTCAACCACCTCTTTTTAAGCTGCAGTTTTAGATCCACACGTCTTTGATAAAACACTTTCACAGCCCAGGAACTATCCCCATCCATTGCTTCTACCTGAGGTCCTCATTCTCTAGTTAGTTTGGCACCATTAATTACACAGATTTCCATTCCTTTGGGTCTCCTGTCCTCTTTAGCTGCATTGTCTGGGATCTTCACACTATACTCTTGACCACATCTTACTCCCACACTGAATGCAAACATGCACACAATATCACTTTGAGATCATCCTGAGTGGAAGCCAGCAATGCAAGTACTATGTATTTATGTTATATTATAACTTGTGCTTTGATAATTAAATGGTACACAAAGCAAGAGTAATTTTCAACCACCCCTACTATGTAGTTTTCAACCATTTCTTATGTAATTAGTCACCAGAGAGTCCAGAAGAATAATTTGCCTACTAGGCTGTTCACAAACTATTTGTGTCAACTACTTATTGCATGTTGTACATGGTAACTAGTCCATCTAGGTCACCAGCGATTGCTGAAGTTCCCTGAATGAACAGTTGAAACATTTCTACGCAGAATACTGAACAAGGAACAATATTAAAGCAGTCCTGACATGAATTTTTACATGCTATGCCACTTACAAAATCTGTCCAATGTTCAAATATTTTCAGGAATCCCCACTGGCTGTCCAAATCCTTGGGAATAATGAAGAATGTGACCTTATGTCATTAGCACTTTGTAAGTGTCTGCTGCTCATTACTGTTGCTAATACAGCAACTTGTACTTCATGGCTCAAGAAGAAACATATGCTTTGAAGCCACAAATGCAGGCCTAAGTAGAATGACCTTATTAAGGGTACCTTGGCACACAAATCAATCCAGCACCACAGTGCCATATGCAGCTGAAAGAACGCAGTGCAAGACCAGGCACGTTTCTGTGGTCCAGGTGAGGACAGAAGAACCAAAACAGCAGCTGGGGAACAGAAGGAGATTTGGCACCTGGAATTGGGCCCGGGGATACAGATGGGCTCTTTCAGAAACGTTCAGTAGTTAGGGTTGGGTTTTCCCCCCTCCCTTTAAGGACAAAAAAACCAGCTGGTGACAGTTTAATACCAGCGTACCTTAAATGCAGCAGCAGAACACCTAGCAAAGCACTCATGACACTGCCATGAATACTAGATGAGCTCATTATGCTTGTGCTATCACAGTGAATAGCAAATGAACCCATAACAATAGGACACTTCAAATAAAGTATTACCCTGTAAAAAGTTACTACCAAGAGAAAAGGCATATTACATTTTTCATGGTCACGCCATGGTGGGTCAGCATTCTCAGCCTTTTCCTGAAGCCAGGTAGCTGCATTTCCCCCTCAGCCACACAGAATATGAACAAGAATATTCTGAGTCTCTTGGGGCTGTTCATGTCATCACATTGATGCCTGCAGTTCAGAAGTAACAGCTACATGGGTGAAATTTGTTCTCTGATGTCAATGTCAAAATTTCCATGGATGTTAACAGAGGCAAGGGTTCCACTTTGTTTACCTCAGTTGTTTCTAAGGACATGGAGGTCCTTGCACTCTTGGAAGCCCCCACCACAAACAGCGATGTTTCTCACATACCTGTTTCACCCAGGGCACTATGTTCTTCCTCAGTCTCAGCTGATGGCACTGGACTGCAGTCAGCCTCAGGCATTTCCCAATCTGTTTGTCTGAGAACCCAATCTGTTTGGCTCTCCTCAGTATCTCTTCCGGAACTGTTTCACTGGAATTAAATCAGAAAAACACCTCTGTGTGAGGCTTTGCAGGAATACTTAGAAGATATATGAGTGCTTGTGTCTTCCATATTGCATAGAGTTGCTGTAGGATCATGCATGCAAACACAGGAAAAGGAGGAAAACCCAGCTAAGCTATGCAATCTTCATACACAGAAGATCTTTTTTGCACCGCATGCCCCCACAAATACCTCTAAGGTAAAGTCTACAAGCAGACTACTGATGCTGGGAAGTTAAACACTTTCTTCCCTTGCATTTTTGAGACAGGAATGAGTGACTCATGATGATGTCCATCATCTCCCAGGCAGCATTCTCCACCAGCCTAGTAGAAGGTCACCATATCCACCACAACTGTATGGTCATTACCACTACAGCCTCCACGAAGGACCTGCAGTGATTCCTTTCTGGGATGCAGTAGCCCCACATCTCCAAGCCCACACTTGAACTCAATCTCTCCCTTACATTTCTCCTCCAAATCTAAATTTTAAAATATGGGGCCCACCAGACTGGGCTGGATCAATAATTATGTGTATACTCGCGTCTCTTGCCTCTCATTACAGCCACCCACTCCACACAAAGGCATGAAATTCCTGAAGCTCTGGGATGAGATGTTCAGAGGCATAACTGTCCCCTGACCTTGCCAAGCTGGGTGACAACTTGCCTCAAAACACTACAATTTGTCCCAAACAAGCTCTTCTTTTTTGTTGTGGAGGATGCTCTGTCTACCTTCAGAAATGGTCACTCTTTTGAAAAAGTGTCTGACTTCAGAGATACATAGTAGAAGTGACCTTCAGAGGCTCATATGCAAGGCAGGTTTTTCCTTCAAGAATTTCAAGTATACATTTTCCATATAATTGGTGTTGCTTCTTGCATTGTGAAAAAGAGGAGACAGGTATAGACAGGGCAGAGCAGGGGCATCTTTATTGATTTCACATTTGCAAGCAGGGTCTCCCAATACTTCCATGTGTTCTTGTTCTCTTGTTTTTGCTTTTTAAGAGTCCTGGGTTTTGCTGTTTATTTCAAATACGTTGCTTTCCCTGGCCATCTCTGCAGCTCGACAGTTTCTTGCCCTTTTGTTTTCGATTTTTTCATCTTCTCCATTCCTCCTTTATTCCCGCCACTTTTTTCTCTCCCCCACTATCTTTGTTCCATTTTGTTTTGACTCCACCTATAGCCCTGACAGAAAAAGACACAGGCAGAAACTAAGCTACCTTTTCTAAGCTTAGCTTTTGCAAAAACATAAAAAAGCCTCTGTATTTTTATCAGCACTTCTGCTTTTCATCTTTATTGCCAAGAGCATCCTTGCCTGCCCAATAAATCAATATTTTATGAGCAAGCAAGCTCTGAATCAGGAAAAAGGAAATGATTAACAAACAAGCAATTTTCCTAAATCAGAGCTTTTGAATTATGTCCTTTGCTTGATGGTATTTTTAAATAAATAGCATTATGTTATTTGAGTGGGAGGAGAGGGGTAAGGCCGCTTTATTGGAATGTGTCAGGAAGCTGAAGCATGAAAGAGAGTCATTGGGTTGGATTTTCCACTCTGGCTTAGGCACAGAGCAGCTCCACTGCCCTCGGTGAAGTCAGGCTAGCACAGAGCAGCTCCACTGCCCTCGGTGAAGTCAGGCTAGCATAAAACAGGTAGAGTCACAGAAATGTCAAACCAGCTGTTCTGAGAGCAGAACTGGGGACCAGAAACTTTTGGGTTCACATCCCTGGACAGGGGGTTCTCCTCTATGAATTCTCCAGTGCCACCTCTCCTTCCCCTGCAGTATGAGCACAGTGTTCCACCTACCTACAAGAGTGCAGCAGACAGCTCATGACTATTTGCAGAAGAGAAACACTCACAGTGGCTGCTAACTTCTGCCCTGTGTCTCAGCCTAACAACCAGCCTGCTCGGCCCTCAAGGACTCTAGGCAGGAGTACCACCTATACCCTTGGTCTTCTCCACAACCCTCCACCACATCACCCTTCTTATTCCAGCAAGTCCTGCTCTTTGCTAGTGTCAGAAGGAAACAGTCCTGCCTAATCCAGCAGGTTGAGCCTCCTAGGTTTTGGGTTTAGTTCTGGGTGCAGAAAGACTCACCAAAATAAGACCCACTTTGCAGCATTGCAGTAGTTACATTAAAGCCTGCAGTTTCCACACACTAACTCCTTCACTGCAAAGAACCTCTGCTTCTCCTCAGCGCTTTCTACTTTCTGATCTCAGCTCAGAGACAGGACTTCTTGCATGACCTGTGAATGGCAAAACTGAAGGCATGGTTTTACAGAAGGAAACACAGCAAGCAAAATCTGCCAATTCTCTGGCAAAAAAGATGCTAGCCATCGCCACCTATTAGGAAGAACGCAACCACATTAGATTTCTCTCCTAGATTCAGCATTCCCTAAGTACAAGCAAGCAGACCTGATGACCCCAAGAAAATGAGCCTGTTCCAGTGCAGTTCGCTTCCTTGCTCTCTCTCCCTTCTGCCTCTGAAACACACATAGCTGGCTGTCATTTGATTACTGACAGAGAAAGAAAATTGCCTTCATTTTCAGCTTGTTTCAATTCAGCTTTTTGTATCTCATTATAACAATATCATTCATTGTCATCTCCCCCAGCAGGGTGGGTAGAGAAGAAGCAGTGATTGTTTGGCGACATGATTCATTTGCCTTGGGCTAGCAGCTTAAATTAGGTTAGGACACATACTAATCCATGTGAAAAGGTAACCAGTTTTGTACAGGACAACCAGTGTGTAAGAAAAAAGCAGAGCACCTAAAGGGGAAATGAAACCATGCATTTCTTCCTCTGCTACTCCCAATGCATGATAAAGAAAAGATAAGAGATGTAGCTTTCAATGTGGCTAATAAGAAAGATGAGGTGGGAATCTCTATTCAAGCAGCACCTAGACAGGAAGGGTTTTCTCGTTGCTCACTGACATGGAGGCAACTTAATATGGAGGAAACGCACCACAAGGCAGGAAAGGTTAGAATTGACAACCCAGCCCTGGGGATGTAACAGTTTTGCCATTTAATATTGTCACAGAAAATCGGCAAGAGTCAAACACCCAGCAGCACTGTTTTCCAAGCACTTGAAACCAGAGTAAGTCATGAGATGAGAAATTGCCAAAAGCCTCTGAGGTGGCTCCCAGGGATCTGGAGGCACAACCAGAAGAAGGGGCAGGCAGAATAAGCCAACAGAATTACTCCACCACTTTTAAAGGGAAACGGATCAGAATGCTGCAAACCCTCAGCTCTGGTATGGAAATCAGGCTGCCTCTCTGCACATACTGGACACACATCTTTGTACCTGGATAATTTTCATTTACTAATAAGGGTAATTTTTAGCATTTATATCTCAAGATTCATAGAAAGAATACAAAAAAGCATGCAAACAGCAGGCAGGCTGATGCTTATCTTATAGATAGCAAAACTGAGACATGCAGAGGTTAAGGGATGATGACTTTTGAGATCCAGTATTGACCTAATTCTGTTCCCACCTCCTTTGCTCAAAGACAGCCCTTTAGACTTGCTGGAGACACTAAAGCCAGCAAGAACAGAATCAGGCTGATCTCTTTGAACGCTTGACTGCAAATAACCCTTCCAAGAGCTCACCAGAAATCCAGCACTAAAAAGAGAAGCAAAAAAAAAAAAAAGAAATCTCAGTTCTGGCTATTCCCAAGCACATGACCCAGTCCTACATCACTGCCTCCCACTTTCCCCTGGAGCATTACTTATGCTTCAAACACAGAGCAAAAAGTCTTCCAAAGATTAAAGTCCCTTGCTGGTTTATAATCAATTCTGAAACAAGGGAAGATTAAGTGGTCATGATTCCAGATTCCTATAATGCTCCTTTTTCCCAACATTCGCCTTTGCAAAATGACAGTCAGAAGTTTTAGACCTTCAAAACCAGACAATTAGACTTTTGCACACTGCCATAATCATTTAGTGGCTGTTCACTTCCTCAGAAAGCTAAAGTCCCCTGCACATTTTGCAGTTTATAAACCATACAAGCCTTTCCCAAACCTTGCTTGTGCTGCTGTTTCAGCTTCCAGTGTTGATTTTTGTTGCTTTTTGTTTAAAATTCCACCCTGTCATCTTTGGAACTCCATCCACTCGCTTCTTCTTCAATAATAAACAATAAAAGGAAATGGAATAAATTCCCCTTAATGAGGAAATTTTCACCTGGCACAGAGGACCTGGGGAAATCTATTAACTGACTGGAGGAACGCTGGCAGCATTGCAATTATCAGGAGAGCCTGCTCGCTTCAGCACGACCCTCTCTTCCACTTGACTGGCTTTCATCTGATCCACCAGTTCAGGAGTAATGCTAAATAAATGTGCTAGCAGAAAGCCCCAGCTCGATATGGGAAGAAGCACTCTTCTTCTCGTCTCCTAAGTCAGGCTTTGCTTCATTCTAGGTGTGTTGTCAAGTTTATGCCCATGTGCATATTATTTAGGTGCATGTTAATGGGTCTTGATCAAAAGGATCAGGAGTATTTTGCAAACCGAAGGCCAAAGCTTGAGCTGGGAGCATTTGGGACACAGCTATTGCATCAGTAACATTTGCCCCGTGAGCCCACAGGCTCACCCATGCAGGTCACCTCTGGTTTATCCCAGCAGCTGTTCATGTGGCTTGGACACACACACAGGAGTTGTAAAGATGAGTACACTCCAGCTCAGCCCACCAGTCTTGAACTCAGCTCCTCCTAAATCTGAAGGGGGTGGACTTAAACCCAAACTATGGTTTTCCTGTGGGAAGAAAGTGGACTGAAAGCAAGAAGCACTGGGACCAAAATGCCTAATGCCCAGTCCTGAGAACACTCTTCCTTTCTCAGTAGTCATAGACCCAGAGGGTTTCAAAAGCCTACTTGATTTCAGGCTGGATTACGTACAAAGACACATTCTTCCTCTTTTCCTCATTGTCCCGCTCTGCTTCAAGGCTCCTAGTGGCTTCCTTGATTGCTCCTGATGTTTTACAAGATTTTGAACGTGCTACAATTAAAATAATGAGATTGGTGTATAAATTTGCTCCCTGCTTCTCTTCTCAAGGAGACAGATCATTGCCGTTTTTCCCCTCCTGAGAAACTCATGAGATGACTGACAAAAAGCTGTCAAAGGAGCATTTAGGGAAGCACGAACTGTTAACCAACAAATCTCACTCACTGAACAACTATCACTCCAGCACTTCTCATCTTTAACATTCAGGTCCCTGGGCTAATGAATCTCATTGTGGATATCTTGATTTAAGTAACATGAACCTCACACTGTCTTCCGAGACCTAAATGACTCACGCCTAAGTGATGTGCTAAAGCAGCAGGTCACACCAAAACATGGCCAAGAAATGGGTCATAGATGCTTCCTCAAAGTCTATATTCTGCCCCTGGTAGAAGAGAGCTTTGAGGTCTTTGCTGGGATGCCATGGTACGGACTTCCCTGCTTTTGGTACTGTACGTACCAGACACAGAGATTCCCCAATTAAAAGGCAATGCCTGTATATCCTCTGTATCAAGGAAAAAATGCATATTGTGTTTTTACAAATGTACAGATGCTCTGAAAGAAAACACAGCTGTGAAATTATTACCGACGGCTCTATAAGACAAATAGAAAGTATCTTATGTCAGATCCACACAAAGCACAAACAGCAGTGCTGAATAGCTGCTTATATTCTCCTCAGGTATTGAATTCCTAATTTGTTCCTGAGTCTTCCCTGCCCCACAGTTCACAAAGAAGACAAAAGTAATCTTCTCAGTTAGTTAAAAGCAAGTACTACAAATATGTCAGTGACAGCTCCTCCAACAGTATAAATCAGTGCAGCCTCATTTAGCGTCACTGGACCTGCTCTGCTTTATACCCACACAAGATCTGACTTATGCTCTCTGACCTGTCCCAAAAGCATGCAAGTCAGCAGAAACACTGCTTTTGAGAAGAGCAGGTGTGCAACAGCCACTGTGGAAGAGCACAGGTTATTGATGACCTGTTTGATCTTTCTTCCCTGCATTGTTTCCCAGGTCATCTGCTGGAGCCAGGTTTTAATTTCAGCGCCTGTATTTCTGTGGCTACTCCACCATAGTCATGTTTTGAAATCAAGTCATGCTTCCAGCAAGCAGCTTTCGAAGCACACCTTTCACAGACCCAAGGACATGAGCTTTGAAAAGGAATTTGCAATAAAAAACTTCTTCCATAGACCACTGAGCAGAGCACCTGGCTACAAACATTGGGCTGAAGTGGGTCTGCACCCTCCCACTTTTTTCTGCTTTCCCCTCTATTAACCTGTGTCTCTTCAGGAATGATAAGAGCAATAATCAGGACTGCACTTACCCCTTTCAACCAAACCACAGGCCAGGAGGTGTTTTCACTCGATGCCCACAGAGCAAGGACACATTCTCCTCCAAAACAAAGCTCCAGAGTATAAAGTTATCAGAACGTGATTGGTGCTATCATTTTCCACGCTAGTAGGCTGGGTAGTTTGGTATCCACTGAAAGGAAGATCTGCTGTTTCCATTAAGGTTAATTTGAAGAGCTGAGATTTAAGAAGGCTAAGTTCAGTTCCCTGCTCTGCCAGACTCTCTTTGAGACTTTGGGCAAGCTTACCATCTCTGTGCCCTCAACTGCAAAATAGGGGTTTGTCATGCTCCTCTTTTCTCACTTGACTTCTACTTTACAACCTTTCATCAATATTGAAATGTTCCTCGTCGGACAATATACTCACACTTCTGCCTGTTGCAAGATGGCCCAATCTTCCCTGGGTCTTAATCAGATTTTCCCCAGCAGTGAACTTGACCCCATTACCTCTCCTTTTCCCCCATCCCTGTGAGCTCCCAAGTAATGGCAAATACAATCAATTGCAGGTTCAATTGCTACAGAGATGCCTAAGTGACTTAGGACCACAAGTCCTACTGATTTTCAACAAGGTTTTTGTCCCCACAATGCTTGGGCCTAAGTGATAATTCCACCATAGCTGCCAACCTCTTTACCTATATTTAATGGTATTTGTCATACATTTTCCTTGCATACAGCCACAGTTCTCAGGGATCACAAAATCAGCAACAGATAAAAATAATCATGGCCATGTACAAAAAAATCCTCACTGCAGATGGTCAAAGAACAGATGCAAATTCCGAAAGAGGTTTTCTCTTGCACCCAGGCCACCAGTGTCTTGAGTTGAATATGCCCCAGATGTTACTTCCAAGTCTGGGCTTCAGCTGTGCTCTTGGGGATGATGGTGTTACTGGACTCTACTACAAGTCTGTCTCGCTCTTGACTGGGTCCATAACCCTGGCCTTAAAGTCACATCTCACCCCTCACTGCTTCAGACAGCTAGACATGGTCTGTTCAAATGTCTATCATCTCCTTAATGAGCTGTCAGTGTGATCAACAGCCAGTGGGGTCACTCCAGGGCCCTTCCCCTCAATTTTCTCTCATGGGACAGGCGAAGGCCAAATCTGGGGAAAGAATTTCCTGGTAACAGCATATCCTAATGCACTGCCACTGCTCCATACACCATCATGTATTCATGGACTGACAGCATGGGATGGCACTTGTGCTTTCCGTGTGTGTATACATATGTGGTTTTGTTTGTGTGTGTGCATGGTGGTGAAGGTCATAGTTAAGAATACATTACTGAAGGTATGAAGGTAATTGGTCAGAAAACAACAAAAACCCACAATGTAAGTTTCCACTTAAAATGAAAAATATGTAGGTCACAGGAGAAACAGCAGAGGCACATGTTTGATGTGTGTGTTATATTACTGGATATTCTTGCAAGTAGCCTCTAAATGGCTTTCTTTTCCCAATTCAACTCAGGCCATTTGCTTTCCTGCTGCTGAATCACATAACCTGAAACAACTCTTTCTCCATCTTAGAGGGCCCACAGGCAGAGTCAAATGGAAACATTGCTGCAGCACGACAAAAGCTATACGGTCTCATCAGCACCAGGTCTGATCTTCTTTGGAAAGAAGTTCGCTGGGACAAACTTATATGGGGCAGAGGGTGCCCTTCCCAGTCTCTACTGTCTCTGCAAATGGCTGGCCTTGCCTGTACACCACTGAGAGCAGACAAACATTTATACGTCAGAAAGGTTTTCCCCCCCATAACGTTATTCCATACAACCTTTCACCCGTGGAAAGAGATTCCCTGCATAAGTTGGTGAGGCCTTCTGCTCACCTTTGAATCATTCCATGTGGTGAGGATACAAGGCAGCATGCAGTGTGTGAATGTTGCTTGTTGAACTGCTCACAAAGGCCTCCACCTGCCTCTGATCCCCCTTCCCCATCTGTCTGTCACTTCCAGTTCTTCTGGTTCCGAATTTCCTCTTGGCAGAGAATCTCCTTGCTACCAGTCTCTGCAACAGCTCTGCAGGGCCCAAATCAAGACTCTTGGCAGAGATGTTAGTCCAACTGCATCCAGAACCTTACTTCAAAGAACCCCCAAACCAATCCAGAGACAAAAAGGAAGGGATGGATTCAACCAAACAAAGAGCGAGCTTGTAACCAGCAACAGTGCCTGGGAACAGGGCAACTACTTTTGGTTCTGGTAACTGTATTTCAACAAGAGAAAGATTTAAAGCAATGACAGTGTCTCAGCCCATTTGTTTCAATTGGAAATAATCCTGTAGCACAGGTAAAACTCACACCAGGCATGCCAGGGACTGGACACAGCTGGCTGCAGGAAGAGCACATATGTGCCAAGTCTCATTTGCATCACTCAATTAGCTTTCCCTCGGCTATTGGAGAGACGCGTTTCCTGATGTGGCTCACTGGACTAGTCTCTTAGTTCAGCTCAGAAGTGTTTTTCCCTGGCTCTTTGCCTTTGTGCCAATGTGCCTTCAACATAATGCAGCCGGACAGTCCATCCCCTCCCTCCAATGCAGGTTGTGAGGCAGGAGAGTTTCCTTGGGTAAGTTTGAGCAAGGATACCAGAGTGAAAATCTGCACTAAGTGAATTAGACTAAGTTAATTTATACCACCTGTAATCTGAGCTGAATTGCACAAATCCACTTACAAGGGACACAACATTGGTTGCATATGATACAAATGCAAGGTTGGATACTGCAAAAGGGCTTGCTGTAGCAGGCCAGCTATGCAGTCTGCTGCCGAGTCACCAGAAGGATGAAAAACTGTGTGGGATGGTACCAGCTACTGATCACATTACTAGAAGTAATGTGTCTGCCCCCCACCACAGAGAAAGGGAAAGCAACCTCAGTGATAAAGGACAGTTCGGCACGATTAGCCTCTGTGGAGTGATGCTGGATTTATATCAGCGGAGGATGGGGCCCACCTCTGGGGTACCAAGTGCATCATTCCAGAGCATGCCAGTCCAACAGTGAGGAAATTCTGGATATATTGTTTTTCTTCCTCAGGAACCACACATATATATATATTTAATGCACTTGAGGCAAATGCAGTATGACACGGATGTTACAGGGCAGAAACTTGTGCAGCCAAACAACAGACTTCTGTAAATAATCAAACTACTCCTTCCCTTCGACATCTCCCTCCACATTTACTTTTGTTTAGCTCCAGATCCAGCTTGTTCCGGGGGGCAAGGGAGAGCAAGAGCTGCTCAATTAAAACCGTGCAGCTGGTCAAAGAAGCAGAAATCACAGCAGATGAACTAACCAGCACCTTAGCGATGTACTGGCTACGGTGCGCGCCCAGTGCCATCATGTGGTGAAACGTGGTTAACACAAGGGGTAGCCGAAGCAGAAGAGCCGGCCAACATACAGCCAGTAACTCAGCAAAGAGGTTCTCCCAACCTCGTAAACCATGAAGGGAAAGCTCAAGTCAGCAAGAGGCTGGAACTGAAATACAGCCCAGCGCTTTAATTTACTGCTATCTTTCCTGCTTAGTTTTACATGGTCATCTTCCTTGAAGAAAGGAGATTTATATTTAAAAATGTCTGGAATTATAGATTTTTGAAAGTGCAGTACAAAAGCAACACATACTGCATGATCACAGCAAGGCAGAAAAGCTTAAAAATTTCTGGCCAGGCCAGAAAAAAATGCAGTGTCTTTGACCCTCAGGTGTACTAAATCAGGACAAGGGCTGTGTTTGAAGGCTAACTCTGTCCTAGGTATGTGAGCGCAGCCTGCTGTTACTCGTTGTAGGCCACCCACATTCCCAGACTCAGCCCCAGAGATACAGTGAGGATTTTCCAAAATAAACCACAATTTCCATAATCCCTGAGAACAGCCAAAATGCCTAAGCACTCAAAGAAGTTCTTTTACCAAAAGAAGTGTTCTCAGAAATTTCCTCTGTCTGAGTGAGGCAGTGAACTGGGTTTTAAGACAACACTGCTTATTCCAAGCACTGAAATAAACTTCTCAGCATTGACTGCATCTGTGCTCACGGCTTACCACAGTTTTCCTGGCAGAAGGATCCCCAGAAGTTCCGTTGTGTCCTAGGACAAGGCTGTTGGTTTTCTTACCTGTTCACTTCCTTCAGGATCTTCTCCATGTTCACAATGCTGCGCATCTTATACAGGAACCATTTGTCAATGGCCGTGCATTTGTGAATGACATCCACGGGGACTTCGTTATCCAAGGCCTGCCAATCATAGGACAGCATCAAACAGCCCCTTTAATAAATGCTTTGCAAATACAGATTCAATCTGCAAAGAGGTAGCAGTAACTGTATAGTATAAAACCATAAAAGATACTGTAGACTTAGCTGGACAAATCAAAGCTTCATCTACCCCAGGATCCTGCCTCCCATAGCCACAGAAATATGCCCCTCAAGCAGCATAGGGAGGCACCAGCCACTTCTGCGCATGCTTTGGTACCTAAAGCTGGCTTCTGTTTGAGCAAGACAGAGATAATTTGCTTCTCACAGAGCCAGCAGCCAAACCTAAACTAATGGCAACAAGGCTTGGAGGCCACTGAGTCTGTGCCTTAACTACCTACAGCAAGGCACATTCAGCCTGCAGTGCCAACTCCTCCAGCTGCACCCCTTAACACTCAAGTTGCCTAAATCTCAGACCCACTGCCAACCTCCTAGCTGCCGATATTAAACAGCAAGGTCCAGCTTCTCGGCTGTGGAAGAACTTTTTGCTTTGGAGCATAAATCTTGATTTACCCTTGAAATGCAAGGCTGAATCAAAACATATGGCCTTGAAATACCCCTGAAGCAAGGAAAAGTTCAGTCCTGGGTGACATATGGCAGCTACAGCATAACTCAGGCTTCTCTCTCTGTATCTCAAGTTAATGTCAAGATCATTCAAATTCCCCTGCATTATCTTGCTGGAGCTATTTATTTTTTTTATTTTAGTTTTATCAAACTATTTGCAATCATGGGGTAAAAGGGAACCCCACAGATTTATTATTCAAATGACAATGTTTTACAGGATACCTCAGTATTAAAAAAAAGAATCTCAGAGGAATATGCAAGAGAGCCCCAATTCAATCATATTTGGGGGCAGTTGTATCTTGATACATTGCAGTTTTATCTTCTATCAGTGGTATTTCTTGGGTCTCACCAGTGGTATACAGTTGCAACTCTCCTGATAAAACAACTATAATCAAGCATAATGATAATACCAGCATGGTGTCTTTGCTGAGCTGAAGTAATCAGGCTCATTAACTTGTTACCATGCTTAATTGTTTTCTTGCAGGGCAGCATCCCTGAAACAAAGCCAGAGCAATGCTACTGAAGAAAACTCCAGCATTAATCCAGGAATGAGCTTAGCCCACTGCACCCCGGCATTATCCCTCTGAGTTATCAAGCTGCGGACACAACACTGTACTGTCACAGCACGCTTCGTCACTGTGATGTGGAGAATTTATGCCAGTTGAGAGAAATGCACAGGTCACTTCACTGCTGTGCTCCAAGGAGGCACCACCTGCACAGACAAGGGAAGGGTAACAGCTCTCATGGGGCATTGCAAATTACTGACACCACCTTGTACCTTTTCTAAAGGATTTCTAGGCAGCTTGCCTGGGTCTCCCTCTCACAATTATTCTCCTCTCCTGATAGGTAATAAGCTGCTCACTTGCATAGCCTGTTTTCTCACAAGCAGTGGTGAAAATCTCTAGTGCACATTTTCCTCCTTCAGAGTAACCAGTCACATACACACTGAACCTTCAGCTCAGCTGCCCATGCTGTCTCTAGGGCCGGCACCCTTGTTCCTTCAGTCCCATCAGTGCTCCTCACCAAAGGAAGTATTTAGCTGCCTGTGGACAGGAGCACAAGTGCAAACTAACACATCTGTAGTGTGGACAACTAGGAGACTAGGGCCCTGGTGTGAAACAGAGCATGGATCGAATCCGCAGCATAAGTCTTCTAAGGCCACTTGTATACAGTACCTAAGAGGGCCCAGAAAAGATCTGATACAGCCTTAGCAGCCCTGCTCATCAGGCAGCTATATCCTTGCAGCACTCAACCACTCTAGCCAAGGAACAAGTCTCATCTATTTCAGCCTCTTTCCTAGTGCCTTCTTTTACATTACAACAGGGATTCCCATTACAAGTGCAATAGCTCTGAATGGCAGCTGACCCCTTCCCTTTCACCTGAATAGTTACTGTTTTCATCATCAGACAGACAAAGGAGAATGAAAAAGTAAAAAGCCTTGGAGAGCAGACTAGGGGCTTGGGGAAGGACAAGAAGACATACAACCAAGCTCCATCCTGTTCCAAACAAAGCTGACAGCTAACGGGGACTAACTGTTGGCTTTTAAATGTCAGCAAGCTGGAAAGGGATTTCCAGGCAGGCAGCCCCAGCTGCCAGAAGTACCTCTTACTGATATTGCTTGCCTCAGTTATTAACGGGGACGAATTAGTGCACTGTGTCAGGAGGAGGCAGCTCTTTATAGGGAGGGATTAAGACTTTGATCTGGCTTTTTTCAACAGCTCCCAGTGAAAATGCCACCAGCTGGGAACACCCAGAGTGTTCAGTGGGACCCAAACTCACCTTCATCTCCCCAGATCCCCGGTGTTAACATGGGGCTAAGATTTAACCTTTCATAAAAGCTCTCTGAGCCACTCAGAGTGACAAGAAGCAAGATTTTTCTCTCAGTCACAAGAAAAAGCTATAATAAAGACCAAGCACAGCTGCTGAAGGATGTTCTACACTTATGAAGACACGCATTTCCCCAGCTTGAAAAGTGAGAGTCAACAGCTGGACAAGCCACATTTTACAGAACATCTTGTGCTTTTCATTCAGGCCATTTATAAGAGGAATAGCTACATGAAAACCATTTTAGAAATACAGCACAGCCTCAGCTCCCCACACTCATGTGGAGGATATAATGAGATGTATCTACACATGAGCATAAAGGGCTTAAAGACTCCACCACACAAAGTCAGGGGCACAAAAAATAGTAACTGGGTGTTCCCTGCCAGGAAGGTTTGCAATCTTAAAAAAAAAAAAGCAACAGGTAAGTATGAGCTATAAAGGACAGCTGCTCCCTCCTCTTCATAGAGGGTATGGACAGATGGACAAGTTAGCTGCAGCAAAACCGAAGTGTGAAATTGCACCTACCTAACTAATCCCACATTTACCATGTGATATACACAGGGAAACACCATGGAGCTGAAAGAAGAAATAATTTCACACACTAGCTCCCCTTACAATAACACCCCCTGCTACCCAGACACCTTGAAAAATGAAGTTATTTGCCCAGTGTTAAAAGAATGCGAAGGGATAAAAAGGGGTTAAAGGAATGCTAAGGGAAGATGAGCTTATTTCAAAGAACAGAGGATTTCTTGTATGCTAAATTTAACATAGAATTATTTTCTCTTTTTTAGTTTCAAGCCCATTCCAATGCAACAATTGCAACAAGACTGTGCTCTCACAGACTGCAGCTTGCCATTCTTTATCTTCCTTTGTTTCAGTTCTCAAAGAGATCTTAATTTTTTTCCTTCCTCCCTTCCTATAAATTAATGGTAATTTCCAAAACTGGCCAACTTTGACTGACATTTACACTAGTATAAATCAGGGCTGAATATTAGCCGATATTTAGCAAACAATACTATTACAGGAACAAGCAAAGGAGAGTGATCCAGGTATCCACCAACACTCAGCTACAAACTGAAGTGCCAGGACACAGGAATGCACCTGCTGCTGAATCCAATGAGCATTGGCTAAGATTGTACCAAAAGGCAAACACATTACCTGAATATAGAAGATGCAGGAAAATACAGATGTCAGCCGGAAAAATTAAAGTCGTATACCCCCCCTGATATTATTTTCTGCAGAGGAAATTACATGTAATATCTGTACTTCAACAGCAAGGATCCTACTCAAGGTGGTCCCAGTGTGCTTGACAGAGGGAAGCAAGGAGTTGAAGAACACTCAACACCTGTCACCTCAGTTGACCCAATCTGGTAGCTATAATTCAAGGGACATAGGTCTAGGGCTTTCTATCTTTTGTAACCTTGGCTATTGCGTATATCCGAATGCTGGATGGCTTGGAGAGTTCCTTCTGGAGATCTACGATGGCTGGCCAGGCTTTATTCATAGGCAGATGTGAAGTGAAGCCATCTATAGAGGGGTGGCACATTCTCAGGGCCTTTTGGAAGCTCTCTTCAAAAGTGCGTCCAATAGCCATGACCTGTAACAGAGAGCAGTTCCACATTATCTATGGTCAGCTGCAGCCCAGCTAGTCCCTGAATAACAGAGGAGTGCAAATTTAAACCATGAAGATAGACATACAGAAAGATTGCAGCCTTTGGACCTCCTCCCTAAGATAGTCTTGCTGGCTTTAAGACTCCTTTCTGCTTTTGCCTCCCTATCTGTAAAATACAGGAAGCTGCTGCTCTCCTCTGTAAACTGCTTTGAAGCACTTTAGTAGAGGGAAGCATTATGCAGCAGCCTGGGTGTAGTAATATAGAAGGATATTTCTGTTTAACAACCTGTTAGAGATAGAAACTCACAGTGGGAATTTTAATGTTCAGAAGAAATCTGCTCCTCTTCCTTTAAATTACATTTAACAGTGACTCTCCCCTGTGAGGGCTCTCTTAAAGGATTACTCCTCCTTGGCATAGCAGTACTGGGGTTTCCCTCCTTCAATCTTGACATCATATCTAATAAGAAACAAGCCTTTCTCCGTGGAAATCTGCAAGGTAACAGAGCCCTTTCTCAAATTTCTACATTTTTATTTCCCAGTGCAGTGAAACCCTAACAGCATAAAAATCTTCTCAAACACAATGTTGAAAAACGTCAAAAGAAAAAAATAACATTGTTTTCTCTTTTTCTCACAGCTCCAGGCCCACTGCCCAGCACAACAGAGCTCAGGAAAAAACAGGCCAGGCCAGACTGTTCAATTAATAAAAATGCAGTAGGTGCTGCGATCTGGCTTCAGGTTCAGGCCTAGGGAGGTAACTGTGCCATACTAATAGAGACACAGTGGCAAGAAGCTCTTTGCTTCAAAGACGCCCTCTCCTACTCACAGGTCCTGGAGACTAACCTTTTTGCTGAGTACCTCCACCAGCTGCAAACTGCATCTCTTAAGCTTCTCCATCCCTGTTTCAGTTCACCCCCCAGCAGTCATACACCTGCATAGTTGGAGCACTGACTCTATCTTCCCCCTGCCCTTACCCAGAATCCTGCCTTGAGAAGGACGGGGGGGGTTCATGCAGTTCTGCTTTTGTGATACATGACCACTGGAAGGACTCGATACTTCCTCCTGCAAATATGTGGGGCCAGGAAGTGTCTACAGCTGATGATGCATAATGAAAATGTATTTAGGCACCCCAGCTCTATAGAACAGTCCAAAAAAAAAAAAAACCCCACCCTAAGCAGATAGGGTTAATATCAGTAAGCATCAACTCACTAAAAAACAAACAAACCCCCCAAAACCAAAAAAAAACCCGAAAACCCAACCTCATTGCCATTAAAAGCCAAAACTGCTATCCTTCAGTTGTGATGAAGACTTGTTGTCTGAACAAGGTGGAACTGATATTAGAAAGGTCTCATGTCAAAATAATTTAATAAAATAGCTACTTGAAAAGCATTAGGGAAAAAAGGCAGATGAAAAAATACACAATTAATTATTTTGTTTTGGTAGCTGATATGTAATTAACTAATTAAGTGGGTAATTTACCCATTTTGCTTCATTTCTCTCCTCTTAAAACATGGTCTGAAAATGCTGTTATTGTACCAGACACCTTATAATCAGGGTTTAAAAGTCACACTGTCATGTTCCAGATATAAGAGACTCAATCACTAAGAGAATTTGAAACTTCAGAGCAAGATTGTAGGTTGTGTTTGGATTTCAAGAGCAGAAGTAGGCTGAGCTTTGGCATACGGTTTTAACAGAGTGGACAAATAACCATGAGAACTACCGAGAGCTGTGGCTCATCAGCATCACTGAAAACCTTAACAGACTACAACTCTTGAAGTTATACTCTAATTAACCACCACTACAGAACCCTAAACAAAAAATAACTCAGAGTGTCCTGTAGTGAGTGTTAAGAATGCAGTCAAGCTCAGGTGATTCAAAGTGGTCTCTTCTCTTAGGATTCAAACCATTTATGAATCCACACTGTGATATCCAAGATTTCACAGTCCTAACTCATTTCAATTAATTGTAGTACTGGATAAAAATAATTTGAGCTGAATAAATATCTTCAAAAGCCATTAGGTCCCTGAAGATAGATATCCTAAGGGTTTCCAAGAAAGAGAAATTACTTTCCCAAGTGGTGAAATGGAAGGGAAGGAGAGAGTCTTGCACTCACCTCTCCCACACTCTTCATGGAGCTTCCAATCCGGTTGGACGTATGCTGAAAACGGTCCAAATCCCAGCGGGGTATCTTCGTAACAATGTAATCCAGGCTGGGCTCAAAGCAGGCAGAGGTTTTTCCTGTCACCACATTCTTGATTTCTGGCAAGGGGATCCCCAAAGCAATTTTGGCAGCAATGAATGCTAATGGATCCCTGCCATAGAGGAGAGGCAGAGAATGGTAGAGTGGGAAGTACTTTGCTTTTACAAATCCCAGGAACGGATCAAATTAAACAGATGTGAGGTAATTTTCCCTCCTCAACTCAATGGAAGGTTGCTGTGCTCAAGCACAGCAGGGTCCATCCAGCTTCCGACCCTAACACATTGTAGAGCTACCTACCCAGATCTGGGACTCGCTTTATCATCTGCAAACCACCATTTTAAATATCTGTCACACCCACAGTGAGACCACATAAACAGGTATGTTTTGCTCCAGGTCTGCTATCCAAAAAGAAAACAATCAAAACGCCCACTGTCCAACATCATGGGTTACCTCCAATGTGCTATGGCACTTCAACGGCCACAAGAGTTGTTGAGAACTGCAAATGAGAGATTAATTCATGCCTCTCAACAGCATCTGCAAAGTGCAATTAAGAAGCCAATTTTTAAACAGCCTGCTCTGACCATCCTTATCTTGATTAGTTTAAGATTAGCCAACAAAACAAAGGCAGCTAGCAATACCATTTGCATCAATCTGACAGACAGCTCATTAATAACTGTGCCCTCTGGGTCCCAGAGATGATTTGCAGGCAACATATGGATACAGTGGATATGCTTTGTAAGGACAGCTATTAGGCTCCCACACACACACCTCCTGGGAGTTTTTCCATTTGTAGTAACAGCATCAGCAGGCTGGAATGGACCTGGAGGGCTCACTAACCCCTTCTTCCATCTCCCAGCAGAACTGACTCTCCAAGGGTCAATCCTAGCAGATGCTGACAAGAACTGCTCTTAGAAGGTTCCCATGCAGAAATCTGCACCTTACTGATCTGACCGCTACAGAGTTCTCCCTAACAGCCAACTTCAGTCTTTCTTGATGCAAATTAAGCCTGCACCTCCTTGTCGTAACTGCATGGAGAGCAGATGCAGGAACTCTTCGCCTTGCAGCTGTCACTTACATATTTAAATACACTGATCCAAGTCCCTTATTGTAATTATCTCTTTCTGTTCTTCTCCCCTCAATTTTTTTTTATTCATTTGTTTGTTCTGTAGTATTTTGGGTTTTTAAAATAATCTTACCCAGTCGCCTTGGAGGCCAAAGCTGAACTTCTCGAGAGTCTGGCATTAACTTCAATGATGTAGTACTCCAGAGAAGTTGGATGCAGAGCAAACTGGATATTACATTCTCCCACGATGCCCAGATGTCGGACAACTTTGATGGCACGATCTCTCAGCATCTGAAATTCCTCATTAGTGAGTGTCTGGCTTGGAGCCACTACAACAGAATCCCCTGTTTGTCACAAGGTAGCAGAGAAGGAAAATGAGAAGCAGTTCAGCAGCAGTAAATTCTAGCCACACAGATCACTTTCTTTGCTAACCCATTGTTAGCAATGAAGTTACCACAGACATTCAAACCTGTGGATGCACAGTTGATGAAAAGCACAGATAACTATAGGTCCAGAGTTGGAGAGGCCAGGCAATCTTACGGAAAACAGGAACATAGGAGTAGCTTTAGCCTAACAATATCTGTTTCACACCCTAACTGGCTGCATCCAAGACTGAAGAGTATTTCTAGAGCATGCTTCATCAACCCGTGTCAATAACAGCAGGCAGAAGAGTACTGCATAAAAAAATTAATGAGCCATTTCCAGTGAGCCACCCTGCGCCCCAGCCTACCTGTGTGGACTCCCATAGCATCAATGTTTTCCATATTGCAGACAGCAATACAGTTATCAGCAGCATCTCTCACAACTTCATACTCTATCTCCTTCCAGCCAACAACCGACTTTTCCACCAGAATTTGGTTAGTCATTGCAAATGCCTGGGAATATGTTAGGGAAAATAAACAGTAAAAAGGAAAACCTTATTAGAACATGTTCCATGTTTAAGACTTCTGTGGCTTATCTCCAGACATCCTAGGCCAACACGAAAATTGAAAGATGAACATAAGTGAAGTTCATAGCACCAATGACAAGCACTTTATATTTCTCTTTTTTTGAAAAAAAAAAATGCATTAGCTTCATTTGAAAGGCATAGAAAATATTTATGTGATCTGATGGGAAAAAAAGCCAGGGCATGTGAGCTTGCAATGGCACATAAATAACAAATAGGGATATAAAATTATCTCAGGCTTCAATCATACAATGGACATATGTTTTTGTTTATGTATGTGGGCAGCCCCACGGACTTCAACAGAACTCTGCAGAAAACTAAATGACTAAGTGATGGGGAGTGTGGGTGCCAGCAAACAGTATGTAATTAATAGCACTAATAATGCTGCTTATCATTGGCATACTAACCAGAAGCAAGATTCGTGATTTATTCTTAAACTAATCTTGAAAGCACTCCTCGGCACAAGAGACAAAAATGAAAAATATAGTTTTTTGGTAAATGAGCATAATCTAAGTGAATAAATGGCCTTAATATTAGCAGATAGAAAACATTAATCAATTCTTGCTGAAAATCCTAGAAAGTAACGGGCACATTATCAATCCATCCTTTAGCAAAGCTTCTTGTTTTAATGCTGCCCATGAATCAATCTTCAGTCTGGTCCCCTCTGTAGTTAGCTCAAGCTGTTACTCAAATGTTGCCCTTAGCTCAGTTGCCAAACTCACAAAAAAAACAAAAAAACAAAAAAAAAAAACCACCACCAGTTTGAGGAGTGGCACTTCATACCCGGCCTAAGCAGAAACTGAATTTGCAATGATGTAGCGGGAACACCTAACCACACTTGTAAAACAATCTATGCTGCTCCTGCATTACTCTCTGTTGCATTCTCTCACTCAAAATGAACAGACTTGGGAGACGAGCTCAAGGCCAGGCTACTTGAACTAGCTGTGCTATGAGACATCCATAGGTGTTCAGTTATCTGAATTATATACGATTCAAAATCCAGTGTCTGGAAATCCAGTTCACAGAATTCCTGCAGATCATCATAACTGAAAAGAACAGAGTTTCTGCTGGGCTGTGGAAATGAGTGTCCAAAGTTGAGCTAATTCAACAAGACTCAAATTGTTTCTCACTGTAAATTTTGAAATACTGTTCTCCATTCAAAATGCTGAAGCTCTTCTAGAATAATCTTTGAGAAAATGAAAACATTTACTTAGAAAGTAAAACAGAATCAGACTTTTGGTAGAAAAAAAAGGAATGTTTCCAAAACATGAAAAATTTACTAAAAATATGAACTGCCCCACTTCTAAAATTTTACAGATAATAAGATGTTTATAAAGAGCAGGTTTTTTACAGATTTCAGGGGAAAACTGAGATGTTCAAAACCACTTAAAAAAAACAAAACACCAAGAAATGCTGATAAAAAACAGGTTTTCCTAGAGAAAAACATTTTTGATCTAAACCCTTCAGACAGCTGCACTCCCAGGGTTTCTGGGTGAAATTCTCCATTCTCTAAACACAGATCACGCATGAGCTTGGGCAAGCGAAGTGTTTTCCGACCTCAGCCATCAATCCGTAAGATGGGGTCACTGTGCCCACTGCCGCCTCCTGCATCTGTCAGTCCTGTCCACTGAGCCTCCCTGCGACAGACACCGCCTGAGCAGATGTTTGCTCAGCACCAGGCACACTGGACTCAAAGTCTGTTTGCATGACCACAGTGTGGAGGAATACAAAAACATAATTTTCACATACAGCTCTTACTGGCATCAGCAGTATTTCTTCCTAGAGATACATGAAAGGTTAAAAGGTTCACCAAATCAGGAAAAGACAAACCCAGGAATTTTAGAGACCGATTGGTAGGTATTTATTTCCTAAAATTCTGCATTTTTGCCAAGGAAAAAAGCTTCTGTTTTGTTTTCCCCAATTATATGTTTACTTTTCACAGCAACTGTATAAAAAACAGTCCCAGATTTCCTACAGAAAAAGAGCTGTCTCTTCATAGCCAGAGACAGCTGGTGGATGTCAAATTATGAAGCATCGTCCCGTTAAATATCTACATGAGCTTTTGACCTAGCAAAAATACCATCTTTAGACAGAAACACAGCAGAGGCCCAAGTCTCCCAGCTCTTCTGTCCCTGATACTACATTATCACTCAGCATTTCAAATGTTTCAACTTCCTTGACATCTTTCATGTGCCATTTACTCCTGAAAGTAGGTGAATATAGTCCACTATGTTTCTTTTTGGACCAAAATTGCTGAAATGCTCAAATTATGACTTGTTTCTCATTAATTTAACAGATCTGTCATTTAACCATTTTCATTACCCAAGTCAGCAGGCATTATGAAAAGAGGGCATTAAAAGGAATCAAGATAACATTTTACAGATAAGATGAAAGGTAGGGTATGTACGATTCCAGTGTCTGTGATTATTAGAAGAATATTTGAGAAAATCAGATGTCCAGACTCTATTCCCAGAGCTTGCAATTGCAGACATACCTTCGTACCAAGGTCCAGCAAACTTTCCTTATCAGGACATATGCCTGACCCCAGACCACCAAGGGCATAAGCAGAGCGTATCATAACTGGGTAGCTAATCTTTTCAGCTGCCTTCAGAGCATCTTCAATCTTAAAGGAGAGGGAAACACATTTCAGAGATATGGTAACAAATTAAGATGAACAGAGTCTTCAGCTCTGGTTACAGTTAACTGGAAATCCCATCAGTAAGGCACTAAGCTCTCTAAAGAGAAAATGAAAAGAATAAAAGTTGGCTTTGTAACATTGCTTTGTTCTGCCAAACAGCAGAAAACTGGAACATGGACTCAAGGTGGTGACTTCTGTCCTTAGTTATGTGTCGATTTCTTTGCTGCCTTTCCATGCACAATGTCCTTACCCGGTCTGTCTTCACAGACTTTAGCAAGAAATAACCCCTCCAACAGACATCTTGGCTTAACACCTGTTTGGTTTCCTCCAAAATCAAACAAGCCTTCCCACTGAAACAATCTTTTGTTTTCACACTCCTGTCCTCAAGAAGGATTTCAGCACTGCTGATTTTGAGGACCTGAAAACCTACGTCTAAATGGCTTGTGTAAGATAAAAAGAAAAAAAAAAAAGTATTCACTGAAAGGTTATATATTTTTGTGCTGCAGCAGAGGTCACCCCAACCTAATTTACTTTTCTTGTCATTGGGTAAATTAGCTTAGGCTTACCAAGTGATTAACTGTATTTTCACTCATTTTAAATCATGGTGAACCTGCATCATCGACTGTGGAGTGCTGATGAAGGCATACAAGCTACAGTACCCACAGCTGTATTCAGCTTTCACTCAACAAAACTAGAAATTTTTATTTTTTTTAACAACTCAAATGGGCAACAGTAATAGTAATTGCATCTTCAAAATTGTCCGATTTACCGATTCCACTGCAAAGCTAGGAGCAATCTTTTCATTTAGCTCAGTCATTTTATCGGAAAAAAGCTTTCTATCCTCTGTAGCCATGATGGATTCAACTGATGTACCTAGGACCTTCACACCATACTCCTGCAGGATTCCTTGCTTGAAGAGTTCCACTCCTGCAGAGCAAACAAAGCCACAGTTTTGAGGACTGATGGTAGATGAAGAAAAAAGCATTCAGAAGATATATGACTAGCTGACAACTTGTCTGGTCTCATCAACAGCTAATTTTATTATTCTTTATCAGTATTAGAACTCAGAACCATAACATGAAAATTTCTGTCCTAAAATCTATGAAACCGGAGACTATTAATAAGGTTGCTGCTTGACCATCATCTGCAACATGGTTGGATACTGTTGCAAGGAGCTAAATGAAGCTAAGTTTGACTTTCGATCTCTGCCTCAAGGTGGTCTGAATATCCTCAATTCAACTATGATAACTAAGGCACAAGCTACAAAGCAGGATATATGAATTACTTTTAAGCATCAAAACCAGCAATTAGATGTTATGTTCACAGCTTAGCAATTACTCCTCTATGGCCAGTATGTCTGCCTGTATCACTTAGTAACCTGGGCAATATATGAGGCACACGGGTCTTGCAAGTCTGCACAAATAGAGTGTGCTGAACACATGATGAAAACCATGAGTTTTCCTGCCACGGCACCTGTATCATACTCACCACAGTTGAGAGCAGTCTGGCCACCCATACCCAGAATTAATCCATCAGGACGCTCTGCCTTGATGACCTCTGTGACAAACTGTGGAGTGATGGGGAGGAAGTAGACAGCATCAGCCTGCTTTAAGCCAGTCTCGTTGGTCTGCACTGAAGCAATATTAGGATTCATGAGGACAATTTTCACATTTTCTTCCTGAAAAATGAAAATTTGCATTTAAAAGAGGCTTATTTGGAAAAAGCAGCAGCAAGGAGAGATGGAGTTCAATAGGCAATTCACCACCAGCAGAATTTAGAAAGCCTGGCTCCTTACAAGGGAATTCTGGTATCTTGTACCAGGCTGAGCTAATGCCAGCTCTTTTGTCCCTCTGCCTGTCTGTGAATCTGGAGGGAATGGAGATTCCCACCTGATTCAGAAATTTGGTTGAAATTGTTTAACATATTTAGGAGTAACATAGGGGAGATAGGAACAAACTGCAGCATAACCATGTCTGTCTTCTGTTGGAAGGCAGACTAAAAGTGACAAAGCAAAAAAAAAATTAATCAAAACCCAATATTTTCTTGTTAAGCAGTAGGTCTTTGATCATGGGTATCCACGTAGTTCTCAGATTTTTGTACTGATTAGTAACAGTACAAGCATACATTTTTTGCTTTGACTTTCCATAAAGATACTTTAATTTTCCTGGTGTTATCACTTTAAAGATCTTGTCTCATAACATTTTTATTTGATATTGCACATACTAAAAGACAAACTCTGCCTCTCTATGCAAGACGAAGGTTAGCCAAAACTTCACATTGTTTTTTCTATGTCACAGATGAGAAATTAAGATAGAGTGATAATAAATTTTATCTGTTTCCTGCTATACCAATGGGAGTTTTGCCACTCTTGGCTACAGACAGAAATTCACTACACTTTGCTCAATAATGGAAAAGTCCAAGTCAGAGCTGAGCAGATCCAACTCTCCTCACTCTTAAAATATTAGTGCATAATGAGGAAGCCAACCATCTCAATGATGAGACCAGAATGTGGCCAAAGTTAAAAAACACAGCAACCACAAGCAGATAAGGAACAAGGGCTGGAGGCCAGAGCTCCCTGCTCAACAGGCTCCTCTTGATGTAAATGGGAACTGTAAATGGGTTTAGATTGGACATCAGGAAAAATTTCTTCACCAAAAGGGTTGTGGAGCATTGGAACAAGCTGCCCAGGGAAGTGGTCGAGACCCCATCCCTGGAGGTATTTAAAAGATGGGTAGACAGGGTGCTTAGGGATATGGTTTAGCGGTCGAATGGCAGTGTTAGGTTAACGGTTGGACTTGATCTTAAAGGTCTTTTCCAACCTAAACAATTCTATGATTCTATGATTACTGCTTTGTTGAAAAGGTGGACAGGGAATTGCAAAGACTGTAGCCTCATTTTTACAAAAACTCATTCTAATGTCCATCAACTTCTTGTAAGGCAATAAACTCCTACAAACAAACAAACCATTTGCAAACAGTGCTAATTATAGAAGCAAAATACATTTTAATAGAAAGATTTGCTAGATGGAAGTAGTGGAGGTTAAGAAACAACAATGAAGGCTCATTAAAAACAGGAACTGTGATCAGAGATTTAAAAAAGAGCTAAAAGAAACAGAAAGAAGGTTGGCTAAGTCAGCCATTCCTCGAGCAAATGTTAAGGCAGTGTTGCTGAGACTGATATAGAAATTGCTATTTTTCCCCAGTTCACAATAAGCATGAACATGCCATGGGGTCTTTCTGTGTTTGTTTAAAATTTGTGATTGCTTGACCCATTGGTTTGGAGGAACAAATATATAGCTCACCTGTAGCAGTGGGATTTGCACTCAAAGCTCTGACTGCTCAGTTCATGTATTGGATAACATTTCTTCTCCTTCCTTTGGTAACTTAAAACACTGCCTTAAAGACTGGCTGTAAATTTCTGCTGACCTTTTTTCTCCATGAAAAGGATTTTTTTCCCTGAAGCACACTTTCCTTGGAAATGTGTGAAACAGGGAAGGGAAAGAAGAGATAAAATCCTTATGGAAAATATTTCAGATTTAGACAAATGACCCCAAACTGTGTAGTTTTCATGGTGGTGCTGAGGAAAAAGGGTAGATGTCTAACCAAAACATCCTTCTCTAATAAATGTATTCAGAAATTCACAGCTATAATTCTGTCGTAATGAATGGGGGAGGGAGAGGTATATAACTTTTGAACAAGCTGGTGTATCTGTCCATCTCAGCCCTTTCTTTCCTACTTATCTGGGGCAGTGATTAGGAAGATAATTAATAAGAGAATTAATGCTCACTGTGTTAAGAGAGACACATCATACTGATATCGCATCCTCTGGCCCAACTATTCGGGACGTTAGATTTTAATTCACTTGCTCTTTGCCCTTGCAACCCTTTCCTTCAACTTCTGCCTTTCTCATTTTTTATAAGCACATAGCACTCTGCACAATGGCCACCCATCCTGATTGGAGATCTCTGTTACAACTTAATTAAAATAGTGGTTAAAATACAATACTCCAGGAGGGCTCCATTCCTCTTTTTGTGTAATATCCACCTGTATTCAGACCAGTTGGGAGAATCTCCACAGCAAGTAATCCAGAAGGTTTTTCAGATGACCATAAGCCAGTCCCTGTGGTTCACAGATGCTTCCAGGTCTTGTTCTTCAGAGGGTGTTCCTGCTTTTAATGAACAGTCTTGCAAATACGAGTTTACTGACTGGGGAGGTCCCAGCTCCACAGGGTTTTGCTCTTTTAAAGAGGCACTCATTTAACTGTATAGGACCAAATATTAACAGTGACACCTTCTTATAATTAATTGGCATCCAACAGACTAGGAAAAACAGCAGTACATAGCAGAACATCCAGCAGTGAGAAACCATATTGATTATTTATTTAAAAAAAAAAAAAAAAGAAAAAAAAAAGAAAAAGAAGAAGAAGGAGAAGGAGAAGTCTAATGGAAAAGAAATCTCTCGTCTCCTGTTAATTGTCCCTGATCTCTTCCACCCATGCTCTGTAGCTTTCCCCCCAGCAGCCACTGACCAACCACCTTCTCTCCTGCATGCAACTGTAAATCATTCTGCTGGAGACAAGGTCAGGATGTGCAGGCACTGCCACTGGAATGGCTGATTAGCCTGCAGATCCGAGCAGTTGGCTGGTGGTCACAGGAAGGGAAAGGGCACTGTGGGAGGTCAAGCCAGGAAGATACCAAAAAAAAACCCCCAACACTTTCTTCCACAAACTGGAGCTGTTTGAAGGACGACAGAGGAAAAAAGGGAGAGAGATGTGTCCTTTCCAACTTAGGTCATTATCTGAACTCACCAACTCTGGGATCCTCCACTCCTAACTTGTTCTTGTTTTCTTGGTGACGTGGCCACTTCAAACTAGTAGCCAGCAACAACAATACAGGACACAAAGAAAGCGTATACAATACAAGATGTGTTGTAACACTGTGACCAACCCAGAGCAACTCCACATTATATTTAAGATTACTGTAATTGATTTTTAACTTCTCTGACTCCAGGGTCAGCACAGGAATAGAACAGCACTGATGTCAAAACAGCCTCAGAGCCACTAACAATCATCATCTCATCTGAAGGCAGCTGCTATATCTGCTCTGAATCTGTCAGACAGACCTCTACAAGCTCTCCTCCTTCTACACATGAGGTTAGGCATGAACTAGGGGGCCCAGGTAACTGTTACATTACCAGTAATAACCCCATCACAGGAATACTGCTATGCTTCTACACCTTCTTCTAGCACAAGTTTTTCCCCCAACACCCTTTCTAGGCTCACAGAATCACAGAATGGCAGGGATTGGAAAGGACCTTCAGAGATCATCTAGTCTAACCTCCCTGATAAAGCAGATTCACCTAGAACAGGCTGCACAGGACATCGTCCAGGCGGGTTTTGAACATCTTTAGAGAAGGATACTCCACAACCCCCCTGGGCCACAGTGCTCTGTCAAAGTAAAGTTCTTCCTCAACAGGTTCTTTGCAATTCTGCAACATGAAATGGCCAGAGCGAATTAGACCCCAAAACCCACCATGTGAGCACACTACACAGGTTGCTTCAGCACAAGCACTATTTTAAATGCATGTATTTATCAGGCATGTACAGAAGTACACATGCATTTTTGTTTGCTTCAGAATGCAGCTCTCAAAGTTTCAGAAAGGGAACATCAGAAACTGGGTAGTGAGTTTACTGGACAAAATTAATCCAAAGGAATGACTTTTCATTCATTCCTTTCAAGATTATGAATCTATTCTGGAAACAAGACCAGGTTGGATGGGGCTCTGAGCAACCTGATCTAGTTAGCGGTGTCCCTGCTCACTGCAGGGGGGTTGGACTAGATGGCCTCTAGGGGTCCCTTCCAACCCAAACCATTTATGATTCTATGAAACAAAACTTGATATATATGAACTTTAAAAAGTTCATCCCGTTTAAAATAAATACCATTCATAAAAGCTGTCTTGATAAGGGGTTCATAATCTTTTGCATAACAATCTTCACAACAGCCAACCATTCAATTGTTGTTATTATTTGTCCATCTTGCAGCATATTGGTATATCACAAAAGTTTCAGTAATTTCAGCTCAGGTGTAGCTGACCATATTTCTCCTCTTCATTTCCATTCAATATGACAAGCCTGGACTGACCAGTCACACATTAGAAATAACAAACTGCTTGAGGACTGTAATGGAAACCTCAAAAATGTCACTTTCTGGAAGGTAATTCTGAATGGTTAACTCACATCACTCAGCCAACAAGTTCACAAACAAAAACCATCTAAATTCCCCTACAGTCATTTATTCTCCCCAGCTTCCCTGCCACAGTGATACTACAGTTGGATGATCATATAGTTAGCTGTGAGAAGGGAAAGTAAATTACATGAGGTTAGTATTTTCAGAGTATCCTCTCACCTTCATGGCTTTCACAGCCTGGGATCCAGAGTAATCAAATTCCCCTGCCTGACCGATTGACAGACCCCCGGATCCTAGGATGAGAACTTTGGAGACCTAGAAGTGTCAAACAGCATAGAAATATCACTCCCATGGTATTGGATGTTGAAATGAACAGAGACTGTGTGGCACTGAACAGCCTCAAATTATAAAACATAACTTTTTCTAAAAGAGAAGAAAAGTCACCTCCAAAGCCATTGCAGTTTTATTTCTAAGAATATTTCTACTGGACTTCTCCCATATATCTCTGCTTAGAGAAACACATGACTTATGCATAGGGCATACAATAAACATGTTAATTGTATCATGTCCTTATAGACAACCATGCCTCACTTCAGCTGCCCATAAAGTCCAGCTGCCTTCTCAGACAACAAAACTGTATGAAATTCAGCTCATGCTAGGAATTTCAGACTTATTTGCTAAGCAACAGAGCATTGACATTATGCTGCTGACAAAATCTCATGGCCAGATTATCCCAGGGTACCTATACACTGCTATGAGAGTACCTTCTTTGGGAGAACTAGAAAGAAAAATACATGAAACATCAGATCTTAAAACTTTCTCAAAGAAAAGGGTTTTAATAACACAAGAGATGCCCAATGACTGCGAGACAGGCAGCTGACAGGCCTTTTGTAAGGGAAGCCTCCTTTGACTTCCATGGTCAGCTTTTCGGGCTGTTTTGTACCATGGGTTCAGTAGGAATTAACAAGCTGCTAGCCTCACCGACATGCATGAATAATGAGTATCTGTACACTGACCTCCACTCTGGAGGTTGTTGCTCCAGCCTTGGGCAGGACTGAGGAAACGGTAGTGCCTTTCCCTTTCTTAACCAGTGAAATAAATGAATCAAACAGGAACTAGGAAAAATGAGCACATGTATTTAATCACCAAAGCGGAACTAAGTAAATACCAAGCAAAGAAGGAAAAAGCAGGCCATTTGTGAGCTCAAGCTATCAGCTCTGCTCTGCTACCCTCAGAAGGTAGGTTTACACCATCAGAGAAGAGAGAATCATTATCTGAAATTTATTTAACAACTTTGACATATCTGACAAAGCTGCATTCAAGAAAGTGAGGTCATATCAGGAAGAAAACACATATCAATCACATCTGTATGCTCTTCTTGTATATGGCTGGCAGTGTAATGAATGAGCATGCATTAAAATATAAAGTACAGAAGATACACTTAACTAGCTTAAGGGAACCATCTGGAACGGAGCCTGCTACAAAGCTGGGATCTGAAAAGGTATATCTAAACATCAGTTGTGCTAAACCAGTATTGTCCTTCCAGAGGAGATCCCAGAGAAGCTGTGAGAAAAGTGTTTTCCAGCCAGGCCAGGCAGGGGAGGCAGAATGACCATCACTGGCATGCAGGCAGCTGCATGCAGTGGGACAGTCTCCCCACCTGACCCCACACTTGCAGAGCTTCTGTCCAGATGGCCCATGAAGCTGGCTGCTGGGAATCACCTATAGAATGAGTATGGGTGGGTCCTGCAAGCCTAGTGGGATAGGCACTATGTTATCAAACCCATCCCAGCAGCTGGAGTGCAGAGACTTGGAAAAGACACAGCTGAGGGTTGTTTTCAGTTCTCTGAGATTCACTAGTCAATCAGATTGCTAGGAAACTTCCTGATATCAAGAGATTTACTTGCAGGTTTAATCAACATCATCAAATTAAGATTAAAATAAGCACTTTATGTATTCTTCCATCTTCCTCTCTCAAGAAATGCTAAACAGTTTATTTATGTTCAGACATGCCTCCTCTGCCTTCCACATCCGCTGTTGCTTCTTAGTAATACTCTGTGACTACGCAACCAGTTGTTAGAGAATTTGTGCGAAGTCACAGATGGAGGATTAAAATTTCATTTCACTTAGGAGAACCAGAGTGAAGAAGTGTGAATCCATTTACATAACTCTACAGTAATTATAAAATTTGAAAGTGGAACTAAAATGTATTAGAAAATTAATGATTTTATTACAAAGCATCTGGCTAGTATTTTTTTCTGTTAAGATAAAATCCTTTTCCGCTTGCAATCACCCCAGGTACAAGAGATTTGAGCCTGATCCTGCAAAGGCTTAAGCACTTCAGTAACTTCCAACACACAAATAATCCCACCAGGACTCAAAGCGTACACATCATATGAATGGAATCATTGATCCAAAGCACACAGAAGTCAATAGATGCCTTGCTGCTGATTGTAATTAGCTGTGGATCAAGCTAAGCAGACACAAGCCTATGCATGACTGCGCCCCCTGTTAGGATCTTGATGTTTCCAAAACCAAGATTTAAGACCATCACCAACATAAAGACTTGCCACTGTAGCCAGTACATATCTGCACTCCCTAGGCCATCTGAAAGCAAGCGCAGATCAACTCTGATACAATACCTCTGTGTCTCTTGGCCCGGGATTCGCATCTGGGTAGAACTGTGCTGTGAAAATCGGTCTGGTCTCATGCATAATTCCCTGCAGGAATAAAAACAATTATCTTGGACACCTCCTTGCAAGCAGGCAAGAGAACAGAAAGCCACACCTTTCCCCTGTAAGCACTAAAGTCCAAAGGACGGGGGTGTTTCTAGGGCCTGCCAAATTTACACCTATTTCATTCCCAGTCTTCAAACAGTATCTTATCTGAGGAGTCACTGAGCCTCTTGTTCTTCTGCTAACACTCTAATGCCTGTATA
Organism: Egretta garzetta; assembly: GCF_000687185.1. NCBI lineage: Eukaryota > Metazoa > Chordata > Aves > Pelecaniformes > Ardeidae > Egretta > Egretta garzetta. The sequence continues at coordinate 2,020,717 of NW_009258281.1, forward strand.
ACCCACTGAGCCGCGCATGGATGAGAAGCATAGTGGAGACATCACTTCTACTACAACAGCAAATACTACTAAGTTGTAAGCACTTAACAGAGCAGATAGGCTTGTCTCCCTCCAGAGGCAATCCTGGACCAGGCAGAGAAGAAACACATACATAGCAAGAAAAGATAACCTTGGACAAGGCTGTTATGGAATGAAAGGTTTTACCATCCTGATGTGGTTGGTTCTGTTCCAGGACAGATGGATTTGGGTCACGCTCTTTAATTCCGTAACACACCTTAAATACTGATACAGGGCCTATGATCTCTGCTCTGCATTGTTTTCAGGCATGTGATGAGGTGGGACCACTGCTCTGGACAAACAATAGCTATGAAGGACCTAAACTGAGTTTGGAGACAGTACTTGTAGTTTCAGTTAGAGCCAGGAAAAACAGACTTCTTATTTGTGTGGCCTGATAGCACGAAGCAGCGTGGTCCACTGGGAGACTACCCTGTAGCTGTTGCTGCTTACAGCTCCCGATTCCAGATGGCAGCAGAGAAGTCCCTCAAGAGGGAACCCAGGAAAAAATAGTTCTGATACAACCTGATTCCCTTAGGAATGGACAAAGGAGTCCCAACAGCTCCTAGAGAGCAACACTGCCATCCAGAGCATGCTGGCATAGGACAGGGATAAGAGATGAGCTACTGACCACAGCCGATCCATTCTGGTATGAGTTTTCTGCCCTCAGTCTATCACGTTTTCCCTAAATGCTCATGCTACTTCTAGTTACATACAAATATCTTCTAAAAATATTCACTCTGTGGCTTGTCAGTATTTGGAAACATGTGTAGGCCCTGTCCAGCTGTGATCAGTCACAGGTCAGTCACAAGAAATGCTTTTTTCTCTTTCAAACAGAAGAATGCAACAGACTGCACGAGAGCCCATCCAACGCTGTTCCTGTTTGTGCATCCCATGGTAAACCAACATTGTTCCTTGTTCCTCTCCATCTATAAAGGTTTAGGAGACTGATGTTGCTTTGGGGCTCACAGAAAAACAGTCCTTTAGCTCACATAAAAGAATGTCGTGCTTCTAAATCCAGAAGACTCATGTCCAAACTTATCACCTGCTTTATGCAAAAGCATCATCACACTTGTCTCCAATCTTCAGCTAAAGCAAACATGAAAGGCCTGGGGATGAAAGGGTTCAGTTTGTCAACACAGCTAAAACAAACTCATTTCAAAAATTGAACCAAACTGTAGCAAGGTTTTGCTATTAATGTCTTGTTTGGTAACATTTGTCACTGTTTAGATACATCTGTAAGGATAAAGAAAACAGCAAATGAAAAACAAACTTATTCTAAAACCATCAGCTAGATACTACTGTTCCTCAATCCTGCAAAGCATAGGCATGATATGCCAGAACAGCACTGTTCAATCCGCCAAACTTAATGTGTGGCATTTATACAAAAAAAAACAGAGAGGCATATTCCCATGGGGGAAACTGCTGTTGAAAATACCTTCTTTTCAATGATTTTCTGATAAATAACAAGACTTCACTGGCTTGTACAACACTGGGCCTAAAGGACAAGATTTAAAACAGGCAATTACGAAGCCCGAGATCTGTCTCAATGTCTGTCTGACGTTGTCAAAACTGAGCTATGGGGTATTGTTTTCCTTCCTATGCTTTTCCCTGTTCAGTTGTGAACCTCCAGAGGCCAGGTGTTTTGTTGTTTTTTTTTTTCCCCTACATGGAAATCACTTGACATGAGACCTCTGCCTTAGATCCTGTAAGTTGTTCTCTAGAAGTAACTGCCTCTCTCTCTCATGACTTTAGTCCTTGGAATTCTATTTACAATAACAGACCAAATTAGACTGCAATAATATTCCTTTTCTGCACTGGGCAACACAGACCCAACACACAAAACAGTGACAGAGGCTAGCACACCTGCGGCACAAGCCCTGAGACAACAGTAGCTGAGTGAGCACCACTAATGGTAAGGAAATCACAGAAGTTAATAAGGCAGCTGTTCAAGGGAAGTCAAAAGGTCAACGCTGCAATCCCACACTTTGAGCTAGTATGGAAAACAGTGCTAATGGTCCACCTCCTTTTGGGCTCTAAGGCAGGGCCCCAAGTAGAGTAGATGGTCAGATCGTCAAATTTAATCCTGATAGCTAACTGTAATCTGATTGCAAGCTTCCAGGACGTGAAATAAAGTGAGACAGAGCCTTCAATCACTAGAGGCTGCTAGGTGCTGGTATCTGGAAAGCATAAGCTCACCTCATTTGTTTGATCATTGGCATTCACAAAGAGAGGTTTCCAGCCAGGTGGGAGGGTAGAGCAGTCGATGGCATAACCATGGTTCTGAGCAGTGATGACAGCCTGTCCGTTCATCACATTCAGGACAGGCTGGTTCTGTCCTCTGAAAGAGAAAGGATCAGAGAACATGGAAGTGCTAGATGTGACCAAATGCCACAATTAGGAAGAGCTGCTGACTGTGGGGCTATACATAGTAGTTCAATAGTAGCTGTTCAATACTGGCAACCAATCTCAAAATGATAAATCTGAGGAGAAACTTTGCTGTCCTTCAGTTTGATGGGGATCAATTACATCATGTACTTTCAAAACATGCAGTGCATGACATGGCAGTTTAAATTAAAGGCAAAGAGAATGGCTGGAATGAAGAAGTAACGTTGCTGCCATGCTAGGTCCCGTTAAGACAGTTCAGAAGCAAAGCACTGCTTCTTTGTGGCCTTTTGCAATGCTGAGCTGGTCTATCCGAGCCCTGGGAAGCAGAAGAGCTGCCGCACCTGTTGGCCATCCGCATCCTGTAGGAAGTAGCTCCAGCTGCTATTCCAGTGATTAGATTCCCCATGCTAATTCCAAACAAGGGCTCTGGGCGATTGCTCTCCAGGACCTAAAATGAAAAGGTTTTTAAGAGATACTGGAGTGTCTCTGTTCAGCAATTTCAGCATAAACCATGCTAATTCCGTCACAGCAGCCACACAGACTTGGGAAAAAGCTGAATGAAAGGGTGGCAACAGCCTATAAAAGAACGTTTCCTTCTCTCCTCTGCTTCCAAGGGAAGCCTCGGACCATAGCTTGATGTCTTGGTCTACTCAAGGGGAATAAGCAATGACACTCTGCATTACAGCCATTTAGTGCACGCCATTATTTCAAATGGAAGTACTGTGAAATCAGGGCTGTTCTTTTATAAAGTCACAGAGGTCCTAAAGAGCACAGGGTACTTTAAGGCACTGGTAAGGTAATCATGGTAATCATGCTTACTATGTATTGTTCACCAAGGTCTGTATAGCCTTATTGTAAATACTGGTCTGGAGACAACTCCCAGTGGACCAAGGTGAGGAATACCCCAGGCAGCTGAAATGACTGAACAACATTTGGTCCATAACATGTTAGTACAACCAATTGTTTAGATTTCAGGCACTTAAGAAAAAAAGCAAATAAACAAGAATATTTGGCCTATGGCTGTTACACTTTACCTTTCTGACATTCTGAATCACCTCCTGGGCCTTCATGGGATCCCCTGGACCTCCAGAAATTATAAGACCATCATACTCCATGCTGGTGAAATCATGGTCCCATGGAACCAAATGCACTTCTGCACCTCGCTGGGAAAAAAACAAGGGAACAAGAAATGAAGAGAGGAGGGGAAGAAATGAATTTGTGTCAAGAAGTTGCTCCTATGCTCTCATGTCACAGAGGCTGAGTTTGGATTTCAGTCATTCCTTTGCCAGGGACAATAATGAGGCTTCTCTCCATTACCTGCCCAGATTATTTTCTCACAACTGGTAGACTTAGTCTCTCTGAGCTGTCTCAGCATTTGTCAAGTTTGTCTTACTAATGGAATGCAAAAAATGTGTTCACTTTTACATGGTGCATTCATCCTACCTGCTAAAATAGGGCTTCACAGCCTTGTTCTATGACATGCCAGAAATAGTTCTGCACATCAAAAATTGGACGAACATCCACATTAACTGAAAAACAGAAACAGGGAAACCCTGTACATCTAGAAAATGAGAGGACACCACATTCATTCCTCCTGTGTGCCTAGAAAGGCAAGGACTGCTACACCACTGGGCTAACAACAGGAAAAGATTTTCACTGAATCATAGAATTAAAGAATAACTCAGGCTGGAGGGACCTCAGGAGATCATCTGGTCCAATCCTGCTCAAAGCAGGGGTAACAGTTGCTGACGGCATTGGTCAGCTGAGTTTTCAGTATCTTCAAAGACAGGCATTTCACAACTTTTCTGTGCCCGTGTCAGCCATTCACCACCCTCACTGAGAATCTTCTTCCCCCATTTATTTATTTTTGACAATGTTGGGTTGATCTTCCTTGGTTGTTCATTAGAGAGATTGTGCTTTGTCTTTTTAAAGCTCACCTTCTAGGAATTGTTCTCAGGGCTGAGAGGTTCCTATACAGGTCCTCTTCCTTACCCCCTCAATACAGTGTACCACATTCAGAAAACACCTCCCAGTCCATAAAAATCATCCTAAAAATTGTACCTCATTTTAGGAGGGAAACTGGATGTGTCGAGGTGGAATGAAGGCCAGTGAGTACAGGTGAGGCTTTTATGAAGCAAAACAAGAGATGAAGGATGTAAATCACTGACCTACCTTTACTAGCAGACGGATAATGTTGTGCTTCAATCCACAGTCAACAGCCACAACTTTAAATGGATTCCCTCTGCCATAAACCTTGACTTCCTATAAAAAGGCAGACCATGCTGTAAATGACAGATCATCCCCTGCCCCCAAAACACAGGGAAGAGAAGTAGAATAACTTTTCACCAACATGCAGCAACTGCTACTTAACAATCAATTTACATGGAAATCTCCAGAACTGGAAGACAGACATTAGCACTTCCTTCATTTTTCTATGAAAGTAGAAGTTATAATGCTCTATTATATACTGTTGATTACAGCAGTAACAGCAATCCCTAAGAAATCACTTGTTTCCATAGCTAATGACAAGCTTTTTTCCTGTGTTTCACCTCATTAGCACTGAAGCAGCAAGCCAGTTCTCAGAGATTATTGCAGCCCAAGAGAAATGCCAGATACACAGCGAGAGATTTTCAGCTGAAGTTATCCTACTGATGCCAGGGAAGCAAGGCTACTTCACATCAGCTACAGATCCATCACATTAAACACCACGCTGACCCTCCAGTCACAGTAAGACCAAAGCATAGCACAGCTGGAGATATCCTATAAGTGACCTCTAGTGCACCACACCAGCACAGACCAGGCCAATCACACCACAGAGCATGACCTATGTTCATATGGACCTCACAGTTTTATATATCCAACAACACTTCTCCTCCTCTCCCAGCTGCTGCTCCTTAACCCATTCCACAAAGTAAATTGTCACCAGTCCCAAATCTGGACCATTATGCTTTGTGCACCCATTTATCTATTGGTTGCAACCAGCATGGAAGACAGTGAAGTCAGACCACCGTACATTATATGGGCCTTAATACTGCAGCAGGCTGTATTGACAGACAGCTGTAGCACTGATGTAAGGTTATTTATGGACAGCTTCTTTCTGAAGCTTGCTGAATTATTTTACTTGTTACATGACTGCAGTTAGCACCAGGCTGGGATGTTATTCATCAATAAGCACATAAGGCAGCCTTCTTCCCTCTAAAAATAGACTGTGTTTACCTTCAGCTTCTGAAAGCTGATATTGGTAACTGCACTTTATCCAAAGTGGCTTTTCTCTTGTGCAATACACCGCAGAGAAAAAAAAAAAAAGTTGTGGGTTTTTTTTTTTATTTTTAAACTAAGTAGCTCCCTTTTAATCAGCTTCTTTGGCATTCATATTTCACAGCTGGGCCCCTTTATGAAAAGATGCTAAAATCCATGCCCAATATGCCTGGTGCTGGGTGATGAACTGAATCTTTTCATAGGAGGATTATGACCGGCCAGAAGGAAAAATAGCCCCTCTACAGGGAACCCAAGATGCAGTTCATTAGCAGAATATTACAACTCCTCCCTCTGTGTTATCCTAACTCAGTCCTTGTTTTAACTTTTATCTTCTCAAAGATTGAATTAAAGATATTTTTAGGATGCAAGAGCATGTCCTATGTGAGCACAGCTCTGATCACCATCAGGAGTGACTTACTGCCACGTTAGGAGCAAGGGTTGAAGACATATGGGTGCAAGGAGCCATCTCCCTTCACTACAAGGTTTCAAGCTGCAACACGTGAACTGCCAGTGGTCCCTAATCTACCTTTGAGGACATGACTCACCACAGAGCCAGTACTGTTACCA
>NW_009258281.1:2027017-2028107 GCF_000687185.1 Egretta garzetta
TGGAACACATCTTGTAGTTCACAGTACATAGATGCAAGGTATCCCACAATCCCTTTCTCAGAATGATTAAAATTAAAGTCATATTGAAACTGGGTCTTGTTAGATCACTCAAGGCTTCTGATATGAAGGTATGCTTGACATCAAACATGCCAGTATCTTCACAGTCACCAATACACAAGTGGATTCTACCTCCACAGTCCATGGTGGAACTGTATCACTGCACAGGAATTGTGTGAGTCTTCTACCTACTGTCCTTCAGGCTTCTAGGAGGTGGGTTTCAAAAGCCTCAAGAAGATGAAGGTGCCCAGTTCTCACAGAAACTAACTTAGTGTCATGTGCCAGAGTCCCTTAAGAAAAACGCACCCTCCTTTTAAAAAGGGCTTTTGCAGACCCCTCAATTCCTCACAACATCCATACTTAAAAATCTGCAAATCATTACAAATCAACGGTCTCCCTCAAAGCTTCTCCTTGGCCAGAGGGAGTTGTGAGACAAAACTGCTTTCAGGTACTTTAATTACCTCACTCTCAAAATTCTTTCCTATCCAATTAATTAGGCTATGAGTTGTTACAACATTTCCTTCAACAGCAAGACTGATTTTAGGTGTTGCTGTCTTCACAACACTCCCCCCACTTCTCACACTTACTATTCCTCCGTACTGGAGAGCACTGACCCCTGCATCTGGCTGAGAATATGTCTAGACAGAAACCAGACCAGGAACTGAATCAGGGAACTGTTTAAATATATTCCTTCTAAAGCCAGAGGATCTCCCCTCATCTGTTAAATCCACAGCCTATAAAAAACCTGTCCCAGTCTGAAAGGATGATGTGGGAAGGCTGCAAGCCAGCAATCAGGGAGAGTAGAAACTCCTGCTGGCAATAATGGTGAGAACAAAAAGAGTATGTGGGGCTGTATGTGTAGATAAAAGTGACCTTTTAGCTTCAAGTGGTTAAATCTCTTGTCTGCTTTGGGACCCTGACCGTCACATGCACCAAAATACATCTCTGACAAAGGTTCCTGCAAAATACTCAGTTTTCTAGATTCCCTGGCCTGTATAGGCAATGTTAGCAAATAAAGTCTATAACACTAGCA
>NW_009258281.1:2029025-2038770 GCF_000687185.1 Egretta garzetta
AGGAATCAATCACTCCTAATATACAATTGATAAGCAGAGTCTTGATCTTACTGTATCCTGATTTACATTAAAATAGCTGTTTGGAAACAGATAGATTATCGTGTCCGGTAATTACCAACATTGAACAGCTTACTTCATTTTCAGCTTTATTTGTGATGTTGCTTTTTAAGCCTATAAAATGAAGTTATAAACATAATGAGACCACCAAAGCTCCGTTAATCTTCTTATATCTCCCTTTTAGAAGCTATTGCAGCATCTTTACAGTAATTCTGTCTTAGTAATTGCAGATTTTAGCAACAGCAACCTTACCTATTTTTGAGTTACTGCTCAAAATGGCTCCACCTGCATCTTGCAATCATAGATCACAACCTCAATATGCAATTGCCATCCTTCTGTGTCACAACAAGGCCCTGACTCAAAATACAGTGGAGGCATTGGCATGAGTTGGCAAGATCCCCAAAGGTGAGATTTGCAAGGCAGCCTATGTATTCCAATGGCATCCCAGGTAACTAGTTACTGCTGTAAATCCAAGGCTGGATAGAGACTACGCTTCAAATTCCCACTTGCTCACCAACCAGTCTGTTGCAGACTGCTTCGTGCTCGTGCCACTGGGGAGCAGTTACTACCTGGAGTGTACAGCTCTGGGACTACAGAAGAACTTCTCACCTTTGTTGAAACTTCTGCAATTAAGTTTTGTTTATTTGGGTCTGCAAAATCCATGGGTTGACCTTCAAATTCAATCTTCCCAAGTACCGTGCCCTGTGGAAATAACAACAAAGCATGAGCAAAGGAGAAGCTGTGAACACTGGGACAAGGTGCTGACAGGCACAGCAACTGGAACAGCTGTTTAGAGGTGGTTTCTCAGCGGCTTATAACCATTTCTAGCATCTTCAGAAATTTATGAGCCTTCCTCAGTATCAAAAATCTGTTTAAAATCCATCATTCAGGGGGAAGGCATTGTCAGCAGTAAAATTTGTTAACAGGCAGTTTGGCAAGCTGTCTAGTGACAGTAAAACGGGTTGTATTCCAAGAGAATCAGCATTCAGATCCCCAAATAACCGTTGTGTAGATCTGGGAGTAATCCACAAAGCCATTTGAAGCATTTTGGTTTTGGAAACCCACTGTGAGGTCTTCAGCCACCTCCTGTGGATAGCTACAAGTACAGCAGAGCCCTTTTCTGAATTAGTTGTTAAAAAAAAAAAAAAAATCACTTCCATCAAGAGCTACTCTTTATTGCTGGTACCACCTCCCAGAAGATAGGACACTCTTGCTCTGACAGCACCTATCCTTCTCCACCCTCTGCTTATTAAATTTCACAGTGCAAAATTCCTGTTTTGGCTTTGCTCCACTCCTGGAATAAGTGGGATTAATGTAGGGTTAACCTTTTCTCAGCATGGGGACAGGGTGTGCAATGCAGAACTTCAAGGATGGAAGGGGAAAGAAAAACAGAGGAAGTCAGTGTTTTGTTGCAACTTTTAACGCATAACACTTTCATGATAAAAATTAAACTCAGCTCGCCCTGCGGACATCAGTCCAGGAGGCACACCAGGATTGCTCATTGGGTTTAGCAATACTTCCATGTGATACTTCCATGGTTGGCCATACCTGAAGCATCACTGCCATTTTCCTAGGGCAAGAAAAGAGCCAGCACCTCACATTGCCATGTGCGCTACTAAGGGTAAGTTTTAAAGACAGAGTTTTGCTCTTAACAGTGGCTGACATCTTGAGGAGAACCTTACACCAAAAACTACTCCAGCCTGCTTTGTGTGGGACAGAGCTGAAGAGGTCAGCATCATCTTAAACAAGTCAGGTTCTTGGGAATCACAGAAACTGCTGAGTGCCACCATGCAGTCAGTCCCATAAATGCTGATGACAAAGCCCTAAAGCCACTGCTCTCAAACAGGAACCCTGTGTGTCTTACCTCTCTCCCAGATTATTCAGCCAGATGGTGCCCTGCATTTATCTTTAGAGTCCAACGAGTCACTGCTCATTTCTGCATTTGTCATAATGAAACCCTGTTCTCACCCCTGATTTATAGACACACGTGGAGTGAAATACTAAGTTGTTTTTTTCAACCTGAGGAAACTGGGAGAAAAGGCTACATTATGCACTATTTTAAAAGCCATAACCAATACCACTCTGAGTCCCACTATAATGGGCATTACTACCATACACTGCTAAGTTAGAGGATAAACACCGAAAGCTTATTTACTTTGGATGAAAGGAACGCTGATCTATTAAACAGTATGTCTCAAGAAAGTAGAAAATGTATTGCCATTTTCTCTTGTATTAAACTGCACTTGTCTGCTGTCTATAACAGCAGGACAATGCCCTGTCTTCCCATAAGAATTAATTTCTACAAATATTCCTCTAGTCAAGCTGGGTCATTCATATTTTGCTTTGTGGAATGAAAGGGGGTGCGGGCTTGGACTGCAGACTGCAAATTGACCACCTAAAGAAAAGAGCAGCTTCAAATAATCCATTACAAAAGAAGAGCCTCCAAGGCACGTTTACATTCAGACTGGCTTTGATTACTGTTTTAGCTAGTGTGAAATGTACCTTAACATTAACCTCCTTTCGGTAACATAATCCTGCTCATGTCCTTCAATTGTCAGCTCTTGGAAACCAAAGAAAAGTAATGACTATTCAAAATAATAACAGGCTTCAGCCAAAGGAATCCAGCTTAGGTTGTGGTAGGCATTGCTTTGTCTCTGAGGAGTAGAATTTCCACTGACCAGAGGTGGTGCTGTCTGTGAACTAATATCTACAATATCTCACAGAGTTCTTGCTCTCTCTGACTGTTTCTATCTGAAGCTACATGTAGTTGACAACACTACCTGTTGTGTCTGACACACTAGTCTGACACAGCTACCTGAGGCCTTTCACTTACATCAGCTTGTTTTGGTTTACTTATGTAGAACAGAAAACACAGAGCACAGCCAAGGAGAGGGGGGCTCCCTGGGATCAGAGCATGGCCTCAGCTGTACAGAAGACACAAAGCCTTTGTAAGAGCACGGGGACCTGAACAGCATCTGCGGTCAAAGCAGCCCAGCGGTAGCATGGCTACCCCAGGTGTGCCGCACTGGTAGAAAAAGGGCCCAGCAATAACAACTGGATCAAGGGAAGCAGATCATACCTTGTCACGAATTAATTTGGACAGCATTCTGGTATCAATCCCATACAGTGCAGGCACCTGAAGAAAACACAAGAGAAGGGTAAATTAGAGAACAAGCAGCTAAGACAGGGAAGACAGCAGCCAGATGATCACTTTGCTGAGAAGAACACATCCTTGTTTAAGGATCTCTGGCTGTTAGCAGCACTATTACCAAGGCTGCCTCACTTCCAGTTCTTCACTTCTCCTCCCTATTCCCACTCATAAATAGCTTAGTTCTACAAATCTACTTTCTGCACTGAAAAGCACAAAATAAAAAGCTCATGTGGCAAATATCTGTCTCATTTCTGAGCACTATTTTGCCTTACTTACGAGCACCTAACCCTCTCAGCTGTCACAAGTCAGTGGCAGTCTACCGACACATCCTTGACTCCCATGGCTTCAAAGTCAGTGGGGTTCTGGCAGCTAACAGCTCTTGAGGGTATGACCATGGCGACCACTAGGAGCAGCACTACAGAAACATTTGATGAGAGACTAGAATATAGCCTTATGTGTATCATTGTTATGGAGAACCAAATATTCCCTTTTAATTAACATTCATTCTGGACAGATCTTGGAAATATCACTGCACCCTGAAAAAGAGAAAGGGATGAAGAATCAGAGAACTAAAGAACACAGAATGAGCCCAGCACAGACTGGAAAAGAGTGGTTACCAGCTCAAAGCCAGCAGTTCTTTCCCCTGTTCCCACAGATACAGGTCTGTTAATGTAGTTACCCCTAGATTGCTCACCTGTTCTTCCTGCAACCACTCTCCCAGGCTCCTAGCAGCCTGCCAGTGGCTGTACTCATTGCTGTAATCCAGCACCAGCAAACCTGAAACCTGCGGAGAGAAGAAAAGTAATTTTCTGTACTTGCCCTGTACTTTCTGAGTTTTCAGTATTCATCCACTGCAAACCATATCACAGACAGGACACAAGGCTAGGCAGACACGGTACAGCTGCTCTTATATAACAAAAAGATAGCAAATTTGAGTTTTCACAGGGGAACTGCACAGAACAGGTACCCTTACCCCTTTACCCCTTTGCCAAAGGGGTAAAGACTTCATGCTCTGTCATGATTGTACCTGGGCCCTTTTACTTATGAAATCATAGAATAATGTGGCTTCCAGGTAACCAAGGCTGTAAATTGCATTGAACTGAGAAAATGCTTCTCATTAGAAAGAAAATGGAAATTTAAGACAAGACAAAATGTTTTATTTTGATTCATTTTTTGTTTAAGAAAGCATTTAACTTCTAAGTGACATTTCATTTCAAAAGTCAGCTTCATTTTCCAGTGGAGTTAGATAGTTTATAAAGGAGTCGTTTCACCTCAGGACAGATAACGCATTTCACTGGTTCTGCAATTACATAGGTTTGTTTCATTTTTCAGTACTGCCACCACTGCACAAACACAGCCCTGCTCCTAGCCAATATCCCTTGTCACCACAGTGTAAATACTGGTTTCCGCACTAGTATGTATAGCCTTCTGCACACAACTGTCACCACCTCTGTTTGTGGTAGTACAGGCACATAGAAAAAAGTCTCAGCACACAGAAACTTCTCATTCTCACTGGCATTTTATCTCCGTGTGGCAACCAGTCCTGGGCGAGCACAGATAAATACGAGGCAGAAGGGAATGTGGGAGAAAAGCCATCCAGGACAGCAGTTCCCAAGAACTGTAGCATGTCTATCACTGATGGGAAATACACTGCTTTCAGACAGCACATGGCCTTGTCCAGAAAGCAAGATGGATTATCTTTTGCCACCATTCCTCCAAAGGACAATATCCAGAAGAAGAAAAAGAAAGGGTAAATATCATCAATTCCTTCTAACTTCTGTGAGGGTGCCAGTAAACTCTTGCACACACACACGCACGCACAGACACACTCAGGCTACTAACGCCACCCTTTGGTCAGCTCTGCATCTCCCACTGTTACCTTGATCCCGTCAGACTCCAGAAACCTCCTGAGGCCCATTTCATCCAAAGCAGCTGTGTCAGGCACTCCACCATTCCCAACTATGGGGTTAGCCAGTGTAAGAATTTGTCCTTTGTAACTGGGATCTGTCAAGGCTTCGGTGTATCTAGATGAAGAAGCAACAGAAGAAAAGTACATTGGTCCAGAGTTGAAAGGAAAATGAAAGAGCCAGTGAAAACAAGACAGGTCTGAATTCCCATATGACAAAAAGACAGAAATGGTATTCATGTGGAAGCATTCTCAGTATAAAAGCAGACACATCTGTGAATCTGCCCTGACTTTGCCATCTCTCATTAAACATTTGACACTGAGAACAAGGAAAGGCTTTGGCTTCTCATGTTTCATTTAAGAAAAGCGCAGGAGCTATTAACAAACTCAGACTTCTTGTGATTTAACATACGGTAAACAACTACACAAAGTGCAGAGTGATCACAGTAAGTGCATGGCATATCACTTGACCCACAGATAACAGCTTGGGCTTGGCCATTCCCTGGGCATACCCTGTGGGCAGTGCTTTGTCATTGCTGTGTCCTTCCCTCCACGAAGTGTAAGAACTCACCCATCTCAGTGGCAACAGAAAGCTCAAACTGAAAAGCCAACAGATAACAGAGCTGTTTGCCCAGACTTGGTCCCCTCCACAGTCTGGAGCTTGCTGATCTTGAGATGCTCAGGGCTGTAACTGTTCTTTCTGTGGGGGAGCAGGTAGACAAATCTATGCCTATCTTTCTGTCTGGGGATCAGGGAAGCAGCTGTGAATCATCTTTGTGATTCCTCACTACTACTCTGGGTTCTTCTTTCCTACCTGCTCTGTCAACAAACCCTGTCATGGTACCACTTCTGCAGCTTCTGCCAGCAGAGGCCTGGCCTCTCTTCTAGGCAATCTCCAGGTTCCCACCCCACAGGACACCATACATTTCTCCTGACAAGACTCCTAAGTGCTTGGAAGTTGGTTTGTGTATCTCTGAGGAAGGTAAGTTGAGGGCAATGTTTTGGGATTCAGCAGTCCACCCTGGTCACAAGGCCCCAGAGCACATCCTTGTATCTTTAGCCCAGACAGAAGCCTCAGGAACAGCAACTTTGTTCAAGCACCTGCCTGAATACCCTTCTCAGCAAGGAGACATCTAAAAGCGTGGTGGAACATTCTTCTGCAGTGGAGGATCAAACCTAGGATTTTGCAAAGTAAAAGCTCTGGATTCAGTAGACCCAGTCTCACTTTCAACCCCAAAAAGGGGGACAGCATAAACATGGTCTACATGTCCATGCTCCTATTCTTCAGCTTCAAATTAACATGCAGTCCTTCACTTTCTCCCTTATACTGTAGCATACTGTTGCAGCAATCCATTAAACAATTGCTGTCTTTCAACCCAAAAGCAGCTGTAATTTAGCAACAGATGAAGTTATCCACACAATATTTAGCCAAATGCATAAAGACACTTCAGGATGAATCTGCCCTATACAAAATATAATTTATTATCATCTTTATTGTTTAAACAATACATAATTGGCAACTGCAGCCATCTACCAGATATCAGCAAGTCATGAGAGACAATTTTATGGAACATCGGACTTACTGCCAGAAGATTAATTGTCAAACATTGGGAAACTCTTCATAAAACCTGGAATGGTTGCAGGTAGATATAAACAACGCAGTTCACCGGCCAGCTCTGAGAAATGACATGTCGAATGAACAACGGCCATTAAATATTTCCAGGTAAGCCTCTCCTGCTGTTCAAATCTATACTTCCTGCTGCAGGTAAACAATCACGCAAAGTGCAGTGTGATCACAGAACTGCAGTAAGTGCATGGCATGCACACATTTGGCACTGCTCTCTCCTTCTGAGTCAATTGGTTATGCTTCCAAAAGACTCTTTGTTAGTGACAAAGCTAATGTAATTAACCTTTGCATGTTATTTGTAATCAGCAAACAAGGACAGAGAGCCATTGGGTTTGGCTGGGGTATGAAGGCACAGCTCTGCACTGAGACACAATGCCCTTTAAGCAGGCACAACGCCTTGTGGAGCACAGAGGAGCAGATGGGAACATGAGCTCCAAAGATGCTGTAAGGTCTAATCCTTGCTGTGCCTGCCCAAAGGCCTGCTGGATTTCAGTAAATTCCCGTCAATCAGTTCTCTCACTAGAATATCATGGGAAACACATGCAGACTTATTGGAGGCAAATGCATTTACTGAGCTGTTTCAAACATGGGAACATTTTATGGGTTGTAATTCTTCTTCTTTCTTAATTGGAAATCTCCTCTCTTCCTTTTTGTTCCTATGCCAAACAGATGGCTGCGACACTAGGAATTTTTTTTTTGAGCAAATGTTTCTGAAAAGTTCATCCTCATGCTTTTCTAATGAGAATTCAACATCACACCCCCAAACAGTGCTCTCTGCCCTCTATTGCAGAGTAATATGACAACATTTCAGTCAGCTTCAGCTACTTCAAGCCTGAAAGCTGTACACACATAAAGTGTTTTGCCTCCCAGTTCTATGACATGAATCAGAACGTGGGAGTCCAGATGAGGAGACAAGGTGCAGAGCAGCATATTAATCATCCCAGTACAGAGCCCATGCTGACCCCACTCAGCATTTAGAAACACCCACTTCACAGAAAGCAGTGGTCTGAGGCAAAATCATCCCCGTACTAGCCTCTTGCTCCCTGTACTGACACAATGCCATGTGCCCAGCCAGGCTGTAAAAGGCCCCAACCCTGGGCACCTCCCTCACGCAGGCACTTAGCCTCTTCCTGTGTCAATGAAAAGAGGCAACTGAGTGCCTCTGGATACATCAGGTCTGGATCTCTGCACTCAGGAGCACTAGGCAGAGCTACAGGGTTTTTTTTCACTGGACAGCAACTCCTGGACTGGTAGCAAATCTGTCACTTTTACGATCTGCAACAATGCTACAAACTCTTATCCTCCACTTCTCCGAATCAATCAATCAAGGTCACGTTCCTGGAGAACGCTCTGAAGATACAACCTTACATTTTGAATGGTCCCTCCATGCCCATATGCTCCTCAGCACAGAAGAGATCTCTCTCTCACAGGCATCCTCTCCAAATTACTAGAAAATGAGCAAACACAGCTTCTGCTGCCACAGTAACATGTGGAGAGGAAATTAATCCATCAGGTCCTCCTTGACTTTTGTGATGTGACGAGATTTATTGCCCATAATCTATCACTGAGAAGAGAACTCTGGTGCCCTCCATCATTCTGATCTATATTAAACAGTTGCTTGTTGGCAGGTATATTAACACAGCCAGTAATTAGTGCTGTCAAAATACTTAAATAATTGCCTCCTAATGCAAAACTTTGCAAACAGATTCCCCTCCACAGCAATTTAACATTCTCACCAATGAGATCATTTAAAACCTCATCCTGTGAGTACTGGTTTCCCCAAAGTAGAACAGAATTTGGGGAATGCAAGGCAGCTGGGCAAAGACAGCTATGAATGACTGCAGAAAAAGCTCAAGCACCAACAACCTTAGAGCTGTCTCACCTCCCCGGGGACATGTCCCTCTCCTAACCAAAAGCCTCATTTCTCTGGGCAGATTTCCTCTGTTCAAGCAGTTCAACAAAAGCACCAGCAGCATTTGGCTGCCCTCCTATGTCAGCCACCGGCTTCCATCACTCAAGAGGACAGACAGTCATGCTAGGTTAGGCATGAATCTGATTCTACCCTTTAGCTGGAAAGGCTACAGAGTTTAAATGCATCCTTAACTGTGGTAAGGGATGGGTCATATAGGTGACCAACTTGGGAACCTCATGATTTAAAAATTTTTTACTCAGAAGCCAAGTTCCATTATCCAGAAGGCTGCAGATGCTTCAAACCTTTATATTTGATCAGGGCACTGGAGGGAGAACAAAGACAGCTCCTCTGCTCTGACTCAGCAATGGCTGCATTTCAATGGGAAGTGACCAGATCCCTACATACCTCACTATCATGGTTAGTTATATCAGTCTTTAAAGCTGCTCACACCACAAATGGTAGGACACAAGAGGACTGCCTGAAGTTCTCTTCATTAACTGTCTCTCTCTCTGTATCCCCAGACTATAGCGTTTTCTTATACAGAAACCTATATGTTTGAATCGGGACCCTACGAGCTTGGAAAAAGCAGCTTTCACATTTTAACAAGCTCCTAGAGAAGTTTTGGTGCTTATATCTCATGTGCTCTTGCCTTACCCAGAAAGACCAGTGTTGAATACGACTTCACCTGCTGTGGAGGATGGATAGCCAAAAGAATAGCCTTTCATCTTCATCCCATCTTCCAGCACCAAGTTCGCTGTCTGCGCCTAGACAAAGGCACATGAAGAGACTCAAATACAGGAGGAAAAGGCTTGATGTTTATACAGGTAACACCTAGGATACCTGCCTTTCATGCCTCATGTCCTAAGTATTCCCGTTCCTCTCCTGTTCCCAGCTGCCAAGATACTGTTTCTTTTACTAGTCTCCTGATGCTCCTTGTCATTCTAACACTCAGGAAACATTGTGCTCCTAATGAGGGCAAGGCAGCTGGCAAGCCCCAAGTAGAGTGTGTGCTGCTATTACTGTGGGATCACCCTTCCATATCACCTTGTTCATTTCTTCCACCCATTATATCTTGCAATTAACCAAATCATA
>NW_009258281.1:2038807-2039471 GCF_000687185.1 Egretta garzetta
GGAAAGTATCACCTCTCTCCTCAATGTTTGCTCAAGGCTTGCTGGTGAGTACGTTGGGTCTCATCCAGCTGCGACCTTTGATAGGTGCTTAACCTCTGTTGCAACTGTATAGCTAAGCCACTAAAAATATGTGTATGCTTAGTTGGACTGGTGTCAGACAGCAGAATTCAAAATACCAGTCCATTCCACTGTAGGACACAAGAAGAGAGGAACTTGTGAATCAGAAAGACACTTGTGGTCTCAGTTACCTCAGGGATAGGCATAAATTGTGCTGGAAGAGGTAGATATGAAACAGGCAGCCTAGAGGAAAACTTCCCATAAAACCGCACCTCTTTCAAAAAGTGTTTAGCAGAACTGAGTCCCACACTAACTGTGGGATTCCTTACAGGCTTAATCACTATTTTACAGCTGAGGAAAATGGGACACAGAGAGTGACTATTACAAAAGTAATTAAAGAGATTCAATGGCACAGTTGGGTCTTTGCACATACCAGACTAAACACACCTTCTTTTGCCTCATTTGGAAACTATATCTTTCTTAGCTTGTCTAGGAATTGGATGGGAAACCACCTGGGAACTCCAGCTTCTACCAAAAAATATAAACGGGTGTATGCACAACAGAAATGACAGAATGAGTTGAGAGATTCCTTCAGACAGCAGCAGCA
>NW_009258281.1:2039497-2058370 GCF_000687185.1 Egretta garzetta
CTGGGCTTAAACAAATTTGGACGATGAACCTTTCAGGCTCTGAGAAACTTCAACTTCTGGAATGCAAGCGCAACTGCTTCCTGGGCACAGAGCTGTAGTCACAGAATGACCACAAGTGCAAAAACCCCAATGGTCCGTGCCAGACAAGATGCACCAAGCGTGTCCACCAGGCAACAGCTCTCACCATGATTTAAATTCATATTGGGTTTTTTCTACAGAACAATTTCTCTTACTGGGTTTTTTTAAAGAAGAATCAAGATCAATTTGCTGTAGAAAAGAGCAGGAGAGCTACTTTCCATTAGCCGTAAATCAGATGAACAATCACAGCAAGGAGAAATTTCATTCCCAGCATTGAACATTTTGTAACAATCATGGCAAACATTCATCTTGAGTTCCTCTGCAGTTACAAATACTGCACAGATCAATTACTAATGTACTGCAAAATACACTAAAAATCCAACTGCACTGCCAAGTAATTGAATTCTGTGCATCTGGGATGCTTTTAGCCTTGCATTTTTTCCTCATTAATGTCAAACATTCAGTCATTCTCAGAAGGTTTAACCATCATTTTCTGAACCTTCCTATACCACTGGATGGGATACCCAGCAACACCAAAATCCCCTTCTTCCCCAGTTATAAATATAGGTTTTGTGGCTAAATCCCCTAGATTTAGCTGAAATAAAAATTACAGTTTGGTCAGCTCCCTAATCTCACTAAGCCTCTCATTACAGAAAGCTGACACACACTCAAAGCATTACAAAGCACAGAGGTCACCTAGGTGCCTCAGACTGGACAGGACCTCTGCCCTTTCTGAAGTCTGCTGAAAACCCAGCCCACACTGCCAACATGGGAGACTGACTGTAGGAACTGGTTTCTCTCAGCCTTGGTTTCGAGAGACAGATCCCTTCCCCCAGCAGGCCACGTATTTGAGTCCACCCAGATATCAACTCCAGTTCAAGCAAGTCCTGCCACTCATTGGTACAAGTTGGGGTTATCTCCTGAATTGCAGTCCTGACTGCAAATATAGCCTGGGAGAATCCTTCAGGAAGCAAAGTCAGCAATGGTGGAGTGACCAGAAAAGTTAAGATCCATCTAACTCCTGAGGGCCAAAATCCAGAGCAATCACTGTGACCTTTAGAGCCTCACCCTCACTATAGTACTTGACAGGAATCTGCATGTCTTTCCTCCCACCACAGACTACCTGCCCTTCCACACACCAGACCAGCACAGAAATAATTTCTGTTGAATAGAAGCCCCCATTGTACTATTACAGCCCCTGCACAGTGTTCAAGTAATGCAGAAGAATGTCCCTGAGCAACCATAACCTGCCTCCAAGTTCAGCTAGAGCAAGGGATAGATGTTCAAATGTTTTCCTCCCTTACTTGATTTATTATTCTTAATTAAGTGGTTGGTTTGTTTGTTGAGGATTCTAGAAGCAATTATTCTTGCTTACATTTCCAGCGGCGGTGTTACCATATCCCTAAGCTGCCAGCCTACCTTGTCTTTTCAGTTTTGTTTTTAATGTGAAAAGTGATTTACAGGCTATAGAGAAGGCCGGTTGGCTCAATCAGAGATTAGTCAGGAGAGATTTTTACTTTCAAAAAAACAACAAGCAAGAAATAAACAAAACCCCCAGAGCTTCCATGAAGTCCTTTTGTCTCCACCCTTCTCAGAAGCATCTCCATGTAGTCTTGGATAAATCTCTGCTGTAGTCTCAACTAATATGTTTCTTCCACACACACCCCCAATACGAGACACACTGTTTGCAATCTGATTTCTCCTTCCTACATGCCAGTAGCTTTACCTTCAGCAGAGCTTCCTATGCTCCAGAGAGGCTGCAGGGTTCTTGAAGAGCCTTGAGAATGAACACGGCTAGCAGAGAGGGTCACACTGTTTCTGTGGTATTGCTAGATTTTGTGCATTTTGTCAAAGCAACTTGAAGAGTTAACTAGTTTGGATCCCACTTCACTAAGCACTTCACATATGAAGTGAACAAAGCACTGTAGCAGTTCAAAAAAAAAAAAAGTAAAAAAACCAGATTAATTTAGTTCCAGTTAGTTCCCTGCTCTAGCAGCCCTTCCCATCTACAGGATGGATGATAAAGATCTGCAAAATCTCAAAAGATCTGCAGTAAAATTTGCTTTTTAAAGTGTGTCTGCTATAAACCTCTGTACTGGAAAGTGAACAGGTAATTTTTCCTCTTTTCTACTTGCCTCACAGAGTAACCAGTCAAGGAAATCAAGTTTTTTCCCCTCCAAAGAAATCCCTCCATTTATCTTGTCAAGGCCAAGCTGAACCCTGATTGCTGGGCTGCTGGACAACTACAAGTATGCAGAGTACCGAAGCCAGGATGGGCACTGATGTATGGCAGAGACACAGCTGGGACTCCGTTTCAATGCAGGCCAGTTTATTTCCAGTAAGAAGATGATAAAACATCTCCTTTCTAAGGCAGGCCATGGTTCCATGCAGCACGACAGCCTCTGCCACATTTCCTGGCACACAAATCTGTCTGGCTATGTAACACCCAACATATCAGAAGCACAGAAGAAGCCAAAAGCCACCAGATTTCTTCTAGGGCAGAAAGCTGGTGCCAGGACTATGCTACATCCACTCTCTCAAGACCAAATAACCAGCAACAAAGGAGGAGTTTGCTCTTTGATAGAAAAAAGTCTCTTCTTGTGAGTAGTATGCCATCACAGGCTGGAAATCTATCTGGACATTGCTAACAGTCAAGATTTCCTTTGCCAACCCTTTTTTTATATATATAATTCTATTTTAGCATGTTTGCTTCGCGCTAAAATTAAAAGAAGAACAAAGAGCAAGAATAAAGAATGAATCAAAAGCCAGGTCAGTGTCTTGGGATACACCAAAGAAGATTCACACTTAGGCTAACTTTAGGGAGAAGCTTTGGATTAGTTCCTTTACCATCCAAGCCAAAGAGAAAGCAAAGCCAGAAACACAACGCGGGTACCATGGTAGAATAGTCACAGCTCCTACAACGTGAACTCTTCTTAAGGCTGTTCACAACAATGCCACAAATATTTGTTTGTGACAAAAATCAAAGGAGGAGGGGGAACCAAGAGAGGTGAGGCGCCTAGCAGAAGTCACTGAGCACCCAAGGAAATGAGCACTCCCTCCCTCCCCCACAGCAGCAGCTAAGTTCCCCCATCTCTAAGAGAACAGGCCCCACTTTATGTCCCCTTCACTTTCATCTCCAAATGGAGAGGAGTGGAGCAGCTTGTAACAGATCTTTCACCTCCTCACCCACCTCTCTGCTTCCCATGCAGGCATTTTCTGTTACTTTCCACCTCCCTCAAAATGTATTTGAAAAGCCCTTTTACAGTAATCTGAAATAGGTTCCAAAGCCAGTGCTCAAAAATTTTCCTCCTCTCCCTCTCATTTCTAACTATATTTTTAGCTTGCTGCTGGTGGTTTTTATAGCTCTCCCAATCCTCTCCTTACTGAGCCAGCTATACTGTTACAAGCCACCTATTTATTGCTCGTACCACTCTTTACATTCCCATTTAACTACATTGGCCTCAGATGAGCATTAAATGATACGAGCTTCGAGCTGCAGTCTCTTTGCCCATTCCTGAATTACAAAGAAGCTGGATTGCCCCGAAACCAGTGATGCTAAGCACGCCTACAGAGAGCCCACAGGGATCTCCAATCTGCTCTCTGTGCCCGTCTTTCACCCATGGATGTTCCATCTCTCCTTTAGAACTGAAGGATGGGATGCAATAGGGAAATACAGATCTGCGAGTCCTCACACCTCAGACTGCTCACCTACAATGGTGTTTCCCCACATATACTGGGTTTAACTGGACAGAAAACAGTCTTGGGAGAAGAATTATTAGGCACTCTACTGAAACTACTACCTCTCCCTCATGCTTTCTAATACTTTACTTAGCTTATACATAGGTTAGAAACATGTTTTCACTGTATTTTGTTATGCTCCCTAAAATAGCCCACTGAGAAAAAGCAATAAAAGGCAACTAAATGCTCACTTAAGCCTGCAATAATGGGAGAATGGGATCATTACCTATACTGCCATTAGCCCACACACCTTAATTACTTTGTATTTCACTCTTCCTCCAAAATTCTAACAAATATCCATTACCTCTAATGATGGCTGGAACACTAAACCCAGCTGTAAGTCACTACTTGGTCACTTCTCTCGCAACTACAGTTAACTTCTGCACTCTGCCGCAAAGCTATGCAATAGGTTGGCTTTTTAGAACCACTTATCCTTAAACTTTCCTTCAGGCCTGCTGCTTTACTGCTTGTATATGTATATTAGAGAGTCTCTTCCACTTCTGCTTCTGTATGTCCCATGGAGAAAGCTGTGTAAGCCTGACACTGTCTTAAAGCAAAAGCCCCAGGCCGGGAAAGGTTCAAGTTTTTGTATTCCAGATTCTGAATTGAAACAGAATCACATGGTCCCTGGCAAAGGTGGTGTTAAAAAGCTGAGCTGAGATCTCAAGAGCCACAGGCTCCTAAACTACACTAGATATCAGCCTTTTTACTCTCCATGAGTTCAAGCATCCACTCTGACAGCACAAACTCCTGTAGGTATTGAACTCAAATAATCAAGTCTAATAAGGAAACAACTCTCCCCAGTGTCAATGCCAAGGCAAAAGGTGTCACGTCAGAAAGAGACATGTCACATATGTCAGAAAGAGACTTCTGGGTCTGGCTGGCTAGCACCACACCTTGTGATGAACCAGTTAGTCACAGTGAAGGTACAAATGCTTCACTGGACTCAGCACTTCAGATGTACAGTAGGTCTTGGCTGCCCTGCAACAGGTCCTGTCATACACCTTGAAACTGAAAGACAGCCCAATTCATTCTGACCCATCTGGGGTGTATTTGCGACTGCTGGGACTGAGTTTAAAACAGCTCCCAAGGGTTTCACTTGGCATTGCTTGCTTAACAGGAATTAATTCTCCTTGCCTTCAGCATTGGTGTCGTTGGCTTTAAGCAATCACTCTTTAGCTTTACAAGCACAGCATTAGGTAGATGCTAGAACAGCTGGTAGTGTAACTCCATCAGAGTAGGGCAGCATTTTTCCATGAGCATGAAACTTCTTAATTGGATGCCTCAGCATTAGGAGATATGACCTTGTTGGTCTGTCACTGTGCAGTCCTCAAATGAGTGACACCATCAATCTGTCATTTAAGATGCCAAATCCAAACTTCAGATGATAATCCATCAGTATAAGATGGTGCCTAACAGAATTTTCCTGGGATGTGTAAAGAAAGATGGTGTCTCATCAAAAGCTGAACCAGCAATCCTAACCATGGGCTACAAAGCTTTACCAGGGGAAGATGCCTTTTACTGCAGCAGGCTTAAAACCACAGACTAATGTGTCTTTGACCTCACTTCTCTGTGCATCACAAGCCTTCAACTGCTGTACCTTACAGAGCATGACAGAAATAACTGAACCAGCTCCAAAAAGCAAGAGAGGTATCAGAGGCAATAGAGGCAAGTTCCAACAGAACTCTTCAGTCCTGCTTAGTTGGCTTGACAATTTCTAAAACCCTAATGAACTTGAGTGTACCTGCATGGACTCCTGTTCTATAACAGATAGCATCAGCATACTGATGCTACAGGCCATCACCAGTCATAAACCAAGTGGCCAAGTATGAACCCTGGGCTCCTATCCTCTAGACACTGTGACAGTGCCAACAGCACCTCTCAGTGCATTCACAGGTTCCACTCGCCCAGCAATACTGGCAGTAAAATTGTCTTGATTTTCTCCTATCCCATTTCAATTTGAAGCACAAAGCCCAAAGAGAAGAAGAGGTTGTTCAAAGTGTTGCAATTTGCTTTGTCACACCAAGAGACACCTTCTAGCCCAGTGCTGAGATTTCAAAATGGAGGAATAGAAGCTGGCACCTGCTCTGGAAGATGTAAGAGATGGCACTGCCCCACCTGTGGGCCCTGACAGAGCTTTAACGTGTGGCCAGTGTCAAACCAGCAGAGCTTCACCAGCCTGAGGAACAACCAAGAAACTTACTCCTCATATCAGAGCCCTACTTCCTCTTCAAATGGTGCAGCTGCAGAAACTGGTAACCATGATGGCTTTCTAATTCACAAGTAGAACTCCTGTTGTCATCGCAAGGAGGAATAATTTCCTCCTAAGTCAGATCTGATTGCAGAGTCAGGATCAATCTGCTGGGAAGAAGATTACCGTGCTGTGTTTTAAGACAGTGAACAAGGTAACAATTCATGCCTGCTGTGCACTCTTGGGAAGGGGAAGACAGGTCCATTAGCAAGAACACTGGTCAAAACACAGGCTCTGTTTTTAACTGCAGGTGAGACAAAGCTAAACTGAGAACTCACATGCTGAAGGGAGGGATGAAAATAGGGATGCCTCCTTCCTCATTCATTTTTTCTCTACAGCCAATTTTTGTTTTAAAAGTAATGGGTCTCTTGCCAGGAGCTCAGAGAACTCTTGAAAAATCAGTGCCTGTGGGACAGGTGAGAGAAACTCCACTCCTCAGTGGACAGAAACAATACTAATCAGCCCTTTACTCCACCTGTCAGTTAAGGCAGCATCCACTGGGTACCCGCAGCCCAAGTCTCTAAGAGCTCTTCCCCACCACCTGCTGCAACACCACTCCTCTGGTTGCTAATTCTATTACACTGTTGGTTCCACAGGATACACATGCAAAAGCACCCTTTTCAATGCAAAGTGCATGATGGCAAAACACTGCTGGCACTGCAGAACTCACACAGAAAGTCCCGTTTCACCACTATACTCTGCCACACCTGCCTGAGTTACACTAGCAGAGCCAGTTGAATGCAGCTCTTGTAACGAAGAGCAGAAGAAAGTTGGGGGACGTGAACTAAGGGGTTCCAGCCCCAGTAAATCAAAAGTTGATAGACTGATGCATTCAGAGTTGTCTACCTCTCTGATTAATCTCAGAGCCATCATGGTTTCCAATACATTGAAAATGGATTAATCACATGCTTCAAGAGATGCATGTTTTTAAATATCTAGCCAATTTGCGCTCTTATGGACTGAAAGTTCTGCTCTGTTTGCTATCAGTCCTATAGAAGGGTGGGGTGTTTCTAAAGAAAACACCATATAATAATTAACTGAAACCCTGAACTTCCACCTTTTGGTGCAATTTACCCTATAATTTCCATGACAGATTGCACAAAAAGTGTGTTTGCTTAGCTAATAAAACCATTTATCCAAGCAACCCCCTTGCTTAGGGTTCAGACGAATCTCCTTTGGTTCAATTTTATGTGTCTAGATAAGCCCTGTTATAGCAGCAAGCTATCTCTCAGCATGCCAAACACATATTTTAAACCACCGTAGCTCAGTTACTGTTACCTTGATGCTCAACAACCTGGTACCAGTCCTTGAGAAACTCCGGTGATCAGCAGACACATTGCAAAACTCCAATCTGCCTTTCAAAGTCTTCACCACTTTCCAAGCTGTCAAAATTCTTGTCATCTTGAAAGTTGCTGATGGGTAACTAAAGCTTAAAGAAAAAAAGACAAAACAAAAATCTGCTTGTATGTATTTCTTCAAGATTTGATGCAGACAATGTACCCTTGCAGACCACAGGGGAAGAGGACAGCACAGCGGGTGCGCTGGACTGACCATACAGCGCTGCCCTACACCCTCCCATTTATTCTGCCATTAAAAGTCTCTGGTGCAGCCCCACCTCCTCCCGCCCCTCCTCAGAGGGGTGCTTCCTTAGACACGCTTGCAACACTTTTCTTCACGTTGGTCTCTGAGCACTGTTGTAGGAGTTGCATCACAGGCCAGACACTAGCTCTGCCTGCTGGAAGACAGCAAAACCTGCTAGAGAAATCACAGCCGCAGCAGTGAAGACAGTCCTCACACTCTGAAATAAACAATTTACATTTCAGTAAGAGACAAGGAACAGTACCACTTGTTCTCCTAACAGGACATGGTCTAAGCAAATTAAGAGAGTCTGTTCATAGAGCTTTTGAGTGCTCTCGAACATGTGATCTGGGGTCTGCATGTGAGCTAGTGGGATAGCCTGTAAGTGCTACAAGCATACTTGCACTAAAAGAAGTAAAGGGGGAAGACTGTGGAAAGCTACAGTCTTTTTATTCTGTGTTTGCAGAGTACACAGTCACCAGAAGCCCTAGCACAGGTCCCAAAGTGCTGCCCTCCCCTCAAAAATGAAAAAGGCATCACCAGGAAAAATAAATGGCTGCAAGAGAAAAAACATCTTTTGGTAAAATTTCAATGAACAACAGCTGAACTGACTACAGACCTTTGTGACTATCACATATTTCCTATAACCCTACACTATAGTCTTCAAAAAGAATCGTCTTGCTCATTAGCCAGACATGAAAATGCATAATGAAGACAAAAGCATGCACAGGGAGAAGCATGCACATTATTATTCTTCAAGAACTAAAATGGTGAGGCATCTTTTGAAACCCAGGTGATCAAAGCTTCAATTAGCTCAGAGCAAGGAAAAAAAACCCAACAACAACAAAAAAGGAGATGTACAGACTTTTTTTTCCAGCAGGACACATACTGCTGTAAAGTATTTAGGTGACTTTTTCTAACCACTGACAGTAATAATCAGGACTTCTTTGTATACAGTGGATTGAGAGTAGTCTAAATTGACACCGGTATCACAAAAAAATATTTCCTGCGCAGCTAATTATAACACCAGGTTGAACTGTCATGCACATAATAAAAGAGAAGAGACGGCAACGGGTTTGGGTACCCTCTGTGATGTGGGGAGCTTATTCGAGACTTGGATGAGAAACACATGGGAAACGCCTGAATCCAGATGATTGAATGAGACAGACAGAGATAGGGTGGAAGACAGACTGGGCGTAGAGGAGCTCACTGCTTAAACATGAGCTTTACAAGTGTGCAGAGCTGGGAGAAGCAAGCCAACAATGTTCCCTGGTAACCTGAGTGTGGTTTAGGAAAGCCAGAACCATTTTTCCTACAAGAAGATACCTGACAATCATTCTAATTCAGAGAAGGAGCTTGAGAGAGACAGATTTCACTTTTTGCAAACAAAAATACCCCAAAACACAGGGAACTGGGAAATGTTTTTGTTAGCCATTGGAGATACACACACGAGAGAAGACATACAGAAAGCAAAGACGTACAGATTGCAAAGACCTATACCTTGTACTAGAAAGGTCACCTTAATACAAACACACGTGCGCTCACACATGCAATTCAGAAGCCAGGTATCTTCCAAAGTCACATTTCACATTATGTTAGCTTTACACTGGCACAAATGTCATACATAACATTTGGAAGGTTACAAGCACTACCCTTTGTTATGGCTATGCTGAAGGGCAAATTCTGCGCTCCATTTTACTCTCTACCAACACTAAGTTACTTTGTGCCCTGGGTACACACGTGTTTGAACCAGAACCAACCCATGCTGGCAGTTTCAGTACCTTAACTGCTAATTCCTAAACTACCTCTCTACCACCTGAGTTTCAATGTGGCTGCACAAGGAGGCAGATGTATCCAGCAAAAAACTAACCCTTTACTTTCACCATGAGGCCATTCATGAATACAGAGGGTCAGGAGTGAGCAGAAAAAGGTCCATGTCTTTTGGGAGAGCAGCATCTTTTGCCAGGTGAAAACACCTGCATAACCACATCGTGAACTGGATTCAGTTTCTCACGGATCTGCAGTACATATACGAATCTAACATGGCAGCTGTATATTAAGGATGAAACACTGTATGGGGGAACAGCAGGCAAAAAACTACTTTCCTTCATCACCTCCACAGCAAGGATGCCCCATTAACTACTGCTATAGATTTGACCTGCTGTCGCCCCTTTTTTTCATTTATGCTTCGCTATCAAAATTGACTATGGCCACCACAGACCTTCTGAGATTAGGAAGGTTACACCTCCAGTATAAGGACCACCTTCCTTTTCAAAGCCTCCACCATGATGGAGGAATTTCCCTCCAGTGAAATCAGGAAAAAACATCAAAGCTCACTCACTGACAACATGCTAAAAAGAATTGATGAACTATTGACTCTTTAAGGTGAGAAAATGTATCAGGTATTCCTGAGGGAAGCCTCAAGTTCAGAAAATCCTGTCAACATACAAACAAGCTTTCTGTGGTTTGGACAGATCTTAAGTACATGCTTCACTTAAACATAAGTTTACTCACATATGTGATTCTTAGAATCACTAAGAAACAGGGAATCAATAAGAAAAAAGAAACCAAATATAGATTGGAAAAGGAGAGCAGAGACCAATGGTTCTATGGAGATGCAACCACACTGCCTGAGCTTAAAACTTGCCTGCCAGTATTGTGTCGTCCCTTCAGGAAAGAAAGTTTGGGCAGGAGCTCTTGAGGAAGGACGCATATCAGAGAAATCAGGAATGTAAAGCCATGAAGGCAGAAGATTCACTCAGACAAGAACAGTTCAAATACTGGGGGGAGGAAGTACTCACAACTCAGGCTTCCTTAACATGGTCTTGGACTTGGCATAGCTGTTTAGAGAAAGGCAGACTGCCTTTTGGTTCACATTCATAGGGAATAGGACAAGGACAGCAAAGTGCTCATTAAAATGAAGAGCTTTTTCTTATTGTTTACAAGTGAAAAACACCAGAAATTAAATTCATCACACAGTCCCACTGTACCGTAAAAATCAAACAAAATCAGTGGTCTGTGGCTTTGTAAATCCCCAGGGCCAAGATATTCAAAAAATGCTAAGTGCCTACATTTTCAGGGGCTTAAAACAAACTGCTTGATTTTCAGAAGAGAAGTGCTCACAGAGCACTTGAGGCCCTGCTTAGGTGCCTCAGAACTTGCACCCCAAAATGGAAGCTCCCAAAGCTGCTCATCACAGCTGGGAAGCTCTGCTGTAAGCAGCCAAGCTATGCAGGATTTTTAATTTTCAAGTTCTCTGCAAAAAGCAGAAGATAGTTCTGTTCTTACTTGAAAAACAAAAGATCGAGGCCAATTTGTGGGCATGTTGGTCCAGATTCACATCAGTGCAAGTCCCAAGCAACTGCCTCCAGCTCAGTGGACCTCCAGTGGCATAAGTCTCCTGCATTGGGATCAGCCTAACAAGCAGCCCACATGAATTGCTTGGACTCTCCTTATAGCTGAGATCAGAGAGGAGTTTTTTCCCCAAGTGTCCTTCAGGCGCTTTTGGAAATCTCTCCTGCCGTCTGTCAGGTTGTGTCTGATTTCTGACCACCCTGTCTTGCCTCGACTAAAACACATTTCAAAAATATTGAGTGGAAAAGTGGAATAGTTGAAGGTGCCAGCAAAACTGAAATCCTCTGCTGCCACAAGGAGCAAGACATATTCTGCTCCATCCCTACAGCTAGTAGAAAAGCCCTCAAAGTGATTTGGAAACCCTGTCTTCCATTTCAAGGCAAGTTCCACTTGCTTGCCAAGGAACTTGCATGAAGAGTTTGAAAGCACCTGAAAAATATTAAGATTTACCATACATTTTCTAATCAGGTGTTTATCAAGCAAGATCACTGTAGTGGATACAACAGTAATTTTGAGCTAGTTATTTTTTGTTCACGGCATACTGCTAACAACTCTATCAAACCCCATTATCTCAGAGACCATAACTTACTTTTTTTGCAGTATGTAGGGAGGGAATAAACTGAAGTTCTGTTGTTCACATGCAAATGAACTAACAGCATCCAGGCATCCCCTATCACCTGATCCTCTTGGATTGCTGCAGGAGAGAAAGCAAGCTCAGTTACACTTTCAGATCTGCTGCTTTGAGCCAATCTCGGATCAAATGAAGCATTTCAAGCAAAACCCACGATGTTTAGAAAACATCATAATTGTGATGCAAAGTGCGACAAGCGAAGAATTTCAAAACTAAGGCTGATCTTCACCTGAGTATATGGAGAGAAAGTGAAAGGACTAAGAATCAAGTACAAGCCTTACCCCTCAGCTCTCCTGAATTCTGTTATTTAAACCACAGCCAGAACGTCATTTTTTTCCACATAGTTTGTTCTATATTAGAGGAGATCTGGAAAAAAAAAATTAATGGGTGGGAGAGGTTCACAGCAGATCAAAATAAAATCTTCAGATTAGGGTGCCACATTTTGATTCACCCTTACCAACTCACATGATTGTACATCCTGACATTTTTCCTTCTTCCTGAAGTCCAGCCAACAGCAGCAGTTCATTATTAGAGAACTTCAGCCTTCATATATGAAGCAAAAAAGGTTTGTAGATGTGATAAAAAATTTTAAGACATGGTTCTGACCTCAGCACAGAAGATAAATTTTAAAAAGTTACATTTCAAATTATAGCAGATTCAAGTCTTGCCAGATCCTATCTTTTCCCAGACAGAAATTCTGCATTAGCAGAAATTGGTTTCATATATTCATTCAGGATTTCTGGACAGCTAGAAATACTGGCTATGTCCACTCTGCCTGCTCAGATTGACTCTCTAGAACTCACACGTGGAGATCAAAGTTTTGTGGAAGCATCAGATCTCCTACATGTGTGCAGCTCAACAGCACACCTGCTGGGAAGGCAAGCTGGCGCTGCCCTGCAGTTGGGAATTCACATCACATGAACCATACTGCATATCCAGAGAGGTATGACTGGGAAAGCTCTTGCAACCTGGCAGAACAATACATGCAGGTTAGTATGAAGCATGGTTTGGGGAATAGCTAATCCACTCTGCAACACCTGGGATCTGACAGCTCCTGCCAACTGGTACCTTGACAGAAGTATAGTACAGATATATAGATTGAAAAAAAGATCAAAGTTTGGCCGTACCAATTCCTCTTCCCTTTCAGTCTCAGTCAAATCTTGAGTAAATAGCAGATATTTGAGCCTGTATGCTCTCTTACTGTTTCAGAGTGCCTGAGGAATCAAGCAGGTGGATTTTTAATAAGGTTTATTTGGCTTGTCAGTAAGTTAGGCAAGCAAAGAAAGTGGTTTTCAATGTTTATGCCACATGAAGGCACTCTGAAACAGTAAGAGAGCATACAGGCTCAAATATCTGCTGTTTCAGAGATGGAGAGACTGGTCTGTTATCCAAAAAGCCAAGCATTGCCGATTCCTGACTTTTCTTTTACTTATTATTATATCATAGACCTGAATACATCTGGGTACAACTGTGAACTTTCATCCTCCTATTCCAGTTTCAGTAAAGCATAGAACGGATGTGACAATAGCCTAAGTAAACTAGACTTTACCCCAAGCTTTTTTCTACCCTGAGCTTCCCAAAGAGAATACAAATTGCTGTTAAACTAACAAAAGACAAGAATGATTGAATATAGACTCAGATGATTTTTTTTTTGATGGAAACAATTCCAAGTGACAAGGCAAGAAGAGGAACTAAAAATGGACAGCTCCTAGCTGCCCACCTCATAGGTGTGTTCTCATTTGCAGCTTGTTTTCCATCCAACTCAGTGCCTTCCTGAGATGCAAACTGCCCAGTCCTAGTTCTTTCCACCCATGAGATGTGGCTTTTCATTCTCTGCTTCCTTCCACAGTTTCTCTGCATGAGTAACATTCTCCGTGCATCTTGATGCGACTCTCCTGCCCACCATAATCCATGGCTCCTGAAAGCTGCTTTCCCTTGAGCACACTTCAGAGGAAAGACAACACCCTCCCTGTCTACAGAAGTTCAGTTTCCCCCATTACTACTCACAGAACACAACAAAAAGTAAGAATGAACAAATCAGTTGTTACTTTTTTTTATTATTATTATTATTATTTGCCTGTGTGGTAGTGGCAGGCACTTCTCTAGTAATTCCCTCAAAATCTCTGTCATCCTCCTGATTTGTCAACCAGTTACACATAAGCCTGATGGGCAGCTGATGTCTTACTTTACAAATAGGCCTGCTGCCTTCACCAGGAACTATTCGCTAAAATCATGCATGATTTTCTAAGCATGGCAGCATTCACCTATAAGATTTTTAAATGCACAGTTTTACTCACCAGATTAAAATGCATCAGGGCAGCATGCTCTGCACTCATCCAGAATTCTACTCCCTTGTTCCCTTATGCTGACCATTTTACTTTGTGGAGAGTTTCAGAAAATCTGCTCTTTTCAGTTCTGAGTGTCACTGAGAAAGGCCTTCCTGTTGAAAAAAAACAGCTGTTGAATAACATGGTTGAGTAAAAACTCTTAGGGAGAACATCTGGAAAAATTTAACTTATAGCCATTATAATGATGGCAAGTTCCTATCAGATCAGTTACATGGTCAAATGATTATTTTTTTTTGGCCTTTTTGTATCTTCACACTCATTTATTTTTTTCATCCTCTGTATCTGCTAACCAAAGACTCAGCTAAATATAGAGAGAATACAAGGGCAGTTTTATTCACTTTTGAATACAAAGCTGTAAAGATTTTATTGATAGCTGTAACTGGGTTGTAGAAGTCAGCCTGAAAAGCAGAATTAATTCCTGTCTTTACACCTTTTCCCTTTGTTTTCATACACTTCTCTACTTGATTCTTTTTCCTGCAAGGACAGATTCTGACTGCCATCTCTGCTAACTAGCACCTTGCCCAAGAAATAGTTAAGGTTTGGTGGGATTCTTGCTATTTCCTGCAGAACGGAATAATCAATATGAAAAACAGTATGAAATCTGTTTTTAACAGCGCTATGAAATCTTATTCCTAAGTCCCAACCCTGCAGTCCCTGCTCACAGAAAACACACATCTGGGTGAAGGAGAACTCACAGATATGAGCCATAAGCCAATGTAAATGAATGGAAAACACAATGCACAAGTGTTCTTCGAATAAGATGCATAAACCTCAGGTTAGTGAGGGCTTGAGATACAGTGCAAAATTCAGCCTATTCTCCTCATGGGTCTTTGGCCAACATCCAGCCCTCCTGGACAATGTCCTGTGCAACCTGCTCTAGGTGAACCTGCTTTAGCAGGGGGGTTGGACTAGCTGATCTCCAGAGGTCCCTTCCAACCCTTGCCATTCTGTGATTCTGTGAAAAGCTCAGTCTGAAGAAAACATGGATACATTCATACTTTTGGATGGAAAACACAGTAACCATATCTTGAAATATCTTCCTAATTCTGATTGAATGTCACTTTTTGTTTTGTCACAGACAAAAGAGTATAAATAAACATTTTAAACAGAGTTGCTCAAAATCTGATTTTATGAAATACTGCAAGTAGTTATTTGAACTACTACAGAACTTTTTTTTACAGAAACATATTTTTCCTCTTTTAAATTAATAATTTCCTTCTATTTTTTTGTTTTCAAAACACAAACCAAAAAGCAAATTTCAGTTAAAAAATAAATGAAGACTTTCATTTTGGTATTTTAATTGAAATGTCAAAAAGCATCAGAATCAAATTGAGATGCAGTTTCACATTTCTTCAAAATTACTAGTTCAGTCTGGCTGACAGCTAATAGTAATTTAGTTCTGCAAGGTAAATACTTAGTTGTGGAAACAGACTCTCATGCCCCATACACAGTTTTATAAAATGAAGGAAACATGCCTCAAAATAACCAAAGTATCCAGCAGCAGTAGCAAATACCAAAGGGATTCACAACAAAAAAGTGTTAATGATCAATCAACAGGCCCTGTGACAGTTTCAGTTAGCATCTCAGATGATAGTTTTAAAAGCTAATAAAGACTTTTCATTTTGTAAAAGAAAAAAATACTGTAACAAAATAATTGAAAATCTTAAACCAAGGCCATCTGAAAGACAGCTTTAAAATATAAAAAGGCAAATTTCTTGTTAATTCTGAATTGCCTACCTTGGCAACTCCCTTCTTTTGCAAATTTTGCGTATAAGCAGTAATCAAGACAGCCTTTTGACCAGTAAAGTTTATACAATGCTTCACAACAAGACTGTTATATATCTATTCCCAGGTTAGAGAAAATCCATTTTCAAGAAGATTAAACTTTTCTTTAAGGCTTGAGCAGCCCAGGGTATACTCATCTGCTGTCTGGGATACAAAGCCCATGCTTCACCCAAACTTGACAAAGATAAGGCTCTTATCTTCAGCAAGAGAAAAAGAATCAACGTCTTGAAAATGGGTCAAATTCCATTGCCACTGGGATTAGCAGCTCCTCTTAGATCAGCTGACTTGGAAGAAACAGAGAAAACCCTTGCAGTATCTGCAAAAGACCGACGTTATTCCAAAAGGCCAATTTCAGAAAACCCTTAGTTAGCTAAAACTGAGTGCCGCCAGAAGAGTGCTGCCCGAAGGGTAATAATGACTATACAAAGTGCAGTTTGCTCCCAGTGCCACGACTGAGCACCACACCTCAGACACAACTCTTATTTTCATGTTGATTCAACCAAGGGAGACTGGCCCCAGGAATCTTAGAGCTACCTGATAGAAGTCTGCGGTGTCTGACTTCAGTCCAGAACTGAACTCTATTTACTGGAAGATGTTCAGAGGCGGGAAGTTTTCTCATTCCCTGACATTTTCTAAAAAGACATTTTTACAAATGGGGGCCAGGATTAGGACTCATCCCTTTCCCCTTGTGATTCCAGAGGCTCATACATTCCACTGGCTTGTTCCCGTGGATCACTAAAAAGGCCAAACTGGCTTTATGAAATAAAAACAAATCGAAAGGGCTACACAAACACTGTCTCCCCTGTGCTAAACACTCTTTAAAAATAACATGACCTTACAATGCAAGATTAGCTACATTTGCTCAAGATTCATGTTATGCTTGCTTCCTTCTGTAGCAGTCCTATCATGGGTGAATATTTGATAGGTTATCATACCCCAGTGTGTTTGTTGTAGCAAAGGAAAACAA
Organism: Egretta garzetta; assembly: GCF_000687185.1. Classification (NCBI taxonomy): domain Eukaryota; kingdom Metazoa; phylum Chordata; class Aves; order Pelecaniformes; family Ardeidae; genus Egretta; species Egretta garzetta. The sequence goes on from NW_009258281.1 coordinate 2,056,228, forward strand.
AATTGACTTGCTCATGATTAGGCTATAAATAAATAGGCTTTTATGTAGAATGAAGGCTACAACATGTCCCTGAGCTGCTAGTTTATGCATATAAAACTGTGTATGTGCATTCGCACACGCATACTGTGTTCACTGGATGGTTTTATCATTTTTCTTTGACTCGATAGTCCTTTTTTCACAGTTAAGTATAACTTCACTGAAATCAAAACTTCCACAACCAAATTGTTTTCATGGACATTTTGACCTGGGACAGACCATTTGGTCCAACCTTCTTGGTGGACACATACAGAGGATTTTGGCCAGACCCATCACACACCACACTGTGGTCTGTGATCTCAGATCTATGACTAGGGAGACCCAGAAGGGGCGCAAGGAATTGTGCAGAGAGAGAAAGCACTATCAGAAGAGGTAAGCATCAGATCAGAAGAGCACGTTATAGACATTATATATTTCCTAGAACAACAGGTCCTCACAGATAGGCACTCTGAAATATGATTCGCAGTAACCGCCACTGGTAGGACAGCTACCTGTTCCCTGGACTACAAAAAAAACCTCAAATAAAACAGGCTCGTTGTTCCCAGCATGTTACTGGGCCAGGCCTAAAGATAGGCTCATTTTGAGGAAAAAAGCAGCTCTGCTGAAATGGTTCCACATTGGCAGACAAGTCACAATGATTAGCTTATGGGCTAGTACTTTGAATATTTGGGTAAAGTATCATCTCCCAGCCTTATTCTACCAAGCTTATCCTGAGCAGGAAATACTCTACTAATAATAGGCTCTAACATTTCTTTTACTACAACAGATATCATATCCAGTGACAGGATGCATGGGAATGGCTGAAAGCTACATCAGGGGAGATTCAGGCTTGACATTAGGAGGCATTTCTTTGCTGAGAGGGTGGTCAAACACTGGAACAGCCTTCCTAGGTGGTCAATGCCCCAGGCCTGTCAGTGTTTAAAAGGCATTTGGACAATGCCCTTAATAATATGCTTTAACTTTTGGTTAGCCCCGAAGTGGTCATGCCATTGGACTGGATGATCATTGCAGGTCCCTTCCAGCTCAAGTATTCTACATGAAAAGACACAGAAAGTTTTCTACAGAAAGCTTCTGCCATAACTTTAAGAGAATAAAAGTGAATTAATCTTCCCTTTGGTAAAAATAGATTCACTCTTTGAAAAGGAAATACACAACATTTCTCTCCAGCCTAGTTTCTTACCCTTTAGCACCAGTCTACGCAGTGCTAGATGTTCCTGATTTTGGTGGGAGTGGGAGCTAACATTTCATAGGAGTTACTTAAAATGGCCTTGGCCTCTTGTCATATATACAGCATCCCTGATTAATCAGCATTTTCCTTGCTGCTTCATGCCTGGTGCTCCAGATTGGAAGGATTTGCAAAATTTGTTTGTCTTTTTTCTTCTCTTCGCTCCCACTTTTTATTTTTTCCTTCCTGTGGTTAACCCTGAGGAGAAAAAAGATTAAAAGCTTTGACTGTTGTACACTGGGCTATGCACTGAAGCATTTGCTTTAACTTACAGATAGATACACATTAGGCAGATACATGCCTAAGGATAGAGATCTCTCTTTAAATAGCACAGCAAATTCTTGTTATATGGATCTGTAATGTCATTTATCTGGGAAGGGGGAGAAAGAACATGATTTTGACTGACTGAAAAAGATTTTTAGGGCAGGAGAGCAAGGAGGTTTGAAGAAGTAATTGATGCTGCCAGGTAAGTGTTCAGGACTTTAACCCCAACACTCCACCACTGTCTATTCAGCTAGCATTTTTATAATAGCAAGGAAACTTTATGAGTGAGTTATTAAAACACTATAATGCTCCATGGAGATGAGAGACACTTGATAAAGTTTTAAACCCAGCAATACATACAGCTGTACTCCAACAAATACAGCTCTTTACACTAGTATTTTCCTTGGCAAACCCCCCAGAAATAGGTTCCTCCCCACAAGGACCAGTTGGCTGAAAAAGAGTCTATGCTTTTAAGTGGGGACTTTTACTGCACACCTTAAAGGCAGGTACTTAGCCCTTGCAGACACAAGTGGGACCAGTTGTTGTAGGCTTTGGGTGCAGTTAGGCTGCCCTTTCCCCGAGATATTCTTTACTGTAATGTCCCTGTCACTGCTGTCA
>NW_009258281.1:2058427-2063881 GCF_000687185.1 Egretta garzetta
AAGTGTCCAAAGGCAGCAGGGTCCTAGTTCTTCATTCATTTGAAGAAGGCAGGATCTCAAATACGGAACCACTTTGTCTCGTTCAGTTTCAGGAAAGACAAGGCGGATGACCACTGAGGAAAACTAGGGAGCCCCAGTTCACACCAATAAGGCCAAGGTAACACAAGTTGCTTTTCCTTCTTCCTTCTCAGGAAGACCTCCCACCCCATGAGAGGACAGTAACTAACCACAGAGCTGGAGACACCACAAAGGCCCGTCTGGCTAATGCTCCTCCAATAGCCCTCTGAACTGGCTGGGATCGAGTTCCTTGCACAGCCACAGTCAGGACAGTGTCAACATGGTACAGTACTATGAGAAAAAAACCCCAAACCACACACATCTGTGGTTTTGCATGGCTTAGCCCCACGTTGGGTCGTGAATATATCAAATATATGGGATTTTTTAAGCCTACTTCAATGAAGAGCTCTAAACACAGGCTTTAGTGTTCAGATAGTTAACTTCATGAGCAGATGTGGTTACAATATTATCAGATTTTAGTAAAATGAGCAATCAAATTGTAAAGGAGAATAGTACAAATGGAGCTTATTCACTTTCCTGTACTGAATTAAGTAACTTAAATACTCAGTTTTCCATCTTTATCTGCAGCCACAAATAAAACAAAATCGATTCTATTCATTTGTTTCCACTTCCTGTGGATTCCATCATGCTATAACCCATTATAACCAAAGCAATCATAAACTACCACATCCAGCACAATGAAATTGCACTAACCTGACAAAAATCCACAAGAGTGGATATAAGTAAAACTGGGATGTTTTATTTCATCACTCTGATCACAGAGGTCTCAACAATACCGTGTGCTTTGGAGACCACAGCAAAGATGAGGAGTTGGCTTATATATGCCACATGGTCAAGAAGAGCTTCAGTTTGTCCTTTCTGACTTGAGGGAGGAAATAAGGCTTGAAAAAATACAGATCCCCTCAGAATCAGGAACCCTTAAATAGCAAGTATCCATACAGTGAGGCGTTCAAGATCACTGGCTGTTACCATCCGTGGTAAGCTGACATGTAGACTGTGAAACTCTGGTTCAAGCCTAGCCCAAGGTTGTTCAAATATGGAACAAAACTAAATTGAAGTGCTGCTTTGTCTGAACAACTGCATATTACTGCATCCACTCACTGTAACTCAGCATAATCTCCATCTCAGACAGCTGTCCAGAAATCAGATGCATCCCTTACTCCACAGGAGTCTCTCAGACCACAGAACAGGACCACCAAAGCTGATACATGAAAGCTGAAGCAAGGGAGGAGGTGACTATTTGAAGGGTTAGCATCTGAAGTGTCATAGCATGTCTGGTGCAGAAAAAACAAACAAACAAAAAAGCGTTCACTAAACCAGACTCCTAGGGATGAGAAAGCTTATAAAGAGACAACTTTGTAAAGAAGCACTGCTGAATTCTTCCAAGCAATGCAGAAGGGCCATGGGTAACTGGGCTACAACTTGCTGCTGTCTGAGCCTCGCACAGTCTGCCTCTGAGCAGCAAGAAGTCACAGAAACAGAAAGCATCATTTGAACTAAGCACACAGTATTTAGAAATGATATAGTGGGAAGAGTGTATCAGCTGGTAGGCAGTATAGATGGAAATGTTGTTAGGGGCATCATCCGCAAAAGAGTGCTTTACACAAGTTTACCTCTTTCCTGTTTCAGTCAGGGACTCAGCTAGTCATGCACTCCTGCAATCACATTCTCTCTCTCCTTCACTTCTGACCCTAGCAATCCTCCTGCAGCTGTGGCACACTCAGGAAGTGTGCTTTGAAGAATCTGGAAGCTCATTTTAGGCAGGATGAGTCTGATTTCCAGCATCAACAGCAAAAGAAATTGGTCTCAAGCCATGACTTTGGAAAAGACTCAAACATTTATTCTGCTGATTCGCATGAAGCTTAAAACCTTTACCCGTACAAATTTCTGGCTTTGCCCCAGCCCTTCTCCTCTCCTGACCCTTACCACAACACCTCAAGTGCTGGTGTGATGTGAATGCTTCCAGTTTTCTGTTTACCGCCATCCTCTCATTATCAGCTTCCTACAACAGATGGACTGTAATTTCATAGGCACAAGAAGATTCAATAACTAGGTGGGAGAGGCAGGAAGGGCTGCTGCTTCAGTGGGAAGAACCTGGAGGAAAAAAAAAAATCCAGAAGATTTTGGAAGAAATATGGAGACCTGTGTTTAAGAACCAGCCCAGTATCAGCTATGAATATAGCTGCAGCTAGGGCAGTTCAGACTGCCTTCTGTTGCCAATTCTGCCTTTTTTCCAGGGAAATAGTTTCCATGAGATGCAGCTAGAAATGTGATAAATCTCTGTTTCAAGCTACTATGTTCCTTCTATTGGGATGGCACCCATTTTGATAACATTAGCCACAGAGCTCTCTAGTAAAGGTCCCTAAAAGCATTTCCATCCATCCTTCCAGTCAGCTAATATATACTCTCTCTAACTTTGCAAATGATCATGAGGGGAACTGAGATTAATTTCATCCTTTCATTGCTTGCATCCCCCTGGAAAAGTCACAATGCAACCCTTCTTAGGCTTCTCCAAAGGGCAAACAGATAATAACTAAAAATCATCCAAGCAAAATAAGGAATGGGAAATTCTTTATGTTTTGACAGTCATCAGCTTTCAAACTCACCACACTGGAAATGCTGTGGTGTTATGCACACCCTTTTTCCACCCTCCACGTGCCTAAAATAATACATCTGGGACACTTCCATCATATTGCTTCAAGGCTGAAGAACACACAGGCACTAAAGCCACATCCATGTCATTTAGCATAAATCTACACAGTCCTTCACAGGCAAACCTGTCGTTGCTTTGCCTGCATCATAATCCATTCAGCACACGACAAGCCCGAAACAGAAGTTCATGATCTTCATGGTTTGACCACAGCACTGCTGCCGGACCAAATTAAGGAATTTCTGTTTTCACACTTCTTTTTCTCCTGCCTCTTGGATAGGACTGCCTGCAAAGGGCCATATCAATGTATCTTTAGTTATTCAAACTGGAAACAACATCAACTAATCTAAGCCAAGGGACTACATGACAATCTGCAGAGTGGCAGACATTTTAAGTGCCAAACACCTGCACTCCACTAAATCCAAGAGCCTTCGTTGGGAAGTCTCTCTCCTTGTGCACCAGGTTTCTTCTTGTTTACATCATACACTGTTTCAAAAACTCCTTGAAAGGGAATATTAGAAAATGAGAAATTAGTTAATTACAGAACAGAATCCTAGAGGAGGAATATCTCCAGTAAAACATGGACACCTATACTCTGAGCAATTAATTTCTCTTCCTTTCTTCTGCATCATAAGAGAAGTCACAAGAAAGCGAACCGAGATGAAACATTATTCTTGCAAGGTGGGAAATCACAAGATTGAGAACATAGTGAGGAAATTGCCCCTTTGCTTTGAGCAACGTTATGAGTTGGCAAAATATTTTCATTCCTTAAGGGCTATGTTTTAAAAAGCCCTTCTGAAAACAAAAACATGGCAAAATATATGAAAGACAAGGAGAGCAAGAAACTCAGGCACACAGCAAGCTCTGTTGCTATGTTCCAGGCAGCAACCCATCAAGAGATGTCACTCTCTGGAGAAGAAAGCGTGGCATTGTCTCCTGGCTCTGCTAGCATGGCTTGTGGCTGAGTGACAAGCAGCTGTGCTGGCCCTGTGCCAGCAGGGATAAGTCCTCCTCCGAAAGCCTCAACACAGCAGTTTGCTTTTTTTTAAAGAAAAAAAAAAAAAAAAGCATGCAGAGTTATGTACACATCCGAGGTATGAAATAACGTTCTCTAAGGTCAGGTGCACATCAAAGCCTGCATTTCTGCAGTGCTTTAGTCAGGGGCAGCTCTTCCTGCCCTGGGAACAGTGAGGTCCAGCCTCAGCAGAGCTGTATGAGGCTCACCTGGGAAAAGCCCCGCTGATCTATTTTCTTTTTGTGCTATGCATAAACCTCAGGGGTGCACACAGCAGCACCAAATCCAGCACCACACATAAGGAAGAGGAACTTCACCACACCTGCCTGCTGAGATACCCACCAGCTACAAAGATTCATTACCACCATTTCTAGCATGCTTATGTTAATGACCGATTAACACTCCAGTCCCTGTTCAGTCCTAAAACTGTCAACACAATTAAAAATGTGTCAGAAAGGACAATCTGACCACCTCCATCCTCTACATTCAAGGTAACTCCAAGTCCAGCTTCACTCCAAGAAGCACCTAGCTGCATTTGGGGCATCCCAGACACTGGACAGTCTTCGCAAAGAGCCATTCTCAACATCTGAACCATGAGTTCAACAGAAGTTCACAGCTTATTAGCCTCCGGAGTATTAAACAGGAGACAGAAATCTATAGGAAACTGAGTTGATTAGGTGGCATTACACATTTATAGGGGGCAGGATTTAAAGTAGTTTATTTAGAAGCTGTCTCAGGGCTTCTGTGTACTGACACTTAATTACAGCTATTGCTAGCACAGGGACTGGGTTAGGTGATGCTAATGAATACCTGCCTCTTGTAGGTGTGTGACTGACTGTCTCCACCTGCAGGAGGGAAGAGTGGCTATAAGAGGATCTGTAAGCTGCAGGAAGACTTCTAGGATTGCGAGGAAATATTCTGGGCTGATATTGAACCACAGAATGGATGAGGACGTTAACAAAGTATTCTACAAGCGGCGGGCAGAAGTGTCTCAGTCACGAGCTGTTGTTCTTGTATGGTACTTCAACTTACCAGACGTCTGCTGGAAATACAAACAGCAGAAAGGAAACAGTCCAGCAGGTTCCTGCAGTGTGTGGAAGATGACTTCCTGACACAGCCAGTAAGCGAGCCTACCAGGGGAGGTGCCCTGCTTGACCTCCCGTTCACTAACAGAGGACTGGTGGGAGAGGTGGTGGTTGGAGGCTGTCTTGGCCTTAGTGATCATGAAATGGTAGAGTTTTTGATTTTTGGTGAGGTAAGGAAGGCAGTCACCAAAACTGCCACCATGGACTTCTGGAGGGCAGACTTCAGCTCGTTCAGAACACTGGTTGGGAGAGTCCCTTGGGAAACAGCCCTGAAGGGCAAAGGGGTCCAGGAAGGCTGGGCGTTCTTCAAGGAAGAAATCTTAAAGGCACAGGAGCAGGCTGTCCCCATGTGCTGTAAGAGGAATCAGCAGGGAAGATGACCAGCCTGGCAGAACAGAGATCTTTTACTGAGACTCAGGAAAAAAAGGAGAGCTTATCAGCTCTGGAAGAAGGGACAGGCAATCCAAGAAGAGTACAGGGATCTTGTCAGGTCATGCAGAGAAGAAATTAGAATGGCAAAAGCCCAACTAGAACTCAACCTGGCCACTGTTGTAAGAGATAACAAGAAAAGTTTTTATAAATATGTTAACAGCAAAAAGAGAGCCAGGGAGAACCTCCATCCTCTA
>NW_009258281.1:2064829-2072258 GCF_000687185.1 Egretta garzetta
TGAGCCAGCAGTGTGCCCAGGTGGCCAAGAAGGCCAACGGCATCCTGGCTTGTATCAGGAATAGTGTGGCCAGCAGGAGTAGGGAAGTGATCATCCCCCTATACTTGGTGCTGGTGAGGCCGCACCTTGAATACTGTGTTCAGTTTTGGGCCCCTCACTACAAGAAAGACGTTGCATTGCTGGAACATGTCTAGAGGAGAGCCACAAAGTTGGTGAGGGGTCTGGAGCACAAGTCTGATGAGGAGCGGCTGAGGGAACTGGGGTTGTTTAGCCTGGAGAAGAGGAGGCTGAGGGGAGACCTTATCGCCCTCTACAACTCCCTGAAAGGAGGGTGTAGTGAGGTGGGGGTTGGCCTCTTCTCCCTGGTAATGGACAATAGGACAAGGGGGAATGGTTTGAAGCTGTGCCAGGGTAGGTTTAAGCTAGATATTAGGAAAAACTTCTTCACAGAAAGGGTTGTCAGGCACTGGAACAGGCTGCCCAGGGAAGTGGTCAAGTCCCCATCCCTGAAGGTATTTAAAAGATGTGTAGATGAGGTGCTTAGGGACATGGTTTAGTGGTGGGATGGCAGGGTTAGGTTAACGGTTGGACTTGATGATCTTAAAGGTCTTTTCCAACCAAAGCGATTCTATGATTCTATGATTTTATCACAGCCAATCTCCAAGCAGTAGGAGACTGTGCACTACCTGCTCTGCCTTGCTTTGCATCAGAATGGGAATCTCTCCTTCCTCACCAGCTTGCCTTCCCTTTCGGATCTGAAGTCTGAAAATGCTGGCCACAGCATTCATTAAATGTACTGATCTCTACCTGGTTTCCCTGAAAGAGATGAGAAGCTCTGAAGAAGTCCCGCCTCAGAGCCAGCCACCACCTCCCTCTCCAGCGATGGGAAGAGCCACAGAAACACAACAGTCAGCAACGGAATTGAGGTGAGTGATCTGCATGGGGAATCCAGAAGGACTGATCTTCAGAGAACGGGTGCTCTGAGAAACAGCAGATACATGAAACCTACCAGAGCGGCAGACCTGACAGCACATATTTACTGACCAGGACAAATATAGACAAATCTATTACCATAAAGGTGGATGTGGAGAATTATATATCAAGATACTGGCACAGTTGCCAAAGCATTGCTGGATCAGAACAGACCTTGCAACGCTGCCTGGGCATCCCAGTTGCTTATGGTATAGACATTCGAGACTGAAGGTCCTTTAAAAACATGACACCCAACAGTTTCCTAAAAAAACATTTGCACACTCTGAGCAATAGCAGATTTCATCATAAGGAAGGGGTAAAAGTACCTTCATAGGGTACCAAGTGAAACAACAGGGTCCTTTCAGTGCCCCTCAGAGTCCTTAGATCACCTGTAAAGCCTAGTTTTATTGCTCAGTGTCACAAAGATCCTGGTCACTGCCACTCCAAACTGTTCACGTAGCTAAGCAAACAAGTCAACAGTCGTGCCTGTGCACTGCTCATCCTGTAGACGTGCAAAGGTGAATGCAGGGGCAGACAGATGTCAAAAACAGAATCAGGGCGAGCAATCAGCCATACCCACATCATGTTTTCCTTGGCAATCACGTCCAATCCTCACACTGAGCTTTAAAGACAACATTAAGGATGCAAGCGCTGTACACAGAACTGCTTTAGTCATTACAGCAAAGCAAAAGAAATCTGACTTGATGTCAGCCCTGCCCAGGGATCAAAGTGTATCAAAGCCTCAGCAAATCCTACTGTCTTCCAGATGTACTTTACATTGATCTCACCACCAAAACAGAGTGCTTCATCCAGCTTTCAGCAGTTTCCTGTCTGCTTTTCTTTGCTCCTGCCCACACGTAGCCCTTACTGATCTCCTCTTCTTGATCAGGTCTGCTCTCCAAATTCTCTCTTTCATTTGCTAAGAAAGGATGGATTCCCATTGCATTGGGGGTCGAGATCTTATGGTCCACTAAGAGAAGAAAACGGCAAAGTGTCACAGAGGATTTCCCCAAAGAGTTCTGGCCTGTTGCACAGAACCACTGATCTCTGCTCATTACTCACAACAGAAAACAACCACACACCCCACACTGAGCAGCGCATAGCTGCTTTCCCTGTGTGCCACGAAGAGCAGGTCTCCTCCAGCTTCTTACTTGTGGGACAGGGGCATCTAGTGGCTGAGTCCCAAAAGAGCAGGGTAAAGCCACAGCAACACAAGTTGCAGCTACACTGAAATTAGAGATACGTTGGCAGCTTAAGTGGGATGCAGCTGCTGTCAACATGGAGACAGACCACTACAAAAGGCTATTAACTACTCTACCCAGGCTAACAAGCCGTAAAGCAAAATATAAACATATAGTATTAGGCACACCAGACCACTAAGTCTTCCAATACGACCTTTCTTGTCTGATGCTCAGGCAGTATACCAGCAGACACACGCAGCAACATCCCCTAACACAGCCTCCTAACTCCCAGAAGTCGGTGGCTCATTCACCTCCCGTGCACAAGCACAGTGGTCTTTTCACTTGACAGCCTGTCACAGCTTAACTATAAGAATAATCTCCTTCACCTTTGCATGCTGCTCCAGTCATCTCAGATGAGGTCTGCTAGCTTTGAAAGCCAGCATGTCACCTTCCCCTGTTCACATTTGTGACACTGTTCAAGACTACAGGCACCTACCTTTACAGACATCAGCCCTTTTTAGATGTCTCTTTTCCAGCCTGAATAGTCCTAGCCTAGCTACTTAGTCCTTGCATATAAACCATTCCAGACAGGTGATGACTTTTTTTTGGCCTGATTGTTCTATAATTCGTATCCCTTCTAGCTCTGCTATTCTGTTTGAGACAAGATCAGAACTAAACACGGTATCTGAGATGCAAGTGAGCCACACACATACATAATGGCATTCTTTTGTGCTCTTTTCCCTTCCTAGTAACAATTGACTCTTTTGCCTGCTAGAGAGCAGTGAGCTGGTGTTTTCAGAGAACCACCTGCTATACCTCTGAGATCTGAGATCCAAATGGGAATCGCTACCTCAGAGCCCACCACTGTGTGTGTATATAGAGTCAGGATTGGCTTGTACTGAATACTTAGCTTAACATCTGGCCACAATAAACGCAGGCAGGATATAGGGGAGCTGTGCCCCACATATACTATCAAAATAATCAACTAGCTTCACTCAGCTTCTGTGACCAATACTCAGGCTTTGATCTCTTCATAGAAGCTGCTAAAAGAAAAACAATCAATGCCATCTGCAATCATGCTTACTGCGAATTGGAAAAAAGAATCCAATAACATGCTTTTTCCCCCGTCTGGATATCCTTCTAAAATGAAAAATTTTACCATCATAATGCCAAGATATAACACTTGTGTTACTTTCCAAAACCAAATCTGCTTAGCCTCAGAATGGTACTGAGATTTTCAATCTCTTAATATGTTTGAGTTTTTTACTGAGATCAAATACAGTGAGCCATGGCTCTAATATTAAAGAATAGCAAAATTTCTAGAATTATCACCGTTTTATACATAGCATTACAGCTGAAACAACATCCGATATTCAAAACTGCTATTTTAAAAGAGGAAAAGGACATCTTTGACTTTGATCTTTCATATGTCTTCTGACACTTTGGGCATCAATCCTAAATATGTAGTATCATTAGCTATGCTGCTGCTGAATAAGTAATGTGTAAGAGAGGCTAATAAATACAGCTGGGAAGTTTCTCAGTTTTACTCTGTTCTGTCTGAAGCTTGAACACAAAGAAGCCAACACAAAAAAAGAAACAAAACAGAGATGGGGAGATAAACGCCGCAACTTGCATTACATTTCTTAACTGTCCACAAAACTTTGTATTGCAGTAGTTCTGTGAACGCACCAAGACATCCCCGGGGCGATTTTTCAGCAGGTGAAGCCTCTCCCACTGCCCAAGTGTTTTGTCTGTACAGTTTTCCAGGACATTCCCACACAGTGAGGATGACCATGCTTTGTGGATTGCTTCCACACAGAGCCTCCCAAATCCCCTTTTCTACATGATGAGGTCATGAAGGACACCTTATCCTTGCTCACTGCATTCCCTCACATACAGCACGCAGTCACAAAGGCGGGACAAGAAACCTCACCTTATTATTATGGGATTACCATGCCAAACGCATTTGGTGCACAGCAAGGAGGCCACTGTCTGAAGTCAAACCAACCCTGAGAGGAGGCTATGCAGAGGAGTAGGTGCCAAACCACCATTTTGGAAAGGCCACTTACAAGTCCACATCTACACTGCCCGACTTTGGTATCTACTGACTGGCGATTAGCTGTAGGGGAGATTACAGAATTGACAGATGCCTACAGACAGTGAAGGATGGTGACCCCAGGAGGAGGCATCTCCTCTCAGGTAGAAGTCCTCTTATAAGGTCAGTAAGTCCTCAGGCAGTATGCCAAGCAGTCTGTAGGCAGCTGTAACATCCGGCAGAGATCTGAGATTCACATCCCCCCTAGAATGAGGAGGGAGCAGACACCCAGGCATCCTAAGGTTTTCTTCAGGGAGGACTGTGACACATCAATTTTATCCATGTAACTACAGGACCCACAGACATACTACCAGGGACCACCAACAGCCAGGATCCTTACGCTGCCAAAATTTGGTAAGGATTTGTCTTTTAGACAATGCTATGGAGCAGAAAATACTACACACTATTCTTTTCTCATCGGTAGAAAGATTTTGAGATGTCTTTTCAACCACTGATTGTGAGTCACTTCAGAAACTGAGATTTTTCTAGGGCTAACTTTGTGATGGGACTGCCAGTAAGGCTACTGGAGCCTGTCTTCTCACCATTTTCTCTATCTACTGTGACAGCTGCTTCCACACAAAATTAGTCTCTAGATGTGTTCTGCACAGATTTGCTTCCGTTGCTTTTTTCCAGTGAATCCAGCATGACCCTTTTCAGACAAAGCAAACAAAAAAGCCCCTCACCCCAAAGACCTCAGGGTTGGTTGGGATCACAATAAGAACATGAGGGCAGCTTCCCTCTCAGCCTCATTTCCTTCTTTCATTCCCTATTCTGCACAGGCAAGTTACTAAGGACAAATCATCAGTCACTTACCTGGGCTCTGGGTGACAGCCACAGTGAGATACTCCGGATTTATCCTGGGCAGCAACAGGTCCATTGAAGCCTAAGTGACCATGACCATTTAGAAAATAACATACTGAAACATAACTCCTTTGCAGGGTGGGTGAGAACAGGCAGGATAATTTGGGAGAAGCATCTTTGCCTTGAAGTGATCTGGAAAAAAAAAAAACAAAACCAAACCAAAAAAAGAATATGAGAGGAATCAAAGACAAAAGAAAGTCTCTGAAGCTGAAATAGCGTGCTTGATGCTGGAAGTTAATACTGAACTGTGCCTGAGGGAAGGAGAGCAGCAAATATTGCTTTGACCTGCAGATGGAAGGGAAGACCATAACATGGGGCTGTGAATTTGGCCGTAAGCAGAAGACCCCATGTTATTTTTGCTGATGCTAAAGCTGCCTCTCTGAATACTAAAGCTGCACAGTCCATCTCCCTGCCTTGAATGCAAGGCAATGTTGACATGATTGAAATTCACTAAACAAGGAACAGCTGAGTAGAAAAGGAACTGAAAGTGAACATAATTGGGATTCCCTCTTTTCTGCTCATTTCTCACCATCTCCTGCAATATATTTTTTTTCTTTTCATTGAGCTCTGATTTTACAGATTGTAATAAAGAATGGACACACGGACAAAAAAAAACCAGAATCCCTTATGGAATACAGTTGTCCCAAGGATGAATGCAGCAGCATTCCCATGCATGTTCTCAATCACCACCAAAAGGTAAATTCTTAGAGCAGCTGTTTCCCCTAAACCCACCCAGATGAATTCAGCTCCTACAAGGGGCAGTGACACTGCACTTAGATCTCTACAAGCCACCAAGAGCTCCAAGCTCAGCCACATTTATTTGCACTTTTCCAAGAGATGAACAGGCAAGCCTGCAGAGCTAGAAGTGCTGGGGAACCCCAAAGCTATGCCAGCCGTGCACTTCAGTGAACCAGACCCAAGCAGGGATGTCACAACCCATCTCAGGCCTACATAGTCAGGAACAAGGGAGCTGGGCACAGTGTTACATCAGGCAGAAAGGCAGCAAGGCCTAGATTCAGAAATACAGCACACAAGGACAACTTAGCCCAACAAGCGCTACCCCATAGCCAAAGGTACATTGTACATGGCTGGCTGCACAGGGGCATACCACCACAGGAGGACTGCAAGGAGACTCGTCACCAGGGCATCACAGCTACGTAGCATTTGGGATGCAAAGCATGAGGACAAGCTATGCTGCTCGAGGCTATGAGTTGCAAGGACCTACCCTCCAGGCACAAGGAAGACATGGCTTAGCTGGCACCGGTGAGACACAGTGGCTCGGTAGGAGACAAGGGAAAACCCCTCTCACTTGTCCAGGCCTGGCCCCATCCTGGGTGAGGAACTACTGCTACTGGAGGGGAGCAGGACTCAATACATGTTCCTTGGACTGACCCTCTGCCACCTCCTGCACCAGCTGGGCGCCACATCCATGGGGCAACCAGCCCCGCAGGGCTGACCACATGGTGCCCATCCTCACAAGATCCCAAAATCCATACCACCAGGTGCAAGAGGTCCCAAACCCCATAGGGCCAGCTGAACCAAACCGTACAGGGCCCAGAAACCCCACAGGGAGAGCCATATGGGACCCCTAAACCCCACAGTGCCCCTAGACCCCACAGAGCCAGCTGCAAGGGACTCTAAGCCCCACAGGGCTCCCTAAACCCCACAGGGTCAGCTGCAATGGGCCCCTAAACCTGATAGGGCTCTCTAAATCCCACAGGGTCAGCTGCCAGGGGACTCCAAACCCTGCAAGGCTCCCTAAATGCCACAGGGTCAGCTGCAATGGGCCCCTAAACCTGACAGGGGTCCCTAAACCCCACAAGGTCAGCAAAAACAAGGCCCCTAAATCCCACAGGGCCAGCTGCAAGGGCCCCTAAACCCCACAGGGCTCCCCAAACCCCACAGGGCCAGCTGCAAGGGCCCCTAAACCCCACAAGGCTCCCTAAACCCCACAGGGCCAGCTGCAATGGGCCCCTAAGCCTCACAGTGCTCTCTAAATCCCACAGGGTCAGCTGCAAGGGGACCCCAAACCCTGCAAGGCTCCCTAAACCCCACAGGTCAGCTGCAATGGGCCCCTAAACCTGACAGGGCTCTCTAAACCCCACAGGGCCAGCTGCAGTGGGCCCCTAAACCTGTCAGGGCTCTCTAAACCCCACAGGGCCAGCTGCAAGGGGCGCCTAAAGCACTCCCCAAACCCTACAGGACCAGCCGAGAAAAGCCTCTAAACCCCACGGAGCCTGCAAGCCCCACAGAGCCAGCCGCAAAGGGCCCTGAAGCCCCCCTTAATTCCCTAAACCCCACGGAGCCCCCCAAGCCGCAG
>NW_009258281.1:2072444-2084758 GCF_000687185.1 Egretta garzetta
CAGGCTGCCGTCTGCAGCCCAGGCTCTTCTCTGTGTACATGCAGAAGCGAGAGGCAGAGAGCCTGGAAGATGGGGGGACTGCAGGAGAGTGAAAGGGTCTTACAGCAAAGGCAGCTAAATGACAGGTTGGGAAATTAATTTTTTTTTTTTTTTCTTTCTGCCACAGGTTCCCTGTCTGATGTAGGTAAGTCAATTAGAGTAAATGTTCTCTATGTGGTCCTTAAAGGAGCATTCCTCCTCCTCCTCCTCCTCCTCCACAGCTGACCCCCGAATTCACACAGCGGCTGAATAACAAAATCAGGGAGCTGCTCCAGCAGATGGAGAGGGGCCTGAAGTCTGCCGACCCGCAGGACTGCACCACCTACACTGGCTGGGCAGGTAGGGTGGCTGCCTGGATGGGATGGAGCAGGAGCTCTCCATAAGCGGACTTCGAGGTCAGGCCAAGGCAGACTGTGGGTTTTTCTGGCTGCGTGAGTGATTGCAATAGATCTGTGTCAAGAAGGGTGCTGCTTCAGCTTGTTTTAATCCATTAAGGGGCTGGCATTCTCGGGACTCACTGGTTTTGAAGCAGGTTTCAAGCTGCAGAGGGACGACTGTAGCGTTGTAGGGCAGGATTGGGTCTTCTTTTGGTTCATAGCGTCAGACTTAAGCAACAGAGAAACCCAGCACCTGCTTGACAGCAAACATGGGAGCCTTCGAAGGGACTGGCTCCAAATCTGGCCATGGTGGGAATGGTGACAAATAAACCAGTGCTCCGGGAAGCAGGCAGATGAGTGTGGTGGGCCATTTACCTGCAAGGAGTCCTTGCATATGGCAGCGGTGAGCTTATGGCCTGAGATAATGTCCGTCTTTTCTGTTTGGGCTGAATTTTATCTTACAACATTGTCTGATTGGCAGGTTGCTCCATTCCTGTTCCCCAGGTAGTGCCCCTCCACTTAGCCAGGGCTAGTTCTGCTCCAGTACCTGCTGGAAGGAGCAGAAATGCAAATGTGAGTATAACGAAGGGTGGAAGCCTTCCTCACACTAACTCTTGTGTGCAAAGCTCCCAGGAGCTCGTCTTTCTCCTGTTCTGCATTTTCAACCTGTTTTTCCTTCCTTGGGAGCATGCCCTGCCTCCCCTTCCCTGTTCTTACCCACTGGAGCCAGGGAGGACACACCTTTCTCCGCCGCCTCATCCTTGGCTGCTGCTGTGTGCTTTGTCAGCTTTCCTGCCTTCTGCACTCTGCCAGGCTCTAGGGAGGGACCCTGGGGTAGTTGCAATTAATCTCATGCTTGCTGCAAGATTTTTTGATGCTGCTTTTTTTTTTCCCCCAATAAACTGCAATTCTAAATGGCAACTTTCTGCATTATAATCTGGGTGTGGCTGGCTTGCGCTTGGGTGCTGCGGAACACGATGCCAACAGTTTGCTTTGGAGAATGGTGGTCACTGTGTTGGTGCTTAATTAATTAAGCAATGCCAGAAATGCCTGCTTAAAAATTTTAGTAAGGTAGATGGGCACTGAGAGTGCTCTAGAGCAGTTCACAAGAAATGCTAGGATGCCAGTATTAAATTCCAGCGTGGGAGAACATTGATTTCATCAGTTGCTGCCTGGCAGCACCCTGCTGCTGCTGCCTGTGAACATACGCGTTTTTGTTCAGTGCTGGCTGATGTCACCTTGGGAGATAGGTTCAGTCTTCCCATCTGCATGACCCTGCTCTGAGGTCCCCTCAGGTGGAAAGCACTCCATACGTAAAGATGGTCTTCAGTCATGAGGGTGCTGCTTGGCATCATGGTAGAGTCTACCTCTGGCCGGAATAATTCGGGAGATAAAGCAGGAGGACAATTAGCTGATGTTAGGAGTACTCTGAAAATCTGCAGGGAGAAGGTAAACACCTCTCCCCAGAGGCCATGTTTCCTTCCTTCGGGTGGCCTTAAGGAGCTTCATGTTGAAAAGTGACTGCAGTTTTGAAACAGTGATTGAGAGATTTTGATAGGATTTCAGCTCATTTTTATTTGGAAGAGTTTCTCAAGAGGGATTCTTGTCTTTTCCTCCCAGGGATCATTCTTCACTGGGCACACAGCCTTCTCGCCTTGGCTAATAGGATTAGAAAAAAAAAACATGGACAAATTTCCTGCAGGTTACAGCCAGTGAAAGGAAGTTTGCAGATATTACACTGTATCTTTGTCACCCTCCCTTCTTTTCTAATCCTAGCTACATTAATTTATTCAGTGCTGGTTTCCAGAGACAAAATTAATTGGGCCAAGACAGCAGTTTTTTCCTGTAATTGCTTATGTAGAAAAGGCTTGTTGAGTATCTTCTCATGTAAATCATTGCCCAGCAGTCTGAAATCAACCCACACTCTTGTGGCCGCTAATAAGAGAGATTTGAAATGTGGCTCTCTTAGTGCAAACTCTGCGTGAAATGTAACATACTTGAGTGTACTACATCACACCCACTAATACACAGCATATGCTGGCATTTTACTTTGGTGCCTGTTTCTTTCCCAGCACACTTGACAGAGCCCTGTCCCCCCGGCCTTGCATTTGTGCCGCGGAAGCCACGGCTTCTTGGCATGTGAAGTTGGAGCAGAGGGAAGGAAGGACATTTTCAGCTCAGAGGCAGTGAAAATAGGCTTTGGATCAAGATCATCCAGCATACGGCTGCATGCCCTCAAAACACATTTGAATCTGCTTGTTACAGTTTCATTCAGTTCCCCATAGAAATTAGGGCCTGGTAGGCAACACCTGGTATGTGCCTGGGTATAGACCAGGCTCAGATATTGTGTTCTGGTTTGTCTTTTAATCAGGTTAGCTAGACTGCTGTAAGAGCTTTTGTGGTCTTAATCTGTTTCACTGGTATCAAAGCGTTGACTGAGGGAAGGTAAACTGCCATAAGCTAAATCTGAATCAGAAGCAGTTCAAATCCTGGCAGAAGTACAACTGCCTCATCCATTTTCAAAGATTAGCATGAAGATGCCTAAGAGTATGTACACGCATGTTGGTATTTCTCATGGTGCAAGAGGCCTTGCTCCAAAGACCACCTTGACTGGGAGCACAGACGATAGAAAGGGAGTGGAAGGAGGCTGACTTCACTCCTGTCACCTCTTAGCTGACTGCAGGAGCTAGGAAGCTTCCAGTCCAGTGCCTGCTGGACTGTTATGTTCTTCCAAGATGATGAGGTGATCTGCCACCTGAAATGGTATATAAGGGAGAGATTCCCCCTCCTCCACATTACGGCAGTACCTTTGGAATTTGTTTCCCACACACGCATTCCCTTCTCTAGCAATGTCATAGTCGTGGCTTTCAGAGCTTGAGGGCCTCTGAAACAGACGGGTGAGTCCAGCTGGCCTGCCCCATCCACAGCTTTTGGCTGGCTCGTTGGCAAGCAGCAACAAGGAGCAGGGCTGAGTTGCCTTTTGAAAGGACTCTTCAAAAGACATGGCAGATGAAGGAAAAGCCATGTAAGAATGGATAGAAATTCTGACTGTACCAGTTCAGGAAAGCTTCTGGAAAAACACCTTTCATTTGCTTTGGTGCAATACCTTAGCTTTAACCTCAGAACCCAGAGAATTTGCATCTCCTTAAGAGAGTTCTGTTCAGAAAAACAGAAATCCTCAGATAATCCCCACAGAATAAGAGGCAGTGAGGCTGCATTTGATGAGAGAGAATAGAGTGCCTTGTGTCACTCACATACACCACGCTCCTGCCAAGCACTTGGTGGTTAGTTTTTGTGAAATTGCCATTCTTGGAGATAGTCAGTATCTGACTGAACAAGGCTCAGAGCAATGGGATGTAAGTTTGAAGTTGGCCTTACTTTCAGGGGGTTGGGTCAGATCACCTCCATGATCCCTTCATACCTAACCTGTTGTAGGATTCTGTGATGGGGTAATAGATAGTTTTGGTTTGGGCTGGGATGGTTTTTGGGTTTGGGGTTTGGGGGAAAGTTTTACAAACAAAGCTTTGTTATCCAGGTTTTAAGGCTGGAGAAGCTGAGGCATCCTGAGAAATGCCGTGTTCCACAACGCACTAGGAAGGCAAGCTGCAAGCTGTAGTAAAATGCCCTTGTGACTCTTCAGACAGTTCTGAACATGGGATGATACAGCCCTCCAGAGATGTCTCACTGTCCCATTCAGCATGGCTTTGGCGTGCATTTATGAGCACAAGATAACATCCCCTGTGTCTGCACCAGAAAAGATGCTTATTATCCTTTGAGCTGGGCAGTAAAGCTGTGCCACCTGCTCTGTAACTTTTACCCCATGACTGACTCATTAAAATGACATCAGGTTTCTCACTAGAAACCATCAGGGTTCATCACTATGTGCAGAGATAGGTTTCCACTTCTTCCCTCTGTCTTTGACATTATGCTTTGAGGGTGCTGGCTGACTTACTTCCCTGGGTCAATGCAAGATCTCCGACCTCTATTACTGTAGATGGCAAGTTGGGAACAGGTCCATATTAGGTCAAGAAATCTCCTCTTGTGGCAACCTGGTGCCCTTTGTGGAAGGAGCACATTGCAGCTCAGCTCCTGGTGGACAAGGAGGCATGTTCAGAACAGTCTCATGGGCATCTCTGCTGGTGTTGTCAGCAAGTGGACTGCAGTGGAGCTGACACTGAGCTCTGCTGCTGCTCACTTTTATCCACTCTGTTCAGTGTGAAGGTGAAGCTTTGTCTCACTACTGCTGTTCTCCCACCAGCAGAACTGTTTGCAAAGGTAGCGCAATCCAACATAAAGAACAAGTCTAAACTTGCAGGGAAGTTGAGGCACAGCTTTACTTCTCTTTGATCAACAGAACGGTCATATGGATGAGATATTCTTTCAGCCTGCTGCAGTGCTTTAGCTCTCCATCAAGAACTTTTCTGGTACCTCCAGCAATGTCTGCTGCTCTGTTGAAAGCAATGGTTGCTAAAGTCAGGGCCATCAGCACTAGCCAACTGGTGCAAAAAATTCCATTTCTACTATGTATATTTATGCCTCTGCCCCACTCAAAAGAAATCTCTAATGCAAATCACCCCTCTGCATCTACAATACTGCTCATACAGGATGGCAAGAGGAGAGAGATGTTTACTGTCCTGCTGCAGACGTTAAATAAACAGGCTTTGTGAGAGGCATGCAGAATTGATTTTTGCCTCCCGATTCCCTGCAGTGAGCAAGCATCTCGGGCATTAATGTTCCAGTATATTGGCTTTTTGCACACTGGAGATGGCGGTGTCAGTCATCAGAGCCCTGCTAGAGGGTACGTTGTCAGTAGCACATGTGTTCACTGCAGTCCCGCACCATCAAGTGATGTCTGATGTGTTCTGCATCACAGGTGGCTACACAGCAGATCTTACACTGCAAGGAGCAAAAAACTTCGAAGTCTGGAGAAACTACAGAGAATGTCCAATATTAACCAATAAACAGAACCAAGCCCATACATCTTTGGCAGTAACAGGCCACAGGCAGCCACTGCATGGCAGCTGTATTGCTGGAAACAATCAGGAGTCACAGAGGTCACAAAAATAGGTCACATTTCCAACTGGGACACTGAACACAGACCTCCAGGGCACACAGAAATGGAGCAGATCCACTGCTTACCTAGCCCCATTTGACTGATGATGCCATGTTTGCATAGCACTTAAAGCATGCCAAACAAACACCCAGTCAGTCAGCAAACCCCACCTGGTCAGTTGGGGCAAGGAAGGTGTTACTGGCAAGGGAGCAAGGCAGAGCTGTGGAATAGCTTCGGCAGAGCAACACTGCGTAGCTGGGCCAAGTTCATCAGGTGGAAACTCCCATGTCTCCAAACTGCCCTGCCTCCAAAATATGCTGCCTACATCTTGGCACACAGGATATTCCCCACCCAAGTGACTGTATTTTCTATCCCTCTACATACATCTGTGAACACTGCGTCTTTATGCATGAGCCTGCCCTCCTCTGCTGGCCTTCCCTGGTTTTGGGCTCGCAGTTAGCAGCAGAGCAAGCAGAGGGCTGAATGCAGCACTGTGTTGTGCCCTTTGTATCAGCTTGGGAGTATGAATTTCTTGAGGAATGAGTTGAGAAAATTTGCTTTAGATTCAGTTTGTAAGGCCTTTGGGTTTTAAAGAAAAAATTAATTACTTGGGGAAGCAACTCATCCCTTCCATCCTTCAGTATAGGTCAGTGGTTTTTTGGAGTCTTTTCCAAAGATGCTTGGGCCTGGGAGGAAAGGGGGCAAGAAATGTTTTAAAAGAGGATAGGCAAAGAAGTCAGAGGAAAACAATGCCAAGACATTTACCTTCCAAGAATTCAATCCTAGCAATGGTCTTAGCTTGGTAGTTATGTGCATAATTAGGGTAGTATGATGGCAGTGGGAATAGAAGCTACTTACAAAGCAAAAAGTTGTATATTAAAGCAGATAAGTCAAGAGTGCAAGTTGTGCTCAGACAGCTATCAGGCCTATTAAAGACCAGAAGCTGTGTGAGGTGCTAAATAAATCAAGGAGAGTCACTTGACATTTGCTAGCTGGAAGAGGAGGGTTTTCCTTTAAAGAAGGGCTTCATATCCACATCCTTATAGGCTTGAGTGATGACACTGTACATCTGAGCTCTCTCTGGAAATACTAACATCAAACTGCTTAGACATGGAATTGAATTGTCTGTAGCACAAAGCTTTGGAGATTACACATGCAAAATGAGAAAGTGATCTAAATTTAAAATTGTCCTCAGTACCACAGAAAGTAATTTTGCAGCATGCTTGCCCCCCCTCACCACATCAAAATCTGCAGAGATTGGCTCTAATAATTTAGGCTTAAACACAGGACCTGAGTCTTTTTAGAAATGGTTACTGGTAAGGGGAGAAACAAGCTTTTTTCAAAGCGATCTAGGCCAGTAGCTTTCTTCAGTGCATGTTTAGGGTACCTTCAAGATCAGAAGGATGGTTCAAATGTGGCAGACCTCTCAGACACAGACTTACTGAGGACTCCTCAGTTACCTACTAAAAGCTTCAAGAGCTGGATGAAGGCAGCGTAGACAGGGGTGAAGGACAGCAACTGATGTGACTTCTCAGTAGCAGAGTTGTTTCTGTAGCTGGCTAGCCCCTTGAAAACCTCCAGGCAGGACCATGCAGTCTTTTCCAGTGTTCCAGGTAGCTGTTTATGTTTCAGACAAAGGCTGACCTCATGAATGATGTGCTGCAGAGGGGAGTCAGGCAGCCCCTTTCTTTTCTAGGATGCACCAGTCCTTGGTGTAGGGCTTAGGACCTGCTCAGCAGCCAGAGATGATGTCCAGGGAGCTGTAACGACTTTGCTGGTGCTTCCCAGTGGGAGGGAAGATTAAAAAAAAAAAAAAAAGAACCAAGTAGAATGTCTTAAGGGTGCTGCTTCTCAGTGCTGAAGACGTGTCACCTTTTTTAAAATCCAGTCCAAGCTAAGTGACCCAGCCCTTTTCCTCCTGGCATGGGAAAAAATAATTGAGATTCAGCACTGCTCTGCTACAAGTACCATCTTGCCCAATGATGATTTTTTTTCCTCCTCCACTGTTTAGCAACAGTCCCAGGTACAGTTGATAGATTTAGGTGGTTTGTCTAGGTCTCATCTTTAGCTCCTCGCTAGTAAAATTGTCTGTAACCTGTGTATCAGAAGCTCTGCTCAGGACCTCCTGAGTCAGACACTGCTGTTTGTCTTGACCTGCAGTCCACTCATGAGCAGCATCAGGTACAAGGAGATTACAAAGCAGGAAAAGAAGCTGTGGATGCTGCGGCTATGGGTTATGCCCCTGGATGTACCAGAGAAGCCTGTCTAGAAGGCTTATGCCCTAGATGATGCTGAGGGCCAAGCTTTTAGGTTTGTTAAAACAGCCAGGGCGCATAGCAGGAAGGGTAAACTTTTCTGATGGGCACAACCTTCATATTCCTTTTGCAGGCATTGCGTTGCTGTATTTGCACCTGCATGATGTGTATGGAGACCCAGCCTACCTTCAGGTGGCCCATGAGTATGTGAAGAAGAGCCTGAGCTGTCTGACAAGACGATCCATCACTTTCTTGTGTGGAGATGCCGGCCCCCTGGCAGTGGCTGCTGTAGTCTACCACAAACTGCAGAACCAGAAGCAAGCAGAAGACTGCATCACTCGGTAAAATGCTTGGTTACGTCTTTGACCTAATGTTCTTCTTGCTCATAGAGCTGGTCTGGGCTTGTATGGGGCACTTTCTGCCAAGCCTGAATACATCTTGTTGCAGTCTTAATTTGGAAACTTAGCAAGGCAGCGCAAAGTTGTTTTGCTGTGGGGAAAGAGCTAGTTTAAGGACAAACACCCTTGCCTAGCAGCCTACAGGCTGGGGAACAAGGATATTCTTCAGCTGGTATTGCCAACTTAAAAATAATTCTGATAAACACAGGAAGAAAAAAATGTCAAAATTTAAAAAAAAAAACCACAGAAGGTCAGGTTTGGTATTTTTTCAGAACCCTTAAATTTAGCTTTACAGCCATTTTGATGAAAAGGAGAAATGTGACAGGATTATTAGATTAGTTTTGTCACTCACTTCCACTTGCTATTTCTTAGTTGACTTTGACTGAAACCTAAGATTGACAGCATCCCTTTCAACTGCTGAATGCAGCTGGTTATGATTCATTTATTTCTATTTCCTGCCTTTCCTCAACCATTTTCAAATGTATTTCTGTTGGGTACTTAAGACAAGAAAAGGACAAACAAGCAGTCCTACAGTCAGATCAGCATATGGCAGAGGAAGGAAAAATGTTAAGGAGATGCAGTGGCAAGCTTTTCTTGCTTAAGGGAGATCAGTTTGGAGAAAGTGAGAAGCAGCCCTGTAAAGAGTTTCCATTTACATGTGGTCAGCACAAAACCAAGACAAAGCTCCTGACACTTCAGAACAATGCTGAGTGCCCTTCCCTTAAACAGCCATGAGCAAGTGATGCGTAATATAAATTAAAAAAGCCATGGGTGGCTGTATGGTTTGGACACCAAGTTCCCACTCCCTTAACTAAGAATAGTTTCTGTTTTCTGTGGATATGTCAGTCAGAGGACAGAGCTCTCTTCTTTATTCTTGAAATAATCTGTGGTTTAGGTTTTGCTTAACACTGTGTCAAAGTGGTGAATCTCATTATGGTTAATACATTTGCTAACAAAAAGGGAACTAATCTGTCAAATAGTACTGGCCAGTTGTGGTCAATGCATAAGTCCCAAGTTGCGAAAATGCCTAATTCATGTTTTCTTGCTGTAGCTTTCCCGTCCCCATATCCCTCCTGTTCTGCCTACAGTTTTGTAGCAGAATGGAAACTCATGATTAATTCTGCACTGCCATCTAATGGCATAATAAAGGCAGAGCCTTGGAAATTGGTTTCTTCATACATACAGGAGGAGGAGAAAATAAAAATGTGCCTTTCTTGAAGGAACAGTTACACTGTCCTTACTCTGCCACCAATTCCCAGAGCAGTTAGCCTGACCATGCTACCTTTAAAAAGAAAGTATTTCTTTGAGAAATAGCTCCCTTAATCAAAACTCTTAAGCGGGTTTTGAGTATGCTGTTTAGTTACAGAACAGTTGCTAAGTTATGCAGTGCAAGTGCATAGAAAATGCACTTCTATTACAGCTGTGGTGAAGGAGGACCTCTCTCTGTTTTGTTCTCTGTCTTTTAAAGCACCTCATTTTTACAGAGCCCGAGGAGAGAATCCATCAGCCAAGTTTTACTTGCAGTGGAAGAGACAGAAGCTTGCTTTTTCTTCGCTCCTTGCTTTTGCCTAAATGAGTTCATGACCAACTAATGTGCTTTTATGCTCTGGAGAGACTAACATTTCAGGGCAGCCCATTTTCCAAGAGCCTGTGAAAATCTGAGGAGTGTTCCAGGAGTCCTCTTTTCCTTGCCATCTCCCACCAATTCAGAAGGTCAAAGGTTTGCTTTTAGAGCCAGTGGCATTCAAAAACCCCATCTTGCTCTACAACTGCCATGCTATGGGGGACAGAGGGAAACTCTGTCCAGAAACTACTGATTTTTGGCAGTTGAGATAATAAGCTGGTATGTGAGCAGGAGTGGCTCTTCCTTTCAGGGACCTCGATTTACCCCCTCGCACCTGATACATGTATTCTGCCTGCAATCAGTCCAGCAGCATCCCAGGCATCTCTTGCTGCACGCATGCCATGCAGCCCTGCCCCACATTTCAAAACCAACAGAAACCGCTGGCAGGCTTCCTCCCCTGATTATCCTGGCTGGGAAAGCAGCTAGAGGTAGCAGCAGTAATGCATAAGGCGCAAGAACAGTAGCTCCAGCTGCTCCAAATTTCCCCACGAAAAGCAGATTTCACATCCAGACCTCAGAAAATTCCTACTGTGAGTATTACTGTTTATCCACCCATCCATTCCTTCTGTTGCACCTGACATTTCCCTGACATCTCAGGGCTGAACAACATCACCAGCCAGCATCTCTTCTGGCCAGCCTGCTGCTGGGCAGAGTCCATCTGTCGAAACACTGCTTTCCTCCGTGGAAACCCTCCTCTTCATCTGCCTTCCTTGGACTTGGGGACAGGGGCCATGACGAGGCAGCAGGGCTTTCCTTTCAGCCCACACAGCTGGGAGAGGAACCCCTGCTTACTCCTAGTCTTGGATGTAAAGTCTGTCTCTTGGGTTTAATCTGCAAGAAATCTTCCCCACAGAGTGATGCACATCTCAAGCGGTACATGAGGAGATGGGGCCGGTCCACCTTGAGACACTGTTCTCTCCTTTCTCCTTCAATATCCCTGCTCACGTTGAGTCCAGTGCCAAAGGGAAGTTTCCTGCCATGGGGAGTCACAGCCCAACATCCTCTCTGTGCTCTGAGGGTACTCTGGACATTTGGTTGCTTCTTTCCTTTGCAACATGATGTTCTGCCCAGGAGCAAAGGCTGCCAAGGCACCTTTTCTGCTCCTCACGCTGCTGTGACAGGGAAGCCCTGCACACACACAGCTCTCCTGGCTGGTTTCTTGGCCCCAGCCCTGTGGCAGCAGGAAGCAGCTGAGGGAACAGCCGTGAAGCCACTTATGCTGGTATTTTAAAAGTGATGGCATTTTTCAGATTGCTGTCTCAGGGGTGAACAGAAAAAGAAAGCCAAAACCAGTCACATCCCTGCCTGCTGCTCTGACAGGGAAGGACATCCAGCCTTGTTGGAAGTGTGATGAGAGGCAAAACAAAGGAAAAATTGCATTGAGAGTGAACAAAGCACCAGTGTGAAGAGCTGTCAGTCTCTGTTAGCACTACAGGAATATCACCAACTTTGCAACATGATAATAGAAAAATGTCAAAGAAAATACCTGACTCCAGCAGACATCTCGCTCTGTACTTGTGGGCTGAAGCCTGGTGCCAGCCAGGTGGTCCTCAGCTTGGGGTTGCACCACAGACAGCCCACAGCACTCGCACTCTGCTGAGCTGTTCTCACTACTGCTCAGCTCTCCCTAGGGAAGATTACTTACGTGTACTGCAGAGGCTTGATGTTAAACAACTTTTCCAGCTGCTTCTCCCTACCTCTTATCTAGATTTTTAGCTCATGGAGGTACCTCTTTCTCCACTGATAGTGTAGCCCTGGCCACTTGCAGGCAGGGAGAGAAAGGGGCTTTTCTGTCAGGACTTCCAAGCATAAGGGGTGAGATTTTTCCACATACCATCAGCACTAGTTTGACTTTCTAGCATTCCTTGAGCAGCCAAATTAAACAGATACCAGTTTAGTTTGAAAAAAAGTAATTTTTGGCAGAGGGTCTGCCTTGCCAACACCATCACAGGGAGGTAATGGTGGGGAGGCTTTCCTTGCTGAATTGGGGCAGCCTTTCCTGAGCAGTCAGCAATTTTATGCTGACCATTTCCTGTAGCCCAGGTTTCCCCACAAGCAGCTTTCCTAGAGCTGGTGCTGTAAAAACATAGTACAACTGCATTGTAAAGAGCTGAGCAGACTAAAGCAAGAAAGAGGGATTCTGCATGTTGCATGTCTGGAAGGCTGAGACCCAGAGACTGGCCTGACATCTCCCAGGGCACAGGCAGCATGAAGGAACAAACCATGGTTTTGACCTCCAGTTTCACTGCTTGGTTACATGGCTTAGAGTGTCCTCTACTCTCCCCCATGTGAATTTTTCTTTGTAGTTTGCTTCATCTACACAAGGTCGACCCACGAGTGCCAGATGAACTGCTGTACGGGCGCATGGGCTATCTCTATGCACTGATATTTGTGAACAAGCACTTCGGAGAAGAAAAGATCCCTCAAAGCCACATTCAGCAGGTACTGTGGCTTCTGCTGATTTGTCAGCTATCCCTTCCCACACAGCTCATCTTTGGGCAGGTAAAAATCAACACTGGAAGTAGAGAACTTTGGCAACACAGGAGAAACCGCATCACGGTATTCCTG
>NW_009258281.1:2084823-2107984 GCF_000687185.1 Egretta garzetta
CTGCTCTTCTTTCAAAGGGACAAAGCACCACATGTGCCCCTACCATCTATATAAATCCATAGGCAGTACTGAATTGGCACACATTTCAATCCCTCACCCACACTATTCCCTCTGTTTGGGCAGAAAAACAACTCTTCCATCCTGTGCCAGGATACTCATTGTGCTGTGTCCAAGACAGCAGCATTTCCCTGACCTGCATCTGTTCCCATCCACAGGTCTGTGAAGCCGTTGTAGCCTCAGGAGAAAATTTGGCCAAAAGGAGGAACTTCACATCCAAGAGCCCACTGATGTATGAGTGGTACCAGGAGTACTATGTAGGGGCAGCCCATGGTTTGGCTGGGATTTACTATTATCTCATGCAGGTAAGAGGCCCTGAAGGGGAGGAGCCTTTAGCAGCTGCTTCACATTTCTTTGAATGAGGAGGAGCATTTGAATTGGCTCTTGGTGATGTCAGACTGGGCAAGATCTCTTGTCTGATGGACTTAGCCCTGGGTTTGATCACACATCCCTGCTTCTAAAGGTTTTCTCTAGATCTGTGAGATTGAATTTCCTACCTGTGTGGCATTTAGTGGGGAAACATGGCCTGTATTATACCAGCAATTTCACATAATGAAGCCCTGTAGGTCACCTGGGTCTGAACTTCCCCATTTTGTGTTAATTGTTGGTATCTGTGGGCTTTCCTGCATTTTTTGAGGTGGTTACTTGGAGCAATCTCAGAATGAGAATCTCTGTAAGAAAACCATGGCCAAAGAGATTGCGTTTGTAGTAGGAAAATGGGAAATGCCTCTGTTTCCAAATTGGGCCCTATATCTAAATGTTAAAGAAGTGGGACTTTGATAAAGCAGCTGAATTCTATAGTGCCTGAAGTAGGCAGGGCAAGACAAGAGGCTGGTAGCTGCAGTGCCTCTTTGCTTTGATGCTGTCTTTCTCACAGTTTTGCACAACTCACTGGAGCTCTGGGAATCTTCGCTTCTCTGGCTCTGAAATGAGGGTGATAATTCCCCTATGTGGGTCACTTTGTGTATAAATTTACAGTGCTTAAGCTCTTAGAAATATAACAGCAACAAATAACATTGCATTTTCAAAGCATTAAAGGCACCTACTGAGCAACACAAATTATTTTAACTTAGCAAACGTTCATAGAAATTGGTGATATCTTTAATGAGACCCAGCTCTCACAGCAGGTGGAAAAAAAGCCACCAGGTTTCAAGTATTTGAGCTTTCCTTCAGCAGCCTCAAAGTTCAAGCCCACATACAGGATAAGCAGAGTTCCTGTGAATATAACCCTCTTACGTGACTTGGAGAGGAAGGGGTGGTTGGTGTTTTTTAAGCAGAAGGAGATTTGGCAAGAGGAGGATGCAAAGTGGTTATTGCCCAGGAGTACAGAATGGCTAGTTGGGAGCAGGGGATACAGCAGTGTGCTGTGAGCCCAAATTTACACCCAAGTCCCTGAGCTTGTTCCCAGGCTGATGTTTTAAAGAATTTTAAGTGCAAGTCTCCCATAAAATGCTGCATGGGCTTCTCTGCCATATGAAGTACAAGGAGCCTGGATCAGCCAAGCATGATGCACAAAAAGCCTTGGGGGAAGCAAACAAGGGAAATGTGGAGAGGAGAACATTGGACTTTTACCTCTAATGGGTTTACAGCGCAAGTATTGATTTTTAATTTTCAAGTTACCAAGCTGGGAACAGCGTGATCCTTAGATCAGAGCGTTCATTGCAGTCTGTCATGGGAAGTCAGAACTGCATGGGTTTCATGTGGGGCAGTGTCATTGGAAGAGGACACTGAAGCCACTCCCTTGCTTCTGTCTGAGGTCAGAGGTGAAGTCACCCCCTTGCAATTACCCAGAAACATCTGTGAAAATGCAGCACCACAGCCCGCCAGCTGGGCTGGCCCAGCAGCTCAGACCTGAGATGCTCTAGGTGCTAGGAATCATTCCTGGTGTTCATCCTTACTACTGTTTTTATACAGCTTATCTCTTTGCTCCAGCTCTGGGTACCTGAAACTATTCCTACTCATCTTCAGGAAAAGCAGCAAGCCCTCTTGCTTAGAGGGCTGGTTGACATGCTAGGGGCAGCCTTTGTTTCTGGGGATGCAAGGGTATGACTGGAAATAAGTCCCCACCGAAGGGCAGAGCAGCCTGGGGCAAAGTGTATATGTGTGATGTGTGAAAGCCTGGACCAAAGAAATTACTTGATTTACAAAGAGCAAGAGGGAATATGGCCATAGTTGGCTTTGTTTCTGCCTTTCAGGCAGATCTTGGGCCATGTCTAAAGACAGAATGGTAATTCTCCGAATTTAACGCTTTCTCTCTCTTAGCCTGGCCTTGGAGTGAGCCAAGTAAAGCTGCACAACACGGTCAAACCCAGTGTGGACTACGTCTGCCAGCTCAAGTTCCCATCTGGCAATTACCCTCCATGCATTGATGACACCAGAGACCTACTCGTCCACTGGTGCCATGGGGCACCAGGTGTTATCTACATGCTTGTCCAGGCCTACAAGGTAACAGAAATCTTGCAAAGACCCTTTGAGGACCCCTAAATGTGGAACTTCGTCACTCAGAAGACTGTGTTGAGACCCACGCCCCGCCTGAGAGTAGGATGGCTTGTTACAATGAAATCACCCCGCAGAGATCGCTGACCAAAACAGAAATTAGTCTTTTAAAAAACAATTTCTGAAAATACCCATCAGCTCTGTGGGGTGTCCGGTTGCAGGTGACTGATGGCGACAACTAGCTGTGTGCAAAGTAATGGTCATACAGCCCCATTCATCATACCAAAAACATCCTCCTTTAAAAAGTAGGCAGCAAAGTCACAGCATTAAGACTTCAGTAGGAAGAGAAACTAATTAACCCAAGCCTCCCCACTCACACAGGGATGT
Organism: Egretta garzetta; assembly: GCF_000687185.1. NCBI lineage: Eukaryota > Metazoa > Chordata > Aves > Pelecaniformes > Ardeidae > Egretta > Egretta garzetta. Next base: position 2,087,704 of record NW_009258281.1, read on the forward strand.
TCTTTGTGTGGAGGAAATTGCCTCGGCAAGCGGGAATATTTCTTGTCTCTGCAGGTCTTTGGGGAACAGCAGTACCTAAATGATGCCCTGCAGTGTGCAGAAGTGATCTGGCAGCATGGGTTACTGAAGAAGGGCTACGGGCTGTGCCACGGGACAGCTGGCAATGCTTATGGCTTCCTAGTACTGTACAGCCTCACTCAGAACATGAAATACCTGTACAGGGCCTGCAAGGTGAGAGACTGTGTAAGGAAGGGAGAGGGGATTATGCACTTCTACTTTTTACGTCACCACCTTTGCCTTTGAAGCCTAATTACTAGTGTGGCAGAGATGCAACTAGATCTGACCAGCTCCACCAGACCAGTGGAGCAGCAGCGCAGTCACTGCCTGACAGCCTGTGCAGAAGGAACATACTGCAGAAACCTTGCTCTGCAAGGGATAATGTGAGGATGAGGGTGGTAATTTTTTTAAGATTGCCTTTAACGACATTTGAACACTTTTTGTTCCTCTCTTCTCAGTTTGCAGAGTGGTGTTTAAGCTATGGTCAACATGGGTGCCGGACCCCAGACACGCCATTCTCTCTCTTTGAAGGTAACCTCCATCTCTATGCTTCTGGTTTGCTCCTGGATCTGAGCCAGTCCAGCACCAAGGAAAACCAAATTCACACTCCACTGAAGTCTTTGCAAGACTCAGTGTAGAGGATGGGAGGGAAATTGTATTTGCTGTTTTTACCATTTCCCAGCAGCAGTCTTGTTATAGCACAGTCTTAGCTGGAGCATCTTGTCCTCTTGGGCCTCCTGCACAGATTCTGCACACAGGTCTCAAGGGGAATTCTTTAATGGGTACAGGCCAAAATCTATCTTACAGTAATTTGTAGTCTAGCTTCTCAGACAGTCTCTTTTCTGTGCATTTTTAAGGATATAAAGTCCTTCAGGGGCTTTCCAGTTCCATTCCAAAGGTGAGTGAGGAACAAATGGGGCTGCTTTTGCAAGCCTTGTTGGCTCCTATGATGGCACTTTGTGGCTCCTGCTAATGGCTGCCCCAAAATCTGCCATCAGCAGGCATTGCTGAAAGAGCTGGTTCTTCAGCTAACATAAATTTCCATAGCTTTGCTGCAGGCCAAGGAACAAGGGCACTTACATCAGTGAGGACCTGAGGCAGCAATGTCACAGGGTCTAAAGTTTTGCAAAGAGATTTGCAATTCAGATTGTTAAACCTGTGGACAGATAAAGCAGAAGGGAGGGAGCTGGAGGGGGGAAGACCCATCATGTTTTCCCAGGTGCTTTTCAACATTTGATGAACTTCAAAATGCTTTTCCCACTGGAGTGCCCAAGTTGGTTGGGAAACCTGGGTTCAGACCTTGGAAATTATTTGGGTCCTTCTGAAAATGTTTTCCTTAGTCTTGTGCCTTCGTGATTCATTCACCCCCTAGATAATTGATAAAATGGGTGCCCAAAGGGAAGCTCTCTGAAGCACATTGTGTTTTCTTCTCCTCAGGAATGGCTGGAACGATTTACTTTCTTGCTGACCTGCTGGTGCCAACCAAGGCCAAGTTCCCCGCATTTGAACTCTGAATTTGAGCTTGGCAGTGTCCTGCCTGAATCCTTCTGCACTTGGAAAAGCAGTTTGAAGCTGCTCCCTCCTTCTTCCAAACTCATCATTATTCACCTAACTGAACGTAAATCCATCCTCCTGAGGGCACGCTGAGTTCTCTAATATTTCTAGTCATCTTGTTGCATTGTTTCAATTTAAAAGACAGAATGCAGATTTTGCTGGTGTCTCTTAAAAAACGCAGGGCTGCAGGGGGGAGCAGGGAGAAAATGTACAGTATTTTGTTGGCTATAGAGTTTTGCTATTTTCTGTATCCCATTTCCTGGGAGAAAGTTTTCTATTTAATGTAACTTGGCCTTTTTTTTTTTTTGTGCTGACAAATAGTCACAGGAATTTTGTTGCCTTTGGAAAACAAAAGGTGAAAAACTGAGACTACTGCCCTGCAAGTTGCTTTTAAGTGTTTTCTTTCTGAGCACCCAGGGAGTAGGCAGTTTAGTAGCTGGGCTGCTCCACATGATGCGAATGTGATGGATTGTGGAGTCCTTATATTGGTTTTTTTTAATGTCAGATTGCAAGTGGCACAGCTGGAACTGACATGCCAAAGCCTTGTCCTGGATTTCCACCTGTCTGCTTTCAAGGCAAAGGCTAGGTGTAGCTCTTTTATGCATTTTTTCCAGTGACAGACACTAATCCACTAGCTTTTATGCTTATTTGCCATCTTATGCTAAAGCTTGCAAAAGTCCATTGCTCATCTGATGAAAAACTCCAATCTAATCATCTGAGCTAAGCATGCTTGCTGGTGCGGTCTCTTCTGTTTAGCTTTGGAAGTTTATTTTGCAGTCTTTATTTAAAATTGTGTATGAATATTATAGATGTTTGGTGGTGCCAGGCCCACCAGCAGCAGCATGGGAAAAGAAATGTATTCCACTGAGTTCTGTCAGTGTTTAACCTGTTACCTGTATAGATGTTGTTTACTTGCTTTGTTTTATAAGTTTTCCTGAACCTGGATACTTTGAGTCACTTGTTTGCCTTGTTACTGCTTGTCGTAGTTTGATATGCAACCACACATCTACCCAACTGGAAGATCTGCCCTACGTTAAAGCCTGTCAAGCAGACCAGATACTTGCAAGGAGTAATCTGCTTTTCCATCCTTAGCTGATGCTACACTAATTTGCAACATTAGGGAGCTGACCCTGGAAACCACTTTCTTAGCACTGAGCATGAGCTAAACACTGAGCGCAGTGAAAGTTACTGCTGCAGCTGTACCACTTTGTGCCATTTGAGGGCAGCTCCTCAGCCTGCATGAGAGTGGACGTGGGGTTCGGTCTTTTAAGGGCCCAATTGCTGAGTGCCTCAGGCCACCTAAGAGCAGACGAGCAGCTGCAGGGCAGCATGGGCAACCTCCAAGCCAGCACACTCCTGCACCAGCAGTAGTGAAGCAGGATGACCAAACCTGGCACACAAACACAGCTTAGCTCACATGTGCCCGATCACAGGGCAGCCTATCCACAGCGGCATAGGCAGACCCTTAAGCTCCTGGATGACTCCTCCAGCAAAGAGTAGAGACCATTCCTGGAAGGCCGCCTGTTTCCTCACAGCCCAGCGTCCTGCTGCCATCACATGTTTCTGAAAGTTCATCAAAAGACAGCCTGAAGTGCAGAGACGCTCATCTGCTTTGGGCTGGGCATCTCTGTCAGAAGCCTCGAGCTCATGCAGACTCAGCAGTGGTCATCCCCTGTCATTCAGCCTAAGCAACACAGGGAGGTGACTGGAGAGGAACAACTGCGGCCTTGAGAGCAGGATTTGGCTAATCGAGCAGTTTGGGGGTGGGATCCTGTAGTACGGTGAGGCCTGCTGTAAGTTACCTCCCAGCCTGGCTGGTGCTGATGGCAGCGTAGGGGCACTGCCCTGAGCCTGTGTTTCTCCTGAGCTCTGCTTCTGTAAAGCAGGTGGTTCGTGCAACCTGGTATCACGGCAGCATCATGTCCCAGGGTTTGAACACTGATCAGGGGATCATCAGGGCCTGGTGTACAGCTGCTGAGTGGAGCACTGTTTAATAAAAATGCTGAAACAAAACAAGCTTTGGGTTATTTTTACCCCCCACTTTGTGACCAGGATTCATGTGTGAAGAGATCAAGATATAGCCCAACAGCTGCTCTGGTGGCTCCTGGAAGCTTATGGGCCTCCCGCCCACCCTGAGTGTTAGGGTTTCCCTGTCTCCAGTCCATCAAGGCTAGTCCTGTGCTTTTCTCCTAGGACATCCTCCTAGGACAGACTGCAGAAGTGCTGTCTCCGTCCAAGGCTGCATCCTCCCTGCTGTGGCTTCCATTAGAGACCACAGTCCCTCAGGTTAGTCTTAATTGCACTAAAATACAACTGTGCAGCACTGGCCACCAGAAAAAGGATGTGGATCCTCCTCAAAAAGCACCCTCCTGCCCAGTGGAAGGACGGTTGGACTTGATGATCTTAAAGGTCTTTTCCAACCTAAACGATTCTATGAGGAACAGGCTGCCTTGGGGAGGCTGTTACTGTCCAGCACCAGAGGCTTGAAGACCAGACTATCAGGAATGGTATGGGTAAAGGTGATCCTGCCCTCCAGCACAAGCATAAATTAGGTTGCTTGAGGTCCTATACAGCCTGGTTTTCTACAGTTACCATTTCTATTAAGGTTTGTGGTAAAGCTTTTCAGGGAGGGGGTCCAGCAAATTGGGATGGGAAAGAAGCATAGTGCAGAGTTTCTCTGGTTGCCCTTCGTTTCTCATACAGGGGTGTGGTGCTGCCTGCTTCCACCCATCTTTGTGCCAAGTGGAGGGAGCGGGAGCAAGACGAAGACCTGAAACACACAACTGCTCCTGTTTCAACAAGTTACCCGAGAGGGACTTTATCAGAAGTGTAGACATTTAATACTTAGTTCTTGCTGATGGTTATGTTTGTCCACAGTGGTGGTCTGGGTTTTTTTTAAAAAAAAAAAGTTCTTTATACTCTCAAGAAATAAGTAAAACCCACATTTTTAATGCATTGCCATCTGGCTCAGTTTGTGTTCGCCTCCTGTGTATACCAGCATGATGAGCAAGATGAAAAATGTCCCAAGTTCTGATAACCAAACATCATCTGTAGGTGTGCATCTCCCCCAAGAGCCTCCTGTGGTTTCAGCTCTCAAGAGATGACAGCAGCCTTGGCTATGAAAGAGATGACATAGGGACAGTGCAAGGGGACAGATATGTTACTGTTGCATCTGCCCAGCTTACTTCATTTCCCATTCCTGCATATTAGCAGTCAGACACACAGCTCATCTGATGAATTGGTTTATGAACTGCCACTGCAGTCACTTGAATGCGCACTGGTTTCACTTTGAAACCACCCCAGAGTAGTGTTGGTAGAGAAAAAGCACAGAAGAAGAGCAACTCGGCCTCCACAAACCAGCTCAACCTCCTGCCTCCAACAGGGACATTGTTCCCGTCTGACAGACATGGAGCTGGGTGAGGTGGAGAATTAAGGTGCTGTGTCCCGCATCCCACCGCAAAAGCAGCTGTGGGAGAAGCAGCCATGTGGGGCACGAAGCTGCTGGCCAAGGGCTTCATTTACACAAGTTATCCAGCCAGACCTCGCTTCTCTCCAGCATCTCATCTGACTTCCATCTGTCTGCACCACCACCTTGGCTTTCCCCCTCCCCCTGTTTCATTTTGTTCATGTTTTTCCACCACAGTGTAAAACCTTGGCCAAATTTGAGTGGGGTTTTCTCATGGTAACACCCAAGGGAATGTGGCTGGTCCCAAAGAGACCACAAGTTCTGCTGCAGACCAGCAAGGTCCTAGCACATACAGTTGATTTGTTGCAAGAGATTTTAATTATTTATTTATTTTTACGTTGGGAAGAACAACACAGGTTTCTCCCATCTTCCTCAGAATGGCTGAGCCCTTTGGCCAAAATGTCCTCCACGTCCCTTTAGCTGCATCTGGGAAAGAAACCTTAACTGAAGGCCAATACCTGGACAAGAAAATCTAAACCCCAAGAGTTACAAGTCACAACATTATGAAGTATCCAAAGACAAAACCCAATGGAGCAGGAGGCAGCAGATCTGCCCAAAGTAAGCACCTGAGGAAACGTGCTGGAGTGCAGCTAGGCTTGCCCCTGGCAGGGTTGCTGGCCTGGGGACACCCCTTGCCTCAGCAAGGGGCTGTGTGCCCCCCAGCAGGTGGCAATGTAGCCTGACAGCAGCAGCCACCCTGCTGCCTTTGAGCAGGTGCCCACACCGTCAGCTGCCAAAAGTACCTGGAGGGAGCTGGGATTCAGCTCTTGGGTAGCCCTGGGAAAGTCGATCCAACCAAAAAGCCCACGTGGTTGAGGCGATGTGTGTACTGTGTGGGATGACAGAGATGAGAAGCACGGAAGCCTTCAGAAGTGCACGGCTTCTAAGTGAGTCATACACACCTTTGAAAAAAACAAAACAAAAAAGCACATCTTTCCCAGTCCTGCCTGCAGATGCCCAAGCTCCTCTACAAGCCCCTGCAGGGGAGGACAATTCCTCATGCTCTCCAGCCACACAGGCAGGTTTTCAAGGAAACGGTCCACGGGTTGGGTGAAAACGCTCTGTGCTTCCTCACGTCAGTTTTACAGACGTCGCACAAGTTCTTCCACCCAACTCCCTAAAGAGCCAACAACCCCCATCCCTACAGGCTGCCCCAGGCTCTGTGAAGCCTCCAGCACTGAACACGTCTCACCTAGACCCTACAGGGCTTGAGGACATCCCAGAAGGGCAAGAGCATCCAGAAAACCCAGCTGGGCACATGGGTAAGGGTGCCAAGGCTCACCACTGATGAGGTCAGTGATGTCAAGGGAAAAAACAAGCCTAGGTGGGGCTGAAATGGCTCCTGCAGGTGGGCTTGCAGTGCTGTCTTGGTTGGGACATGGCCTGAAGCCAACAGGGCCAGAGCAACCTCAGGTCTCCCTGGCCCTGCTGAGGGGCAGTCTTGGGAGTTTTCAGGCAACCCCTTGTTTCAGCCACACATAGGGACAGAGGAGCACAAGGCAGGGAACTGGGGCCCATGGAGGGGGGAGTTTCAGGCCAATGGGAGTTTTTTTTCAGTTTTCTAGGGCAATCCCTGTGCACAGTGGGTGTGCAATGTTAGCATCCAAACTCACTCTCAATGCAGCAGGAAGCAGATAACTAAGCTCAGGCCAACATAGACTCAAAAGCCCAAATTCAGTATCGTAGCCAGTGTGGATGAATACTGTGGTATCTTTATAGCTGGGCCTTTCAATTTACCAAGTACAGCTCATTAACCTTGGCAAGAGGGGTAAGTGTGGATTTCCAGATTATAGCTGAAACTGAGAGGGTGGCTTCATTGACTGTTCTCCCTCAATCAATCAACACAGCTTACACCTTCTGCTTGCCTTTTTGGTTTTGTTTTTCCTCCTTATCTTTGCTTTTTTTGGTAGCAGTAATTTTCTGGGAAAATTGTTTAAGTGGACCAGATCTGGAACTGCATAAAGCCCATGGAGTTAAGCTGATTTAGAGCAGTTTAGGACCCAGCCCTTCTGCAACAGCTGAATGTGGGAGGCAGGAGGAGTTTAATTAACTTTGAACAGTTGATAAAATTTCAGGCCTAGCTAATAAACCTGTTTGTGCCTGACCTTAACAGCAAGTCTTGGTATATTAATTAAAAGATCGCAGCAAGATCTGACAGGTAGTTTTTTGTTGGGGTGGGTTTTTTTTTTTCCCCTTTCGGAAAGAATAAGCAAACCCTTCCATCATTCAGGATGTCCCTCATCGAACATCCCCTTACCATGAGCTGGAAACAGCACTCTCCCTTTAACACAAACATATTTACATCCCTCCTGTGCCCCTTGTCTTTGCCAAAGATTACAGAATATAACTTCATACAAACTGGGCTTCAGAGAGCTCCTTCCCAGCACTGGAGCAAGGATTGGGGATGCTGCTACCACAAAAGTGACATTGCTTGGCAAGCCCAGAGAGAAGATGAGGGGCTCACTGTGCCAATGGCCATACTGGCACTACTGCAAACATGGCGTTTGGTGCCTGGGCATGAGCGTTGCCCACCATCCTGGTACCGCCCCACTGGCACAGCTCACGTCTGAAAACAGAGAGAGGATGAGCATGAAGATCTCTGCCTGCCTGGGCGAGTGCAATGCACAACTGCTCCAACACCCAAAGAGGACCATCACATCTCTGCATCCTGCAGGATTTTTGCTGTTTCAGAATCAAAACCACTCCCTCAAAAGCTGTTGGGGAAAAGCAGAAAAAAAATAGCTCTCAATTCAGCTGCTGATTCAAGACAGAGCCTGCTATTGCCTCACTCACAAAGCTTTGTATTCCCAAGCGTTGCTCAAGCCAGCTTTCACCCTCAGCATGGTGGTCCCTCCTGTTTCCTCCTGCAGTAGAGCTTCCTGAAGACACTTCTGGTTAACCTCTTTCCCCACCTCACTCCCACCCATTTGTTCTGGATCCATGCTGCCCCTTTTGGGGAAGAAGGGTAGTGGCTTTTACTCTGGATCATTTCATGAATCTGGTTTACAGCATCACAGCAAGGGGAAGGCAGAATGCAATGTGGGAGGAAGGCAAAACCAGGTTAGCACAAGGAAACCTGCACCCTCCCTGCTGCTTGTGGGAAGGAATCGTTTGAGCACAGCCCAGGACTACCCAAGAACAACCTCATCCATAGTATTTGGGCAATCTAGATGCTAAGAGTTGCCAACAGAAAGGGGAGAAGAGGATTAAGTTCTTCATGTAGCTCTCAACTCCAGAGGCACAAGAGCCATTTGTTTTTACCACCCTCTGTGCTGGCTGGGACACCTTGCAACCACCCTTCACCTTCAGACACCACGCATCCCCTCTGCTTCCCCCAGAGGGTGAAAGATGGCAAATTTGGCCAAAAAGTACAATAGATCCTGTAATGAATGGCCACCCTTGAAGCCTGTGGATGACAGTACACTGCTCTGCTTCCTCTGCAGCAAGGAAGACAGCCAGCGATGGAGGAGGCACAGAGGCGGTGCTAAAAACAACTTGAAAGCCTTAAGAAGGGAAAAAAGAGCACGGCTGTGGTGAGCCATTTAACTCCATCTCCTCATGGCTGGGGAATTTCTCGCTGGCAGGACACATGTCAGGCAGCCCTTGTGAAAAGCTCGTTTTGCGGCCGTTGCAGTTTGCTGCAGCATTTGCAATGATCTCAGGCAGTAACTGAATCCACTGGTAGTACTTCACTGTCCATAAATCCCATTGGAGCCGGGCCCATAAATAGTTACACTGTAGTATGCAGCAGCATATGGGGCAGGAGCAAATGTTCCACATAACGGCTGTTGGCTCTAACAAGATTAATTGAGGAGTCGATCATATTTCCACCATTTGGCCGAGTTTTATTATAGCTACCCCTCCTTAAGGATAGCCCTCACTGGTGAAGAGGAGACCACAGTAGTGCCAGACATCTTCCTTGCATGGGAGACCCTCAGTTGCAGGGGTTTCCCCTATTCCCAGAAGCTTTTTGGAGCTGTTTTGTAGCACTTTGCTCTGTCACTGAGGTGCTCTTCCTCCATACTGATGCTCACAGTAGTGGATAGGATCAATCAGATTTTTACAACTTGCTGAAAAAATAAGAGAGACCTCAGAAGACAAAGCCTAAGAGACTGCAAGAGGATCACCATAAACCACAAACTTTGGATGAGAGCATATCCTACATCCAGACATACCCTTGTTAGGAATCCGTGGCTCATTTATCGTTGTGGGAAAGAGGACAAACCCCACCTGGGCAGCAGCTACAGCAGGTCGCAGTTAGGTGAAAGCCACACCAAGATACCACACAGCAGTTCTCAGAACAGGGCTCGCCACCCCACTGGACTCCAGTACTTAGTATTTACAAGCCTGACAAATTCATCTGCAAGAAGCTGGGCTCTGGACCAGAAGTGGGAAGTTGCCAGTGGAAGCATTTGGGAACCCCTGGTGGTTCATCACCATGGAGGATAAACTCCAAGGTGTTTATACCACCCGCAGCTGGGAAATATCCCATTCCAGCAGGGCTGACCCCATGCTTTACAAGCACACAGAGAAGACAGAGCCTGATGTAGGGATCCCAAATGAGTACAAATATCTCTGGGCTTTGGGAGCACACAGACCCTTTTTAAAACAGGACAATCATCTTCCATTATCTTTCCCCTTCTCTTTTATTATCTTCATGATACCAATAGTTCCAATTCCCTGGTTTTCATCAGCAATAATCTCATTCATTCACTCCAATAACCACTTAGCCTTCTGCTGAATAGTCTATGCATTCAAGTGTTGAATTACTGCCTTGCAAAACTGAGGAGCAATATTATTAGCACTTGCTTCCCATACCCCTGATTTGTGACAGGCAATATCAGCAAGGGAGAAATAAAGAGACATTCTCCCTAACAACGGAAAAATGGCCCAACGTCCTTTCCTTGCTTTTCTCACTTTAAGATTTAAATGTGGTATGTGCTTTCTAATAAGAGGGCCCGATTTGGGACTCTTCCCAGATGCAGTTTTCACAAAAACTATAGAAAGGTGATTGCCTTCCTACACTTGTGTCCTTTCTAATTTCACTGAAATAATCCAAAAGAGTCAGAAATATCACTGGGAGAAGACAGAAATATGGACAAGCAAGGCGAATCCTTCAGCCTCACTTTCTTAGGAAACCAGGCCAAGAAGACTGAATCATATTACTCAGAGTATGGAAGTTGCAGCCAAACTATTCGGTTAGCAAATGGACTAGATAGACCTGATCAAAACTCTTTAATGATTCACATGCAGCTTGGATCTTCCTTAGATAAAATGAGGGATAAATTCACCGATGAATTCCACCATTTGGAAGAAGAAAACCCTACTGCATTACTAGCCTCAACACATTTTCTACTGTAAAAGGTTCATGCCATGTCCATGCAGATGGAGCTGAGCCCTTTAATAATTTCAGAGGACGGAAGTTTCACATGCCATCCTGCCACCACTTCTGATCTGAGCAGAAGACACAGTGTCTACACCGGACAGATCGGTTTTTGGGTTTGCTCCCAACAACTGTCTCCTCTGTCTGATAAGTTCAGGACAGTGCCTCCACACCACTTTTGAAGGCAGCTTTGGGAGCTGTACTAGGAACTGGGAGAAAGCCTCCATCCACTTGGGACCATCAAAGGGTCAGACTCAAGCCTACAAAGTCTTTATGTGATGCCCCGACAATTCTCTAAACATCATAATTTCATCAAAAGGAAAGAAACTTAGAGAACAGGGGCTGAAGAAGTTTGAAAGCTGATCAGGCAAGACAGCTCGTTCCAGTGGACATGCCTTGCCTTGGACTGGTACTCAGCAGACAAATCTCCTTCCTCTGTCTGCAGCTGCCAAGCTGGGGGTCCTCCAACAAGTCATTTGGCTGCTCTCCCCTTTGGTTTTCTCCCATTTCTTTTCCAGAATCTCTGAGGCAGTGTTTCTCATTATTTCTTAGTGTGGCACATCACATAGAGACCCCGGTTAGAGCTTGAAATCTGAAGATGCTTCTTTTGCATTTGCCATACTGCAAATAGAAACATTTTCACAGCACTTTCAAAATGCTCAAAAGCTGCTGAGGAAGAAATTCATACCTAAAAAAACCAAATGTACAAATATAGAACTGAAAGCAATGCAAAATTAAAACTATGTCTCCAACATCATGCCTTCCAAGTCTTGTGAGAGACTATCTGGGGAAAAAAAAGAAGTCTACAGAAGTGCTTCATTACCCAGATGAAGGAACATCTGAATAATTTCTCCTCCGATTAACCCATTATCATCATGCTTTGCCACTAATTATTCCCTGTACTTCACAGTCAGAAGGCACTACCATAGTGATGAGATGAGTCTTGGCTGGATTCATAGCAGTCAGGAAAGAAGGCAGCATCCCACATCTCACAGATTGCTGCCAGCTCTTTTGCTATTGCAAAACTCCCCTCTCCCTGCCTCTGGCCAGGCCTGACAGCTCAGCTACAGGGCGAAAAAAGGCTGGGCAGAGAACCCCACTGCTGCCAGCCAGCATTGCCCAGCCCTGGAAGCTTGCAGGAGACGTGCTCTGTGAAGGTAGGTCACAGGGAACTAGACTGGGTGGAGTATTACTTCTTACGATGTGGATCACAACCTTGTCCTTTGCTCACATGCAAGCCACCCCGTATGAACCCTGAGGAGTACACAGCCCACCAGCAAGGAAACTGTCACTAGCTCTTCAAGAGGACCACGAAAGTTTGAGGTGCTTTACTTAAATGCTGCAAAGGTCATTCCCCTATGTGGAAACTGAGTTATAATGAAGTGTACCATGTTTGCTGTCCAAGACTGTCAGAGAGATATTAAAAACGGTAGGGATCTCTCGGCCATCTATTCTAAACCAAACCAGACACCCCAAGAGCCCCACTAGCTGTTGGGCACATTTTCTTCAGCTCCAGCTAAATCACTGGACATAACCTTTAGATATGAAACAGGGCTGGGAGCCTTGCATGGGCACAAATTTATGGCTGTGAGAAAAGACAACACAGAGAGAAAAATGCAACTGGCAATTTGTAATGGCAACGGGAAGGCAGAAAGCTCCATCCTTCAGGAACATAGAGAAAGTGGGAACAAATGCATTAAAAAAAAGGTGTACTAGAAGTCTCTTCTGACTCTGAAACAGGGATCTGGAAACCACGCTGAATTATGTTCTTCCTTAAGTGAGCTAAAATTCCCCATATCTTTGCTTTCCAGAAGGGTTGAGCACTTTCTGTTTGTCTCATGACAGCACTAGGATGGGAATTCAGGTTCCATGATGTGGCCACTGCACAGACTTGTCCTGCCCCTAGAGCTCAGAAAGGAAAGGTGTGCCAGACCCCTGTTAGACTGTTCCCATTAATTCAGCATTCAAGCATTTGCAGGTGATACCACTTCAATGTGCTGGGTACCAAAATCCTGTTTGTACATATTTTCCTAGCTCTCTCTATGCCTTCAACCCACTTACCAGACTGCCTGGCAGTATTTATGACTTTTCTTTTATCCTCCTCATACCAGTGTTTCCCATTAGGTTATTTTTCTCCTTAATTTGAACCCTAATCATGCAACATACAACGTACAGTGTACTACACATTCTTGTGGCCCCAGAGACATCATTAGAAACAGACTTAGCTATCACTTGCTATTTAAAAACTCAGCTGTAGTAACAGAATTTCAAAGTTAAGTGAGTTGAGACACCTTGATTTGGAGGATGTTCAGCTTAAAAATCCATGAAAGGAGGCTGCGGGTGGTGGTGGTTTTTTTGTTTGGCTGGTTGGCTGTTTTGCTTTTTTTTTAAAGAGGAAAGTGTTCATCACTGTCTGGAAACCCCAAATCGGTCTTTGAAAATCACTTGTGACTACTGAAATCCTTGGGCAATAAATAACAATTACCATCCTCATTACTGAGCAAAGGATGACAGGGAAAGCGGGTCTGCATCAGAGCACACAGAGGGGAAGAGCAACCCTCAGCTGCTGAAGCTGCCAAGAACACATTCCTCCTGGCAGACGTTGTCTTATCCCGAGTGCCACTGCCACTTTCTGCTGGACTGTTTTCTTCAGCTGTCTAATCCTGAGCTGCAGCAAACACACGACTCCTTTCCATCCAGCAAGCAGACAGACCACAAGAGCAAGCGTTCCCAACCATCCTGTGGCTTTGGGTTTCTCCTTCCCTTTGACGGGACGGGACTGTGGGACAAAACATACTTGTCAAGTTAATTAGGAACTGGGGAATGTCAGTTTTGAACTCTACTGTGATGAAAGCAGATCTGCTAAACTAGAGTGGGGGAAAGGTGCTTTTCAGCATTCACCACCTTCCAGTAAAGAAGCAAATGGGCTACCCAGGATTAGCAGCATGCTTGTATTAAATGTTAAAGCCCCCTCAGCAGACTGAGATGCTTGATCATGGTTCTTCTCTAAATACTGTTAAAACTATAAAAACACTATACAAAATCCTTGCGGAAATTGAACCTTTCAGAAGGGGAGATAAAAACTTTGCCTTCATAATGGCAACAAAAGGGAACTGTAAGAAGTAAAAAAAAAGAAAAAAAAGAAAAAAAAAGAAAAAAAAAGAAAAAAAAAGAAAAAAAAAGAAAGCGATGCAAAGCAAAGATGGCAGGGACTACATCCACACTGGAAGCTTCCTTGGGGACATCTCTACAATGATGCTCTAAAGCAGCATGAGCCCCATCTAATTTGAAAAGAGACTGAGAGTCTCAGTTGAGTTCATATCATAAAAAGCAAAAATGGGAGAGAGATTCTCCCAACTCCAAAAGCAGCAGGCACAAAAATTCCAGCCTCAAACCTCACAGGGTGGTACCTATGGCATTATTAAATGTACAGCATCCCCCCCTCTCCAAGCTATCCTATAAAAGCTGTGCTAAACTGACATTCAGCTCAGGAAGAGGGATAAGGGAGGCACTGGCAGGAGGTTAACATTACACCACTTCCCACCCCTTGGGAGATGCATCCAACAAGGTGAAGGTTCCACCCATAGCCACAGACAGATTTCCAAATGTTTTGATTCTCAGATCCCTCGATTATCTCGATGTGATTTTATCATAATAATAAATCTGTACACTCATTTCAGGGAACAGCATTTAAACTAGATCATATCTTTTTATATAGCTGCTATACAAATGCTAAATCCCCAAAACCTTATAATTTAATCCTAAACCATCTCCTTTGCCCCTGCCAATTCACCTAAGCACAATAAGAGAAGAATTAATAAAACATCTTCATCAACCATTATCTGTATGTAACATTCACAAGAAGAAATCAAAACACACACATGAAATGATTTCACAACAGTGTCTGAAGGAAAAGCATTGGCTTGTGTTCACTGCAGTACACACAGTTTCATGTTATTGCTAGTTAGAAGTATTTAAACGTTCAGCTAAGTTGTTTACTTTAGACATCTACCAGGAAACAAAACCAACTCCCTGTGCCTCACAGGGGATCAGCCACAAAACACATCAGGGATAAAGAGGAGCCAAAATGAAACATTCGCCTGTACCCACCAGGCAGAAGTGCTCCACAGCAACAGGCACCTGGAGACAACACAGCTACATGGATCCCACGGCTGTAGCACAATGCCTGCTGGGGATCGTCCTGTTAACGCTCCTGAGGAGGCTAATGCTACGACAAGGCGTTTGAGATTGCAAAGGCAGAGGAAGCTCCTTTGTGACGAAGCCAACTTTATTTCATTTTATCACACCAGTTGCAAAACACTACTGGAGTTCTGCTCTCTTGGGACAGTACAGGTGCCACAGACTATTGCTGAAATAGCAGGTAAATACCAGAAACTAGTGTTTCATTTCTCTACGAGAAATGAAAAGCATGTCTGAATTTTGCAAAAACCACTAAATACTTTCATGGATAATGCTGTTGTATGAGTACAGAAAAAAATTTACCACAAAACACACACTTGCATTTCTAAATCACTTCCATTTTGTGGAAATGTCTTACATTCTTTGGCAAAAGTCTTCATCAAATCTATTTACTTTAGAACAGTTTTTCAAAATATTTGCTTGAAACTAATGAGGAACTTGTTTTTGCAAAAGTTTTTTGCTAGCATCACATTCCAAGAGTTAGACAAACCAGGCAGAAAATAAAAATATTACGTGGTCTACTACTTAATCAAGACTGTCCAGATTTTAAATTGTGAATAGTTATGTTTACCCATTCATTTTGGCAAATGAATTTTAGTTTCTGGATGTGTCAAAGATGGGTAAAAAGTTTCAGATGTGACCATTGCCAAACAAAAAGGGTGGCACAACTAATTTAAAGAAGTCATGAGGTTGGAGTTTGTGTCAGGTGACACTTGTGTGGCAGCATCACCTTTCAGGATCAGATCTCCCCCAAAACTGCAGAAGTAAAGACTTCTTCCACTGCATTTACCACTGTCCTTGCTACAGACATTCATCCAAATCAGCTTTGGCACTTAGGGTCCAGCTGCACTTGCTGTTCCCACTCCTGTGATCCAGTATTTCCCAAGGAGAAAGGTAGAAATGACCTTACAAGCAAAAAGGGTTAAAAGTCACACCTGCACGTACACACACAGCAGCCCACAGCCAACTGTTGCAGTTCTGTTGGCTTAACAGAAGTTTGGGACAAAAATATTTAATAAAAATAACTGAACTGCCTTTGAGGGTAACAGTCTTCATAAAGTATGTCAACAGCCTCTTGCTGGCAGCTCTGAAGTCATCTCATATTGCAAAGCAACTGACTTTGACAGAAGTTTAACAAGCAGTAGAAAAATCCTCAGGGCCGGCTATTCAGGCAGAACTAGCCAAAGTTGAAACCTTGCTAGTACCGTGCTCTGTAGGTGGCCCTCCAAAGCCCTTATTACATGCATCTTATACAAAATAGCAGCTTTAAATGTAATGGTTAGAAGAGGTGCAGGGAGAGGAAGAGGCAGCTTGCACTAGCTGCCAAACACCAGGTACACAAAGCTTTTTTCTTTTTTTTTTTTTTTGAACACCCTATGAAGTGTTCAAGGTGCTCAGTCACTCCCTGCAGCCAGAAGAGAGTCCCCCTCAGGGTGTCCCCTTCAGCCCTTGTGCTCTCACATCCCACCTGACCCTGTAGGATTTCCAGGTCCTGGATCCAGCAGCACCTTCTGTGAGAGTCACTGTATATCTCCTGCTAACAACCTCTGATCTCATAGTCACACGAGAAGCAAAATGACATTCTTGAGCATCACCGTGTCACTTGCCTCCCTACAGCTAAATAAGGGGCACAGAAGCAGCAGGCTATTTAAAGAAAGCCAGCATAACTACTTCACAGATCCTGGAGGAGAGACATTACATGCATATGCATCACTGCTCCCGAAAACTGGGCTTGCACCCATGAGCAGCTTCAGTGGGAGGATTTCACAGTGCTTTACCGAGGTTTGTTTTCACATGCAGAGGAACACAGAGGTGTTACAAGCACAACACAAAAGGCCAAGCTCCATCACAGCTAGTTTTAAACAGCTTGGCCAGGTTTATCCAGTGTATCACTGCCAGTGGCGAGATCTTCCTGCCTCCTGGAAGAAGCAACTGGCAGCTCACGGTGTGCTCTGGCCCACTAGACTGCAGCACAACCAGCTGCTGAGTCTCCCCTCTCCCACTAGAAGCATTAAGGGACCCACATCATCTTCTCGTGACATTTCTAAAAGGAGGCTCTTCTACCTCTGACTGGCTAGAGGAGTGCAAGGAAACTCTGCCTGGCCCTGCCTGCCACCTCCTTTGCCTGCTGGTTGGAGGACACCTCTCTGGCCATGGGCTACACACTGGGAACAAAAATCCTGCTGGGGTAAGAGGGCACAGTGCCATCAGGAAGCATCTGTTAATGCTATGGAAGAATGCAAGTTCCACGGACAACATCAAGCTGAGCACCATGAGGGCTGGGAGGCTGGAACAAAGGTGCATTGTTGACTATAAAGGTCAATCCCTACAGCTTGGGGTGTCATGGGGAGCACCCTGCCACCAGATATGGTAGCCTCAAACCCCCAAACCACTAAAACAAAATGTCAGCTCTATCTTTCCATGTCAATTCTTTACATACAGCCACTTTTACACGTAGCAATAAATACATTAAGAAGGTATTCAGGATGCTCAGAAACACTCTCATAGCGATTCATGAGAAAGGAGGAGCTCATCAAATGCTTTACACTCATTTGTGTCCACCCAGATAACCATGGCACAGATTATATTAAAGATACCCGTGTGGATCTCTATCAGGGCTTAATACGTGCTAATAATGCTACTTAGACTCTTTAAACAGTTTCCTGAGATCCATACAATGCAATTTATCATATGATAGTGTAGTTATAGCCCTCTCTCCCCAAAGAATGTCATCTTCATGGATATGATTCCAAATGCACAAGTATTATCTGAAACCTACATAGGTTCCACAAATCCAAAGCACTTACTGCTAGACATGGAAACAGCTGAAAAATTTTAGTTCCTACAGCTTCATTCTTGTTGAGCTGTCTCAAGGTTTGCATATGACTGAGCTACACTTAAATTCTAACACAACAGCAAGACTCACGCATGCAATTAGCAAACAGGGTGTTCTGGTGTATCCAATATGTTTTGGAGTGTGTAGGCATTTAGCAGTATCTAAGCAAATGCAGACTGCATGCTTGGCAGAGACAAGATTTCAGTGACAAAGACAGAAAATGTATGATCACGGCGTAATGCTCACATCTCCAAGCTTTGGGTCTTGAAGGCTATCCATACCTCCTGTCGTGAGGAGAAGTTTTACTGATGGCCAAAATGACAGTGCCAGATTTCCTAAAAACAGATACGATCTTTGCATTTTGAAATATTTCAAGCCCAGACCATCCCTAACAGAAATCAGCAACACCTAACCCACATCATGTTAAGCCTAGTGATTTATCCCACCAGCCAGTTTGGCCTTTGATCCTGGGCTGACTTAAGACCTTCTGAAGCACTTGATGTCAAAAATGAGACCAAGGAAAAAAGTGAAAGAAAAGAGGTGGTTGTCCTGTATGTCACACAAACTTTCCAGGCAATGCAGGTATGTGGGGACTCTATGCCATATACTTGGCTATTGTTTAATGCCCTTTCCAAGTCTGAAATCGTTCCATCTCCTAGTAGATTAAAATGGCACCCAAGGAAGACACTGTTGGTTTTAAATGGGCAGTAATTTAACTCCTCTGCTGCAAGCTCCGGGGAAAAAAGAGTAAAGGAAAGGCAGTAAATCTCTGCAGCTCATGCCCAGGCTGCAGGGCCCTGAAGCCACCCACAGGAATCTCAGTTACCCAAAGCAGCACCAAGGGAATTTTATCCTATGTAGTATGAGGTAGTGTGAGAGAGCATGCCAAGATTAGTATCTTACACAGTGCCTAATCTTTATGTTTAAAACTACATAGCATCCTTCCAGGCACATCGACTAGTGGTTTACTTGGTAGAATGTCCTGTGGGACCCTCCTGGGATTTGATATGCACTTTCTGCTTCAGCTGCAGCCCTCGCCAAAGGAGCTCAGCAATGGGAGCCAGGCACAGCCCTGCTCATGCACATTTTGGTTACATTTAGCCAGGCACTTGCATTTGATGACTCTGTTGCTCTGTGATCTATAAACTGACGCTTGTGCAGAGGAAACTGAGGTGCCAAAAAAATTATCGAAAGCTTTACAGGAGAGTAGAAAGCAAACTGCAAAGAGCACTTGGGTGACACTGTTACTTTCTCAGGGCATGACAGCATTGGGAAGGTGAGCAGCCTGAACGTGAGCTGAAGGCAGCCCCCAAGTCATCCAGTAGGAGCTGAGAAGCATGCAGACTTTGAGGAAGCCACTCTCCACTTCATTGGCCCTCCTGGGACGAAGCGGAGGGGTGTGTGTGTGTGTGACAGAGATGCTCGCGGGCTCTCTGAGGAATGCCTTGTATGTCCCACTGCCAGTTGCTGGGGGACACTGACATCATCTGGGACAGAATTAGAAAACCTTGAGCAGGAGGGCAATGCAGCAAAAGTGCTAAGTCAGCCGTAGGCTATATGTGGCGCACCAGTTGGTGCCTTCTTTCCCCTTCTTCAGATACTCATTCCTTTGCCTGCTCCTTCAGCGTGGCTTGACTTCAGCTTACACTGCCCTGTGACTGCTGTGTGCCTCTGGCTTGCATTTAGGCTACCAAGGAGTGAATCCTTCCTCCAAAACACACCCATTACATCCCTTGAGCTGCCAGAGCCCTTCGTTTGTGTGCACGGAATCCCACCTTTCTGCCAGTATATAATGCTGTCTCCAGCGTTCACCCATCATTGTCCTATTTCTCACCACCTGCAAATCCCACGGTGCCAGCCCTGACTGTCTGCCGGTCATGTTCCTGCACAGTCACCTCCAGGTCTTTGCCCATGCTGTGCCCTGCTCCAAGACTGCCTTCCCAAGGACAGGCCACCCTCATTGGACCAGGACCCCTGAAACTTGCTGACCTGTCTGTTTATTGGACTTGACTCTCTTCTGCACAAGCTTCCATGGCTGATCAGGCTGTCCTACAGCTGTGAGCATCTTGGATAGCAAATGGCTTTGCTTTTCTGTGCCTTGCACATTGTGAGCACTGACAAAGCCAAATAATTAGTAAATTAGGCATCCTGTTGCACACAGTCAGCATTACAGCTTGAAGCTGAGATCCTGAGAGAGCTTGCTGGCAGCAGACCCCTGGCTTGTTACTTTAAGCCTGTGGTGAAACATGTAAGAATCAAACTAGACAAGCAGTCCAGCCAAGGCAGTAATCTCTCATGGCCAAACCCACAAGTTTGAGAGAGAGCACAAGCAGCATCTGGATGTGGAAAAATGCACCCAATCTCTATCTGCTCAAGAACTGGTTAAGGACAGTGAAATGGATTATATATTCCTTCCAAATTTGTTATGAATTATAGTAACTCTGCTATTCTTGATAACTGCCTAAACACCCAGTTCCTTTCTGCATCTTATGAAGGTCTTTATCTCAACTGGTCCCCAGCAACAAGTTTCACAATCTAACTGTTGGTGGAAAAAACATCATTCCCATGTATTAGTTTTGAATTTCACTAAACCTCCCTTGTTTGTGTTCAAAAGGCTTCTCCATGAACTTCCCTGTGCTTCTTGTACCTTTGGATAACAGGATCACTTCCCACTTACACACTGAATAAGTACGTGGTTGTACAAGGGCACAGCTCCATACCACTGTAAATCTTTCTCAAAGCTTGTTGTTTGCCAAATGGTACATACACACTTGCAATTTTTCCT
>NW_009258281.1:2108476-2109119 GCF_000687185.1 Egretta garzetta
GCAGCCACCCAACCTTCAGAAGAGGAACATGGCAAATATTTAACAGCAACAGGTGCCAGATAGGAGTTGATCACAGGAATGAGAGGACGTGTCAGACAGCTGAAATGATAGAAGATAACTGTGCATGGGGCAGGAGAAATGCTCCAAGAAGAGATTGGAATAGGTTGACTGTCCTTAGGTATTTGAAAACACTGTCTATATTCTCAGTGTTACACACCTTGCCTGAAAGCAAACTCCCACCAGAGCCTTCTGAGTGACCAACAACACTTTCCCTAGTGCTTGATCTGGTGTCCTGAGATGAACCTGCCAACAATTTCACAAAACAAAGCAAGGAAACCACATTTGAAGCAGATACTGAAACAGAGATGCACTAAACTCACTATGGCATTCTGGACAGGCCACAGAATAGTAGTATGCAAATTAGCATGATCTTGTCCTGAAAGGATCTCTTCTTCTGTGGCCTCCTAAACCAGCCCTCTGGCTGCCCTGGCTATCTTGAGCTGAGTTAAGCACCCAGAAAGAAGCCACTGGGCTAAGCTCTTGGGAGCAAACTTACCCTGCAGGAAGCATACTTTACCTTCTGACCCCTGCACAACACTGCAGATAAATGGCTGTGGTGGTTTGACCTTGGCTGGATGCCAGG
>NW_009258281.1:2109132-2111554 GCF_000687185.1 Egretta garzetta
CCCCCCGTCAGCAGGACAGGCAGGGAGAGAATGAAATGGAAAGAAAAAAAAAAACACACCACCAAACTCGTGGGTCAAGATAAAGGCAATTTAATAAAGAAAAAAGCAAAAGCAAAGGCCACGCACGGTAGAAAAAGGAAAAACAAGATTTATTCTCTACTTCCCATTAGCAGGCAATGTCCAGCCACTTCCTGGGAAGTATGGCTTCAGTATACATAGTTGTTCCTCCGGAAGACAAAATGTCACACAAGACTAATGTCCCCCCTCCTCTTCTTTTTCCCTTAGTTTTTATATCTTAGCTGATGTCATATGGTATGGAATATCCCTTTGGTTGATTTGGGTCAGGTGTCTTGGCTACATCCCCTCCCAAGATCTTGCCCCGTTCCAGCCCACTGGTGGGGGGGAAATATTGGCGACACAGCCTTGATGCTGTTTGAGCACTGCTCAGCAGTAGCCAAAACATTGGTGTGTTATCAACCCCTTTCTACATACCAATAGAAAGCACATCCCTATGCAGCCTGACCCAATACAACGGCAACTAGTAGAAATGTCTCTTGGGCAGTCGTTATAACATGTATGCCTTGGTGGACATAACAAAAGTGTAAAAGGAAAATAAAGTTCCTGTACAGATAATGAAAAACCAAGTACCTTGGTTTTACGTTACTGGCAAAAAGGGAAATTAATTGTATTTTCAGGAATTTTAGACAGAAAAAGGCAGAAGTCTCAAAAGGAGTTCAATGTGACACAGAGCAGAAGCAGCAACACTCACCCTTTCATCCAGCAGCTCTGTGGCTTGCATGGTCTCCTGAAATATGGGAGATCTAGTCTCCTACTTCACTGCATGGATTTAAACCATCACCTCCCTCCTCCTGGAGGAGGGCCTGACTCCCCGCGCTATAGGAACCCCCAAGACAGAGTCATCCTGTTAAAACTGGACTAGAAAGGCAGAGACTTCAGAGTAATTGCACAAGGAGTGCAGTCCAGCACAGGAACTCACACTTCCATTCTGGTGCTGCAATCAATGCCACCTCTATGTGACCTTAGACTGAGAAAAGGAACATATTCCACTTCAGAAGTGTCAGAATGAATCATGTCAATGCTCTGGATGGATAACACACTTCCCTTATTCAACCAAATGCAGCCCAAACACATAAGAGTTTTGTGTTGGCCCAAACCGCATCCTCATCAATTGAACTGTCTGTAAAAATCAGGCAAGCCCCACACAGGCTGACCCCCATTTCAAGTGAGTAGCAGGACTAGCAGGGCATGGTTTTCAACCAACAGCTTTCTCTCTGCTGGATTTTCTGGGGCCTTGTGAAATCTGAAGCTCCATCACCGCTCATTATACCTCCCCTCAACATGGATTATCCTGCAGGAGAGAGGCATCCATGCACTCCCTGGGAGCTGTGCACCCGATGAGGCAGATGCCAGCAATAATTCACATCCCCAGCTGCTACCACCTTCCCTTAGAAGCGGGTCTCGGCAAGTCCCAGGAAGCACGAGGGAGAGGCTGGGCGTTTACTTTTGTATTCCTGTGTGCTGAAGCTGCTACTAAAAGCAGAAGAGGGGCTGGTTCCTGCTGCAGCCCCTGGAATCAGCTCTTCAGCCCAGGGGGAGATGGTCTGACACCACCAGAGACCTGCGAATGACAGCTCCCATGCAAGAACACAGGGACACATCTCCTCTGCATCACCTGGATGACTTTGCTCCCTAGGGACAGACCCGAGGCACTCCCAGAGATGTCTTGGGACACATCCAAGCTTGCCATGAAGATAAATCCGTGGTGGCCTGTCCCAAGCCCAGAAAACTGACTGGATCCAAATCTTTAGCCCAGCAACTGAAATAAGGACCTGCCATCCTCCTCATCCTTTGCACCTGTTTATCTTCTCACCTGATCAATATACTATTATTTTGTGGCAGGTCCTCACAAAACCTCCTTTCCTGGCAGCATGTCCAGGTACATCTGCATTCTTAGGACACTCTGTGCAGAGCCAGCACTAAGTTCATGCTTCATTTTTGAAAGCCTATCTTCCTTTTAAAATATATTTGATGGTGGCTTTCAGACTTATTTCATTGCAAACCTCGGGTGACCGTAGAAATTACTAGATGATCACTGGTTCTTTCTTGCAATTACTTAAAGTTCTCATAGGTGTAGAGATCCATAAAAATTATTTTAGACTATTTCAACCCAAGTTATACCTCCAGGATTCACTTCTGATAGTAGATTTTGCTGAAGTTTGGTTTGTGCCCCTCCCGAGTCGATGGATGGCATGAGGGGCACCGGGAGGGCAAAACCCCTCCTGCTGTAGGAGAAGACCAGGTTTGTGACCACCTGAGGAACCTGAATGCACACAAGTCCATGGGACCTGATGAGATGCATCCCAGAGTCCTGAGAGAACTGGCCGATGAAGTCGCCAAGCCA
>NW_009258281.1:2112253-2115466 GCF_000687185.1 Egretta garzetta
TGGCCAGCAGGTCGAGGGAGGTGATTCTGCCCCTCTACTCAGCTCTGGTGAGACCTCACCTGGAGTACTGCGTCCAGCTCTGGAGCCCTCAGCACAAGAAGGACATGGAACTGTTGGAACGGGTCCAGAGGAGGGCTACAAAAATGATCCGAGGGCTGGAGCACCTCTCCTATGAGGACAGGCTGAGAGAGTTGGGCTTGTTCAGTCTGGAGAAAAGGAGGCTACGGGGAGACCTGATTGCGGCCTTCCAGTACCTAAAGGGGGCCTATAGGAAAGATGGGGAACGTCTTTTTCATAGGGCCAGCTGTGTTAGGACAAGGGGAAATGGTTTTAAACTAGAACAGGGTAGGTTCAGGCTAGAGGTAAGGAAGAAATTTTTTACAATGAGGGTGGTAAAACACTGGAACAGGTTGCCCAGAGAGGTAGTGGAGGCCCCATCCCTGGAAACATTCAAGGCCAGGTTGGATGGGGCTCTGAGCAATCTGATCTAGTTAGCAGTGTCCCTGCTCACTGCAGGGGGGTTGGACTAGATGACCACTAGTGGTCCCTTCCAACCCTAAACATTCTATGATTCTATGATTCTATAAAACATCAGCATCACTTGGAGATGCCCTCATCAGGCCCCTCAGGGATGACAGCCCGCATGCTCCTGTTTAACTGGCAGTGGTGCAGGAAAGACCACGCCACTTCCTTTCTAGGTGGACCAGCAGAGCAGACATCCTTCCATCAAGCACCTTGAATGCAGCCAGCAGAACTCATAAATCACAGGCTCTTTGTCCCAAAGCATTCACAAAACCAAAAGCAGAAAAAAGGAAATAGAATCTCTCCTGGTCTTTGTTCTCTAAAGCAGAGACTGAGCCAAGGCTGCAAATTGTGTGGATCAGTACAGGACTTTTGATTAACAAGAGAAGACTCAACTTCTGAAAAGTGTCTTGCTCAAGGTCATGGGCTGTAGCAAAGAGGTCTGAACACTGGTTTTCTTATATGAAGATAAACCTTTAGCTGCTCTCCTTCCCTTTTTATGGTGTGCATTTTTGTAAGTTTACCTTCCTTAAAACTCATTAATCTAAAATGGAAGTGCTTGGATAGCCTGCCAGACTTTGGATGCAAAGTGTCTGTCCAGGCCTTCAGGCTCTAAATTTCTAATTACAAAACACTCCACGGTATAGTTCATGAGACAGAAATAAGGGCCCCATCAAAAGTCTTGCACTTACTAGCATAGAACTTCAGGAGCCTGGAGAGTAAATGGGAGAGAGATTGCTAGACAAGGGAAGAACAACCAGCAGTCTTGGTTTTTTCTGCAGAATATCTCAATCGTATGGACCCAGGGGAACCATCAGGTTTGAAAGAGTTAGAAGCTGTTTTGCTGTGCTAGAAGAAGTCCACTGAAAACAAAAAAAGCCGTTTTCTCCTGAAAGTTGTGTCTCCCAGAGAGCATGCAGAGCAGGGAAGTCCATCAGGAGACTGAATGGTGGAAAGATAAACAAGATACAAGATAGACAGGCAAACAAGGTGAAAACAGAAGTGCCTCCTTTGCCCGATGGCTAGTTTCCAATCATAAATACATTACAAAAGGAAATATTTTGTGTGGGAAAACATAACATCCAGATGATGTCTATTCTATCAGGGCTCAGCTTATCCCTAGGAGAGGAAAAAGAAGATCAAAGGAAAAGATTAAAGGAAGCAATTTTCAATTTTAAACACAGTCTTAACATGACAGAAAGAATAGTAAGAACAGCTGAAAGACACTCAGGGTCTGGGAGAGATGCCTTGGCTGAAGGTAGTGCAGTGTTTACCATATTTGTCTGCTTTATTTTTAAACACCCAGAGCCTTTGCTTGATCAACACTTCCTTGTAAAAGAAGGAAGCAGAGGAGGAGTGAGAGGCTGTGGGGAGAGAGGCAAATGAGGTTGGAAATTGATGATCTTCCCAGCCATGAAAGTCAAAATTCCTGCTTGAAACCAAATCTTCCTGGAGTGCTACACATGTGGGAAAAGGGGAGGGAAGGAAAGAAAGAAGATTTATTACTTAAGCAGAACTGAAATTCTGATGAGAAAAAGGACTGTCTAAACCATGCCTGAATGTCAAGAGCAGATCTGAAACTGGGTTTGTCATATTTCCCTCTTCTATGCAAGCATTAAAAAAAAAAACCAGGGGAAGTGGTTTGGCTTTTTACAGAGGAGGGAAAAAAGCCACTGATGTCCCTTGATCTTATGAAGCCCTGAACTCTTATATTCCATTTATAGCTCGAGCTGGAATGACATCCCCCTTGATTAGCAAGCTGTCCAATCCAGCTGCATGTGTCAGGACTGTACGAAGCACTAAGTGAAATATATATATGCCCTTACAGAGTTTAGCACATTGGGTCCACCTCCGGGGCACAGGCTGTAGCTCATTCTGACCACTGCTCCTCTCTCGGGAATAACTCTTAAGGTTTGGTTTGGGTTTTTTTAAGGTTTTGGGGGGGGCACCTTTACTTTCAAGCATAAGCAACACAAAATGGCACCAAAGAAGGACGTAAAGAAACCAGCGGCAGCACCAGCACCCGCGCCAGCACCAGCACCCGCTCCTGCACCAGCTAAACCCAAAGAACCCGCAATCGATCTCAAGAGCATCAAGGTAAATGGATGAACGTGTGCTGATCGCGGGCCCCAAAGCACTCCCAAAGGCAAAAGTTAGCAGAGTCCTGTCTGAGACCTGCAGTGAAATGTTGTGTGTGGTTGGTTCCAGTTTGGGGATGGCAGTGAAATGAATGAGTAACCTCAGTCAACGGATTTATTAACCTGCCTGAGCTTTTGATTGTTTCAGTAGCTGGAGGGGTGGAAGGCATGGTGCATGATTTACCACATAAGTGAAGCCTGGTGGTTTCAAAAGTATTTTGGAGTGTGTCCCTCAGAACTTTTTACCAAATCAGTATCAGTCTAACCTGTTTGGTAAAGCTAAATTTAAAAGAAAAAAAAAAAAAAACCACCAACCAAAAAAGCCTCCCCAAACCCCCTAAAGTAGGTGCATGAGGACAGGAAAGGGTTACTGGAACTTGAAATGCAATGTTTTCCCATAGCACTGCACTAAAACCAAACCTTATTTTGCAGTTTCCCCTCAAATTCCTTCCCAAAGTTTTGCAAGCACCTGATGACCCTTTGGTCATCTGTTTTGAGATCAGCGTGGTTTATCTTTAAAAGCAGAAACAAAACAGGTTTAAAAAAAAAAAAA
>NW_009258281.1:2115625-2144922 GCF_000687185.1 Egretta garzetta
TAAAAAGAGAAAAAAAACAGAGTTAAAAAAAAAAAAAAAAAAAAAAAAGAGGTATTTGGCAGTTTCATCTATTTTCACGTGTATTGTACAACAAACATTGATAGAGACCATGAGCTGAAAAGCCACGGATGGAAGCATTTCAAGTGATTTCCTCTCAGCTTTACAGGTTTGCTCAGAATTTGCAATTTGCTGCAAACAAAAGCAACAAAGAGGAAGAGTCTTCCAGAGGTTTCCCTCTGACTGCACTTCTCATCTCATACTGTCTTTAGACTTTGCATGCCAACTGATTGTTGCCTTGTCTCTTCAAAGATAACTCCTCCATGTTGGGAAATTCTTTACTTAGGATGGAGGAGAGGGAGGTTAAGCAGTTAATGAAATGAAGAGACAGACCAGTTTCTCTGGGTAGGACTATAAATAGTTATTCTCCACCTACCTGACAAGCCGATTGGCCCTGGGACCAATTTGCTAAATTCTACATAAGGAATCGTGCCCATTACGGAGAAAAGAAGGAGTACAAAGACTCCTAATAGGATCTACTCATTTTCACCTCATGATGAATTCTGTTTCAGGTATCTTAATACATATAGTCCCAAGATCATGAGCCATTTAGTGAAATTTCTTGAAGTTTATTTTAATTTTCACAGTCAGTAGTCAGTATTTTTCTGAAACAGTATGTAGCTTCTCATAAGACTGAAGCTGAACCCATTGGCAAAGCAAATAAGAGTAAGAAAAAAAAAACATTTTGAAATACTTCGAGCAAGCATAGTAAAGGCTGCACAAGAAGCCCACTGTTTTTGAGAATACTGTCTGAAAGTTAGATTAGACCTCACATTTCACTTGTCTCCAGAGATGAAGGTGAATGCAAGCTACATTTCCTACTAAATAATTTAATATGATTTGATAGCTTTCTATGTCCAGTTCATTAGGAGAAAATAGAATTTTCAACTTCAGTGATCCTAGCTAATCTATCTTTACATAAATAGACTTACTAGTATATTACCAGCTAAAAAATGGCAGGCTGCAGAGACTTAGGCATCTCTGCAGTTCACTCCTTTACCCAGACAACTCTCTATTATAGCAGGAAATATATACTGGTAGCAAAGAGAGAACGCTCCAGGTTTTGTCATATTCAGCTTGATAAAAGAAGATAGTCTCCCTAAATTTTCTTTCTTTTGAAAGATAATACAAGACAAAATATTTTCCTCTTTGAAGGGCGGGGGGGAACCTGGGTTAGTATGACAAAACTATTAACACTAACAGCAGCATGCAAACATTACTATTCCTATTTGCAAATAAGTGAAGATATGAGCAGCGTGATGGAGGTTAAAGGACGACTCTGCAATGCAGTGGGTGGCACAGCCCCCTGCCCTGCATGTTCATTACTAGCATATATCTTTCTACAAGTATCTCCTCCACTCTTCATCATGCCTTTCCCAGGCAAGGAGCAGGATGCCTCAGAGGTGCTGCAAGGGTGGACAGAGGCCCCCCTGCAGTGAGGGAGTCTACCCAACCACACAGCCATGGCTGCAAGGTGATGATGCAGAAACCCATGCTGCCCATGAGGGTGATGCATGTACCCTCTATCCCTGATCTTCCCCTCTCACCTGAGACCCCACATCGCTCAAGGATTGCCCAGGCAAACTGTGGTACCTCCAGTGTTGGGCTTTTCAAGAAAGCACCAAGAACAACCATGGTGCCTTTCATCCTGCCCTGGAGCAAGGGCAGGGACTGGACAACCTCCCAAGGTCCCAAACAGCCACCCCCTGGGTTATCTTTTTTCACCCTTTGAGAGCTCAGACAGTGAAGGGAAACAATGTCTTCTGATAAATGATTTGCCTTGGAGATGTGTCAGAGTCAAGAATCAAAAATTTCTGAGTCTTATCCCAGTCCCTTAATTAGCATCAATTAATCCTGAATCCTTCCATTCAGTGACCAAAGTCTCAGCATGGGAAAAGGCACAGCACCATTTCCAGCAAAACTTTGGAGCCAGGGAGTACTTAAAATTAAGACTGTGACCAGGACTAAGTGAAAAATCCTGTCCTGTGAGCACTTTGAATGAGGGCATCAAGTGGGCTCCCCTCCACTCCCCAGGGGAATTAGCAGCCATGCGAGAGCTTGCTACTAATGAGGGATGACTGGGAATGCCAGGCCGTGGTGCCAACGATGATTTGGGGAGCCACACAGCAGGCGAACATACAGAAAAGCTTTGTCAGATTTTATAAAGAGACATCCAAACCCCTTTCTAACTGTTACAGCTGGAGTGGGTAAGGGTAGAGCTGCCTAATAAGGGTTTACAGCAGCCAAAAAAAGCCACATTTGGCAGTGTACTACATTTTAAATTGGCATCAGAGATCATAATATTCTCCAAAACAAACAAGAAGATGGTTTACAAACATGGCTAGTGATTCTTTTGGCGGTACCCCTCCTCTCAGATGCACTGCTTGGCCCATCTTCAGGGCATCTGATTTTCTGAGCCTTTTGGGGTGCACACTTAAAAAGTCAGGTGCTTTTTTTTTTGTTTTTAAAGAGGTCTCAAGCTGGCTTCCTGCAAATGCAGGCACCCCAAAATTCCCTGTCACCATCAGAAGTTGTGACAAGCTTCTCACCCTCTTCTGTTCTTTTTTTCCCCACTTTAAATTAACCCAATTAAAGCAAATATTTGATGACTTGCTAGTACTAATAGCAGCTAGTATGGGATTTTCTGTTTTTGAGCACCATCTATTGACTACAAAACTGAGTCACAGGAATACCTAACTGCTAAAGACTCAAATCTCTACACTTAGCCCCTCGTCAGCTCGCCTTGGCTTACAATACAACAACCATAGGAAGAGAGTCAAGGCAGGGAGGAAGAATTTGTTTTGAAGTGAAAATTTAAAGACTGTTTTTCCCCTATTCAGGAAACAACATAAAAGTCAATCTGCTCTGCATAAGCCTTTCCAATTTATATTTCCAATTTTCCTTATCACTAGTATGGCCCAGATTTGAATGATAGGTACAAATGTTAAAGATTAAATCATAACTGACAAGAGAAGAACAGGGTAATGGATGTATCTGAGAGTTACCACCAGGAACCAACCATGATTAAAAGCAAAATGACCATACGGGTCATTTTCTTAAGACACCCCCAAGAATTCTGTAGTAAAACTGGCCAAGGACAGTCCCAAAAAGATAGCTTATCTGTTTTGTCAACTTCCTTCTCCCACACAAGCCTGAGAAGAAATGTTGAGTTGATGAACAGTACTACTATGGGTCTATATGTGCAATAACTGGGATGAGACATTCATGATGAGGATGTCTCATGCTTGGTTTTGCAACTGAGGCAGTGGGAAACGGATAAACTTCATATTGCCCAAATCGGTTTAACTTAGTCCCTATCCCAACAAGAAAAGTGTGTTGTTTTTTTAACTGGAAGTCTAAGGGCCCTGCCAGCACACACAACCAGTCCTTGGGCCGAGCCCAGGCTCATAGCATTAACTGTGATATTTTGGGATCTGGGTGCTAGAGATGCTGAGTGCAGTGCTTCATAGGCTTCTGCTCTGCAGATGGTGATCTGGATGTGTAGCACTCTGATCCGGTGTCACAGCAGGCCCTTTACTTTGAGGATACACCCAAGTATCCTCCCTTGAGCAGAGACAGAGATTGAGTTCTTGCAAGTATCCATGGTGTAAGTGATGCTCATTTGGTACAAAAGGCTTTCCATGCTGGTGTTTTCAAGACTGAAATCCCAGGACACTGATTATGCCATGCCCAACTCCAGATAAGCTACCTACATCTTTAAGGGAAAAGTAACAGTTATCAACTAGTAAAGACTTGCTAAGGCCTTGTGTAACTGTGTGATGCATGATGAAGCCTGCTCCTGCATGGAAGCAAACCTGTGTGATTGTTTGGTTTTAAATACAGAGCTCTTAAGGGAGTAAAAAGAGTTTCTCCGAATGTCCTTAATTCTTATTACATTCACTACTCAAGTAGGTCACCTCTGAACAGACAGAGAGAGAGAAACTCACTAAAATGCACTGACAGAAAGCTGCTGGGCTGGAGGGCAAGCAGGACTGCAAATGTCAGCTGAAGTGCTCGGAGAGTAATTGCACAGCAGACAAACTCCATGTGAAGCTGTGGAGTGAGAACAGGAATGTTAACAGTAGCTTCACTCATAGTGCTAAGGGCTTTCTTAAGGACTGGCAGGTTTTTGCCTGAAATTTTTGGCACAGGCCTTCAGATTACACCTGATCCAGCTCCAGCAATGACTCCAGAAAGATTCCCTGGGGTTGATACACCCGTTGGACAAAGTCACCAGTCCCAAGTGCCCTTTCAGGTAGGAAGAGGACAAGCGCAAATATGACTTAGCCTTAAGAGATGTAAAGGTGCCTATCTAATGCCATCCAGACCAGCTTCCTGATACCACTTTGACCACTGAGATACGGCAGCATTCAGGATCCACCCTGGGATAGAGCAGCCCCAGCCGAATCCCTTGCCCCTGTGAACCCCGCCACTGATGCCAGACGCATGTTGCTGGCAGTTGCTAAACCGCTGCATGGGTAAGGCATGGCATAAAGGTGTCCCAGGACAGGTAACTTGGACATCAGGCTCAGCTACACACCAAGACATCCTTTTGGGACACTGTTGAAAACCAGAGGGAAAAGTAAACAGAAAAGCCACCACTTGGTTTTCTTTACAAAGTTTTCATAAGAACTTTGCCTCCTTTTCTTCCTGAAGTGCTGCTAAGCAAGGAGTCCCTCAAAAGTAGGGACTGTCCATATACATTAGCAGACACTTCTTATGTTGGCTAACATCAAAAGTTATTTGGAAAATAATGGTTTTTTACAAGATTCATTCCTAGTAATTCACAGCTTTGGCAGCATTTAAAAAAAATACCCATAGCCTTTGGAGGGCCTGGGGAATGACAAACTTTGATTGAAACAGTGGAATTTAAAGCAAATTACACAGAGAATAACATTTCAAGAGCTCACAGAGTAATTTCAAGTGTTAATTGCAGTTGTGTGGCAGAGCCTTTCTCCCATCAACTAATAAATCAAAACCCCAAAATATTTCTAAAATAGTGTTTTAAACCCCCTTAGAGCACAGAGAGATTGTAACAGATAGTAACAAGATATCTGAGTTTACCTTAATAAGGCAAGAAGAAGGTGACTAATTTAGCCAATGACAAGTACAGAAAGAAGTTGTCTGTAAGGAGATCTGAAACAACCAAGCTGGAAATTTGCCCCCACCTCACTGAGGCTTTATTACATTTTATAGCCGCTGCCAAAAAGCACTTTCAACTGGCTGGTTTACCACATAGCACTTAAATGTCAAGTAGCAAGTTTAAATAATGTTAATACTCTAACACTGCCACTGGGAGGCACATTAAAACAACAAATCCCTCTGAGAGGAGGGCTCCAGAGCCTCACTTTTCCATGCACACCCTCTCCATTATACACATTCATGCAAGACTAAATGCAATTAGAAAACAGACACTTTTACAAATGAATAGACTATTTCAGTTGGAAGGGACCCACAACAATCATCTAGTCCAACTGCCTGGTGAATTCAGGGCTGACCAGAAGTTAAAGCATATTATTAAGGGTATTGTCCCAACACCTCTTAAACAGGCATGGGGCATCGACCACATGGGCCATTGACCAGAAGCCTGTTCCAGTGCTTGACTGGAGTAAAGTAAAGAAATGTCTCCTAATGTCCAGTCTAAACGTTCCTATGGTGCAGCTTTGAACCATTCCCACACATCCTAGCACTGGAAACCAGGGAGAAAAGCTCAGCACCTCAATGAGCACAACTGAATGCATTTCCACCCATGAAGCTAATAAAATCTGTTCAAAATGGTATGATCAACAGTGCAGCTAGAGCACGTATCACTCCCAGACATTTCAGAAGGGCATGTTAATTAATTGGCAAGGCTCACCCCAAAGTTTTTGCACAATGGTAAAGCAACTGTGAGGTTACAAGCTTTAAAAGTAAACAAAATGGAAAGTTACACAGAATGCTTATAAAAATTCAAATTCATCTGTCTGTAGTTAAGTCTAATAAACTCAAAGAGATTTTGAGCTATTCTTCCAAACCTCATGGTATCTCACACATGCAATTTTCTCTCCTATATTGACGGTAGTAATTTTTATTTTTCCTTCAATTGTATTTCCAGGCAGCCCTGTTCTCAAAACAGAGTTCTATTTCCTAAGAGCTCATCTGGTCCTAGTGTTTCTCTGCCTCATAAAACACATGAGGCTAAATCCATCAGGCTGTTGATTCTTACTTAAATGAGAAGTAGCCTCTAAAATCTGCAGCATTGATCGCACAATCTATCGAACTGGGGAGAGGGATGGGAGAACAACAGCCTGCTTCTCAGAGTGGTTTGAGCGCTGTGTAATCCTGCACTCAGTGATGTCTACTAGAAAATATGTGCAGCTGTATTAATCAAGGAGCAGGCATTAATGGTGAGCAGATATCGTATGAACTGCTGTAGGCACAATCCTAGCTTATCTCCACCCAAAAATAAATAAATAAATAAATAAAAATCCTTCTAGTCGTGAATAGAAAGCTAAATATACAATGAGTAACCTAGGGGACTCTTCAATTTTCTCCTCTCTAATTTTCCAAGACATCTGTTATGTTCTCAGTCTCTTCTGCAGAGATAATACCTTGAAATATCTGGTGACTCTCTAATAAATTCCTAAGATTATTCCCTTCTCCGTAATTCCCCCAAAGGGTAACAAGCAGATAGAGCGTGAATGCTTTAACTCCCAGCAGCATCTTCTCCCAGGGCTTTTCTCCCTGTCCAGACATTTACAGTGAGCACAAAGTGACTGTCACTCAGCATGGCTGTACTCAGTGTACTCAGTTCCAGAGCCCACCAGCCTAAATATGTGAGCTGAGCACCACAATGCAGAGGTCAGGGCCCTATGGCCCAGGAACCGGTGATTTCGTTGGGAAGTTAGGAACCTCACTAGAGTATTTGGAAATAAAGAGTTATGTGGAATGGGTCTTCTGCTTAGCTGGGGATACAAAGATGCATACAATCCTATCCATCCCACCCTATTTAACTGGGACCTGGTCAAAATGCCTCTATCTAGCAACAGGAAGGACTAGAAAGTGGTTACAAACTATACAGTGAAAAGCCCTAATCTTCAAAACAAAACAAAAAACCCAAACAAACCCCCCCAAAACACACCACCTTTTTCTTTGGCACAGATAACCTTCTGGATAATAACTTTGTCTGTAAATAAGGGCTAAACCAAGTTAGAGAAATCCAGGGCCTTCTGGTCTTTCTATGTGTTGCAGTTCCTTCAACCTTTCATTATTTTTGCTGGAGGACTGGGGAGGAAGGGGGGGGGGGGGGTTTTTTTTTTTTTTTTTTTTTTTAAACCTAACTCCCTGAAATTTCAACATTTTCCTTAAAGCGCAGAGACTGCAGAGAACACTGCCAGGATCAGAACAAACATCAGATCACTGCAAACTACTTCTTTCTACCTTTTGAAGTTTATGAAAGCGCCTCACAGAATCAGAAATCTTACCTTTAATTTCTTTTAAGGAGTGTTTGAAATATTTTCTATACAGAGGTCACCTGTAGGTGCCCTTACTCAAAGCAAGTAGCATTTTAATCCCCCAACAGACCCTACTGGCTTAAAGCAAGGTGATTCTTAATTCAAGTGAATGCAATCTGGCGCATGCTAGAATATTTCTCCCCAGCAAAACTCTTGTCTAATGCATTTTTATTCAAGAACCAGTAATAAAATGAAGGGCTGATGTGGTGCTGATGTATTTCCTCATCTAAAATCTGATCAAAGTCTCATGTGGTCAAAAGATCAATATGCTTATATGTAAACCCCTCTCAATTTATACATATTTGATAGCCCATTTGAACCAAATGGCTAATCCAGGTATCAGTTTTCTATGCCCAAGACAAATGTGCCTCAATTATTTTCTGCTTGGCATCTCAAGTCTTTTGGGATGAGTTTTGTTGTAGCCAACCATAAAGCTAATCTGGAAGTAAGAAAAAATGTTCAAGAAAATTAACCAGTTTTCCTTGAAAAAAATTTCTTTTAAAAATCCTATTTTTAGGCAAACATTTTCCAGTTGCCAGCACTGGAGAGCAAGAGGCTGAGGGCAGAAGGAAAATTCCACAGGAGGCAACACACTGCATTGACCCGGGCAACATTTCAGCTCTGCCAAAGTCTTTAGAAAGCTCCTCTACTAATGCATTGGGACTGATGGCCAAGATCTATATTAGCTTTCTCACTGCTCAAGTTCCAGCCCCAGCTAGTATTAATCAGGAGGTCTGCACTGCACTAAACTTATGTTAGCTAATTCAGACAAAAGCATGAACCCCCTTTTCTATGCAACCACACCTGATCGTGGCTACATTTTGTCCTGAATACATCCCTGTTTCCACAGGCTATTAGACTGCAGAAAAGCAGAAAAACCAAAAGGGGAGGATTGGCAGTGGAGCATTTTTCATACTCAGTATATTTGCCAGCTATTTCTCCAAACTGCAAATAATCTGTTTGGACAGAATGTTTTCCAGCTAAAATGGCGAGCTTAGAAAATTCTTTGCAGTTGCATCTTTAGTTTTTAAAATAGGAGGTAGGCGGTTAATGTCTCAAATCCAATCAAATATTTTGACCTATTTTGATTGGTCAGTTTAAAAAAACCCCAAACCACAACAGTCAAGTCTGCTTGGATTTCATTCTTTCTTTCAGAGCCATCCATATAGTGAAAAGAGACATTCACAAAGGTTACGCTTATCTTCAGGGTAACTAAGCAAGCTACAGGAGAAAATTGCCCTCACTAATCACATTTTGTCATTAGAAAACCAGGATCAGTGAATGCTCAACAAAGGAAATCAACAGAAATTAGAGAGGGGATTTGAGTTTGCAACAGGGACTCTGTTGTTGTCACACAATTCCCACCCCGCCTCCATGACACTCTTGACCCAGTTGAGGTGACAGGGAAAGGAAGAAGTTTGGAGCAAAGATTTCTAATCCTTTTACAATGTCTCACAGCATCGGTTGGGAGATTTAACCTGGGCTTGGAGGATGCTACACGGTGGGCCTAGATCTTTGCTACTAAAGAAGCTGCAGCCTCTAGCTCCTGCAACCTACCTAGGAACTCCCCACTTGGAGTTCCACCATGACCACAGCTTCTCCCTTGCCTCCACATCACAAAAACCTCACCAGCACCTCCTCTCACCACACCAGTGAGCTCTGAAGCTGGCATGCTAGCCACTAGCACTAGAGGAAGAGTGTCCTAGAGAGCACAGGCTACTGTCAGTACAAATTTCCCACTGCCCTGCAGAGTACATCTACACATCGGCTGCTGACCTAGAAATACAGTTGGATCCAAAACACATGGATTAATTTTCTCTTAAAAATGTTCAAAATTTGGAAAATGTGACCAGTGCAGAGGAAGAGCTTCACAGTCAGACACCACCTCTGTCAATAGGTTAATCTTCTGCTCAGTGCCAACAATTGGATTGCACTGAGCAGACAAGCAGCAACACCACTTATCTAACATTGAGCACTATATCATCCTTACAAGGGGTTGAGCAAAGCCTAGCGAAGATACGAGGACCATCCAGCTGCATCTAACACAACCTGCAAGCCACGCATAAAACCAGCCAGCTGGGCAAACACGTGGCACCGCTCACCGTCAACGCTCCTTGCTCACTGACTTTATAGAGTATTGGGGAAATAGAATCCTTCCCTATAAGGAAGTCTTGATATGTCTGGACAAGGAATATCTCCTCTTGATGGTATGGACCCAGAAAGTGCTGACATGAATCAAACTTACTGCTTGCCCCTCCCTGCCCCTCTCCAGCCTCCTAAAAATAGCCATCATAAGATGTCTATCAAGACATGGAGCCTCCTGTCACTTTGCCCTAAGAAAGCTAAAGAACTCGCCAAGGGGAGGGACCGCTTCCTTCTGACACCTAATCCAGGCAATGCCGTCAGCACCGCCGGATAAATAAGGGGAAGAAAGGCCAGGAAAGCAGGACCACTCTCGAGACCTCTCAGCTAATCCCTCCTGCCCGTCTGCTGCTCTGCTTTTCCAACTCTCAACCATGGTGGGTCCAATGGAAAGCTAATGGTTAGCAGTGAGCCAGAGTATTTTACATAAGTAAATGGGGCTTCTCGCTCTAGCCGGGGGGGAAGGACAGTCCAGAAGACAGTTTAGGTTTGCTTGGCTTTCCTCCTTAAACCTAAAGGACTATGCGAAGTTTTCCAGTTAGCCTCAAGTTCTGCACCAGGCAACGGTAGACATGCGGCTCCTGTAGCTTCAGACAGAAGGGTTACAATTTGCTAGTGCAATGCTAAGCATTTTTTTCCAAATCGGATGCAACCTGCTAAAGTGGCAGAGGAAAATAGTAATATTTTTATATAAGAAAATATCATAGTTTAGTACTTTATAAAACAATGTACTGTCAAAAACTAATTTAAAACTTTAAGGACCTTAAGGAATTGGTTTAATTTCTATGGTAATGTCAAAAAAGCTGCTTGTTAAGCAATATTACTTCAAATGGTCTTAATAAAATGGGTCTATACTAAAACAGTAAATGACCTAATGGTACATTAACGACGTTTTTGTTAGTTAAGAGACTTCAGATTTTTGTTGCTTCTAGCCACAACCCTGGATTTCCCTGGGATGCAGATTTTAACAGAATCTTTAAAAATAGACCTGGTGATGCATTTTTACAAGGGAATTTGCTAGTTTAGGTTGCTATAGCCCAATTACATTAGGCAAGATAGATGTGAGAGCAGTCAGCTACTTTATGCTATTTGCTTTCTCTCAGTGCATTTTCAGCAGTACTAGTTCTCTTTTTTTCTCTCTTTTTCTTCCCAACTGCAGTCCTTCACTCCCGACCAAATTAATGGTAAGTGAAATAAAAGTTAAACTTTAACAGTGGGCAGGAGGGGGAACATAATGGCTACCGAATGCTACATATTCACTAGTCTTAACAGCTCTTTTGCTATCTGCATTACTTCTGCGCATCTGACAGGCCACATTTTTGCTGTTTTGGAAGATGACTCATGGATTGAGCTGGATGCTTTAGAAAACAAACAGGTTCTCCCCCAGCCCCTCCTTCCTAAGCTATTTTTTGTGATTGATTTCCTTCCAACAGATCGAGTTCTCCAAGGAGCAACAGGATGGTAAGTTACAAGAGAGCCGATGTGTTTTACATGTACGTGGGTTCAGAGAGGAGCTACAGGCTCAGAAGTTTAACCTTTACAAAAAGATAAGCTAGGAATTCAGCTGGTATAAATCACCACACTCTTGACTTCAGAGGAGCAGTGCTGACTTATGCTGAACAAGAATCTGACTGTAGATTTACATGTAATTTATCTGGGTGCTTATGTGCTGCCCAAGCTGAGAAGTTTATGCCATGGCATGAAGAGGAAATATGCTGGTGTTACCAGCTCTATCTACTGAACGTTTTTCAGTTGTGCTCCTGTACTGGCTGTTCCCAAGGATGCTGAAAACAGGTCTTGCATTTGAAAGTCATGGGGGAAATAGGCAGACGAAGGAAAACAAGAAGAGGGATTGAGCTGAAAATTTAACTTAGCTGCAGTGATATCACAATTTTACATGAACAGAAGATGCAGGAGGCGTACATGTCACTTTTGCTGGGAGGTGTTGTGGAAGGGGAGAAAGAAAGGCTGTTTTACTGTAAATACATTCATGAAGCATGGAAATAGTTAGCAAATAAGTGACTTGTGTAAACTGTTGCATATAAACACATTAGTCTGGATATGCTGCAATTCTTGAGCTTCTTGTTGTATCCTCTGCTTCACAAGCCACCAGCAAGTTCCAATTTTTTTTCCACTCTGCTAGAAAGAGCCAATTAAAAATTCTGACATGAACGAAAGTCCCCGTTAAAGCTCTGGAAATCTAAGCTGTAGTGTTTTAAATATCCTAAGAGGCGTGTCTGTGTTATATTAAATAATGTAGGTTTTAAAAGAAAAAAGTCAAAAATTCAATAGCAAATATGGTAGACTTCTCACTGTGAACAAAATATTTAGAATGACAGGTACAAGGATTTACTAGAAATCCAGAGGGAGAGGAATAGTTAGAAGCAGGTTTTAAGAGAGCCCTAAACTTTGTGAACACCAGCCTGCTCTGGGTTACACCATCAAAGCAATAGGGACAGGTATAGTGCAACAAGCGAGACTAGAAACAGGTCTCTTTTTGCAGTCCAAACACTCCTGGTCATAAAGAAAATTATTTAGACTCTTCCTCACTTTTTAATTCTAAAACTTCTACAAAAGGGTTGGGAGGGTTTATGGAGAAATGCCATCGATTCAAAGCTGCTGGCATGCATAACAAAGCAAAATATTTCTTTCACCTTCCCTACATATTTCAGATCATCCAGCTGCTGCAATGCTGTGATGACTGAACCAAGCAGCAGAGCAATTAAAAGCTACTTGAGAGAGGGAGAATTTACCAGGAACAGAGATGCCCCACCCTCAGTAACTATTTCCATCCATGCAGGCTGATGCACCAGCAGCTTGGTAGTACCCTCCTCAGAGAGGGATTTTAGACATGCTTATTCCAGCAGAGGTATAAACTAGGACTATATATATATATATATACACACACATATATATATATATATATATATATATATATAAAACCTAAAAGACAAACCCCACAGCAAAGATATATTGCAGTGAAATGAATGCCTGAAAGACCAAAATAAAATGAGGCCTTTTCTCCAAGCTGGGGAGCAGTATTCAGAACCCAGTGAACATAAAACTTTATTGGATTTACAAAACAGAAAACTCTCCTGATGGCTTTGCCAATAGCGAACTGGCATTGTTTTATACCTTGCTCTGGCTAAATGTCATTAATGCACCAGATGAAAGATCAGATCATATGGTATAAATCACTACAGCTCCATCCACCTCAGCTGCTAGAGCAGGAGCTGATATCAAGTGGGTATATTGTAAAGGGAAGCTCTACACAGGTCCAGAAGGCCTTGATTTCATACCCTGCAATAAAAGCTGTAAGGGGAGAGAGTTAGCAGTAAAGGGCTATAGGTCTCTCACATCAGACAGTAAGAGGATTAGTTTCAGATGTATTAGATTACAGCCTAGCAGGCTGACGTCCTGTATCAGCAGTTTTACTGGGTGCCAGCAACTCCTCCACTGAGGCGGTATATGGATGGCTAAAGCAAGAACCTAAACACCTCTGCATCACACGTCTCCAGCACAAGATGAATGAAGACATGATTTGAAATGTGGTTTATTACTCCTAAATCTGCACCAAGGCACAAAGAGCATTCCACCTATACACGCTGTGAAACACAAAGCCTGCCTAGCTGCTGGAAGCACACCACAGCCAAGGGAAAAACATGGTTTACATGGAGCTAAAACATAGCATCACCAGACACTGCAGTGCAGAAAAGATCAATGGCATTGTCCAAGATGTTCTTGGTTTGTGAGGTTTGAAGATAGATTTTTAGCTAGATCCTTGACTTCCCCATCCCCTTTTTTTAAAACACATTTCTTTATTCATTGCAACAAATACTCTAAAAAGCCTAAAAAACATAGTAAGATAATTAACATGGAACTTTGCAACAGAAGATGAAGACCAGCAACACAATGAAGGCAACCGTCTGTGCTGATTTTTGTAGGAGAAATGTCTGTACCCCAAGCCCTTGGTCAGCAGCAAGGGGGAAATAAGTGAATACTGACCACTTGGCAGCACTGAAAGAAGCAAAGTCTCAAAGTGTACACATTGGACATGCACTGGGATAAAGCACCACACAAGTATTACCACTGGAAAAGCTAGATATTCATGGATCTGTAAGAAGCAGGGACAGATTGCAAAGGGCAGACAAAGGAGGGAACAAACAGGACTAGAATTATCACTGTAAGGGAACTTTAAGGGAAAACAAAAGTAGAAGC
Organism: Egretta garzetta; assembly: GCF_000687185.1. Taxonomy (NCBI): domain Eukaryota; kingdom Metazoa; phylum Chordata; class Aves; order Pelecaniformes; family Ardeidae; genus Egretta; species Egretta garzetta. Next base: position 2,129,536 of record NW_009258281.1, read on the forward strand.
ATTTGAAATCCACCTTACGTTTCCCGTTAGCACTGTGTAGTTGAAAGGCTGGGACTGCAGGCAGGACCCATCTAAGCAGGCAGATGTTTTGCACTTCTAGGTATTTTGACAGAAGAGTCCCAGTCCTCTGGGTGAGATAAGGTGGAGTGGATAATAACATTTTTACCTCCTGCTGCTATGTCATGTAAAGAAACCTATTCTTTAATGGTAATATTTGTAGAAAGCTTATCTTTCCCTGTGCTTAGAATAACTATGGGGTCAATCACAAAGCTATTGAGGGCTATTAGAGCCAGGAAAGCTATGAAAAGTAGATATAAAAGATTAAAAATAGTGAAACCAAAATGTCAGAGGGGAGGAGTTTTTCTTGGGATCGTGAGCCAAAGGTTCCCCTGACTAACTTCCCCGGAGTTGGAATAAAGCCAGGAGACAACAGGCTCACATCTTTGTCAATACAACTTGTCAATAGGGAGCTGCCTGGCTCAATTTAACTGTTGCTTTTCCCTTGCAGACTTCAAGGAGGCCTTCCTCCTCTTTGACAGGACTGGTGATGCCAAGATCACCCTGAGCCAGGTTGGCGATATCATCCGGGCACTGGGGCAGAACCCTACAAATGCTGAGATCAACAAGATCCTGGGCAACCCCAGCAAAGAGGGTAAGTACCTTACAGTCTTTCAGGGGCCCTTCTTCAGGCTGCAGCACTGTAATTAGGCAACATCAATATTTACAGCAGGAGGGAGAGGAGCTTTTGTTCTGATAGGAGAGCAAAGGCAGGGGGAGGCTCTGCAGCAACAATACATGGAATTTCTCCAGTTCCTTTTGAGGAGGATGATGATGGGGAAAGAAGGAAAACCTTCTCCTTAGGCTAAGGAGAATTGTCCGTAGGGATCATTTTGGTGTTAACTTGCTGTAGGTGTAAGACGCACAAATTGCTGCTCACATTCAATCTGTGCCCCTGCCCTCGCTGAGGAGCTGCAAGTCCATTTCTAACAGCTGATACTCAGCTCTTCAGGTCCTTCCAGCTCAGGACCTTCTGCATAAACCAAGACATGCTTTGGGACTGGAAACTCACCTGTACATTTCGGCTGGCTGGGGTGGTCTGCTCAAAGCTCCTACAAACCTGGGCATGCTGAGGCATATATCGGCCATTTATTGTAGCAGCCATTTTCTATTTTTCTCCCCTCTTAGAGATAAAAGAAATAGTAAATACTGTAGTCACCTCCTCCTAACAAGGATCTAGCTGCATATGATCCCTGATTTCAGTCATGCATAACCATATTAAGATGGGCTAAATGATATCCAAACCCTCAGGCCTGGTAAAGGCAGCACTGAGGAACAATTCAGAAGACATGAGTTAAGCATTAGCACCAGCAGGAAGCAAAGAGCAGAGGACTAACACAAAAGTGAGACCATGACAGTACTTTAAGTGACTACAGCAATAACTGACAGTGATTTTTATATAGCTGGGTAGTAAAATAGTTTCTGTAAACAACTGTAGATTCAAAAGTCTCTCCCATGTTTCCATCTATTATATTTCATCACAGTCCAGATGAAGGCTGCTTTTTGCAAAGATCTGGGGGGCACAGAGGGGGGCAGGGGGCATCGGAGAAGCTTTTTATTTGGCAGCCTTGCTCAAACAAAAAACATTTGGGGAAGGCCTCACTGAGGACTGCAACTTCCAGAGCATGAGACCAAAGGGGTTAGATGCACTATGCTTGAGTCCTTAAACCTCCACACTGAACATGTTAAATTTGGACTCCACCCCCGCTGGACATTCCTGGTTTTAATTAGTTTATTCTTTTGCTAATAGTCTCTGCTACCACATCCAAGAGACCCTGAAGAGGTCAGTAACATGATCTCAGCAACTTCAGGGGCTTGTCTAAGTCTCAACGTCCCACTCTCGTTACCTTTTTCCACGGCTTGGGGTTCAAAATTTCGGTTTCAATGTATACTGTAGTCCCCCCACTCCCAAAATCCTTTCAAAGATCAACTTGTACAGCAAGTTTCATTTCTGAAAAATACAACATGCACACAAGCATATAAAATTATGTGAGAAGCGGGGTGGAGCAAGGATGTGAAAATTAACCCCCACGATAAGAAAGAATCCAGAAACCACTAAAACCTGAGGCAAAGACTAAAGGATAGAAAGAGGTGCGTAAATGAGGTGGGGAGGCTCTCCCACATTTGAGGGTGAATATCCCAAAAGAACACATGTAGCAGTATCTAGCATGTAGCAACTGGTGCTTTCTTTCCAGAGATGAATGCCAAAAAAATTACGTTTGAAGAGTTCCTGCCCATGTTGCAAGCAGCTGCTAACAACAAGGAACAGGGTACCTATGAAGACTTTGTTGAAGGTCTGCGTGTCTTTGACAAGGAAGGCAATGGCACAGTCATGGGGGCTGAACTCCGTCACGTACTGGCTACTCTGGGTAAGGGGTCATCATCTCTGTGAGCACTTCAAAAACTGCTGCCATTTGAAGGCATGAGAGAGGGAGGAAAGATATTCTAATCATGTTGGAAACGTAGGAGGCTACAAAGCCAGACAAGACTCTGGGTTTCCTAACTGGGAATTGTAAGAAAAGCGGACACAAAACATAGTAGAAAGCCCAAAGGAAAGGGTTTGGTTTATTACTTCTAAATTCAGACTAGGTATTAAAAGTGCCTGTTATTTGAGGATAGAGAGACTCATGGAGTATCTCCGAGTTGGAAGGGATGCATAAAGATTGAGCCCAACTTCTTGCTCGTCGCAGGACTACCTAAAACTAAACCATATCATTCAGACACTCCTTGAACTCTGATAGGGTTGGTGCTGCAACCACTACCCTAGGGAGCTTGTTCCAGTGACCAACCACCCTCCCAGTGAAAAACCTCTTCCTAAGGTTCAGCCTGAAGCAGCCTTCATACCATTTCCTTGTGTCTTATCACTGGTTACCAGAGAGGAGACCAGCACCTCCCTGTCCGCTGCCTCTCTTGAGGAAGTTGTCAAGAAGTTGTATGAAAAGGCTGGATGCCTCAGTGAGGTAAAACACAGGGACAAAGATAGAGGATTTGCCGCACAGTTTCTTCACTCTGTAGGAATAACTAAAATGCCTGTGTCTATACGCATGTGCAAAACTTCTAAAGAAAGTTAAAAGTAATAAAGCTCAGTTCAGTTATAGGTCTTTTTGTTACTAACTCAGAAAACAGGGAAAGCTTTTCAAAAAGCTTGTAGGGTTTAGCCTTGATTATGTGTCTGTGGAAGAATTAACCGAGCTCTCTCCACTCTCCAGGTGAGAAGATGACAGAAGAGGAAGTAGATGAACTCATGAAAGGTCAGGAAGACTCCAACGGCTGCATCAACTACGAGGGTAGGTGCAAACGTTCAACACCCTCTCACCCTACGTTTTTTCTCTCTCCCTCTCACAGAGTTTCACTGCAGTTGGCTTTTAGCTTCTCAGCCAAACCAGTCAGACAAAGCTACAGCTGAGTTAGGTTGAAAGGCTTATCCATGAAAACGACAGTTGCAGTATGCTTAGCTTATAGTCACTCTACTCAAAAGACTAGATTCAGCTGCAGCAGAGACAGCTACTTCAGTCAGCTCTAGACACTGACTTTCTGTAGAGCCGTCGTAGTGACTGGAACCAATCCTATAGCTAATGCTTAGACAAAGTGCTCTATTCATCACATATTTAGTGTTATCACACTTAAGCAGGAAGAGAATTTGGTTTGTACAGCATTAAACACTTACAACTTTCTATCACAATGTTGGGTCAAGTCTGATCAGGCATGTGTGTTTTTAATGCCAACAGCTCAGGAACAGCTATTATTTTTAAAGGTATTTCCCAAAGTAACATTTGCTGCTCCTTCTAACTAGCCTATCTGTATTTTTCCACAGCGTTTGTAAAGCATATTTTGTCTGTCTAAGTGGACTTCCCCAGATACCAAATGGTATGTTCTTCTCATTTTGCACACTTAACCTTGTCTGTTTGCTATGATTAAAGGCTTCTACGTGCCCATGGTCAGATTTAGGTTACAAAAGCAACCTGACACCATCTTCCAAATGATACAAATAGAACAAAATGAGACTGTTGTCCAAGAGCAAAGAAAACAGCACTGTGGATTCTTGGGTCTTGTTCACAGCTCTGTAACTGGTTAGAAATTGTGTTCAGTAGATTTTTCAAACACACTCAAACTGTGAAAAGAAATGCTCAGTTTATTCATGAGCATGGAAACGCTCAGGCTTAAATATCACCCTAGATCTCTGTTGTCATACAAAATTAGAGTTTAAGCTATACAAACTGACAGCCTGAGACATTTATCCTATAAGCACATAGAGAATTGTGGGGTTTTTTTTTTAAAAAAAAGAAAATCAAAGCAACACCTTCTGATAATTTGTAGATTTCTGTAAAGACAGAGTAGCCTGAATAATTGTGTGAACTACTGAGAACAGCTCTTCAAACAAAATAATAATCTGAAAAAGAGTATTCTAACAGTCATGATCAGTAGTCAAAAGAGGGCTTCAAAAGTACTAGCAGTTCTTCTACAAGCAGGGAAAAAACAAAAACCCCCACAACCTTGATACACTGCTATTTTGTCCAAAGAAAAACCCAGCAGCTGTCTTTAAAATGCAAATGTAAAATATCATAGGTCTGTGGGATTATATGAACTTAGTTACTCTAGCCCACGAAAGACACGTTCCCAACTCCTGTGTGAAACAACAAATACCTCAAAATAGAAATCAAGGGCTCAGCTTGTCATTTTGCAAGTGTTTCTTCAGCCAACATTAATTTCGAGTCCAACTCTCTCATTTCTTCCCAGAACAACTCAAATTCAGAAAGATCAGATGGCACTCAAGATTTGCCTGAAATTCTTGTCACCATCAACATGGAAACTGCACAGAACTGGATGATGTGCCTCCAACCTCATCACTTTTTACCAGTGCATCCATAGGTATCACCTCTGGGTCACTACACTTCCATTTAAAAAACCTGAACTTTCACCAAGGCAAGCTAGATGGAATAAACTGCTACTATCCAGGATCCATCCATCCCAATCATCTCTTTCCATGTTGTTTGCATTGAAACATTGTAATCTCTTGGAAAAATAAAGCATCAATAAATCCCTGTGGTCACTTTGTGGCTATAAAGTCTTTTTTTCCTCTAAAGCTGTTCAGTCCCACTCAAAGCAGCACTCAGCACTTCATTTATTTTCTCTGTATACTGTATTTCACAAAATAAAGTTTTATGGAAAAAAAATGTAGACATCTCCAGGAGGTCACTCTACTTAATCTGGATGAAAAGCGTTTTCTTTGGGGACTGGGAGAAGGAGTAATTAGGGAACTACCACCTACATGAGCACTTAAGCATTTTTGGGATAAGGAGACCTGGTAGCTGGTGTCAGAACAGCTCCCAAGGTGGCACCTGCCCTGGCACACCAGGCAAGACCCAAAACCAGCTAGGGTGGCCCTGCTGCGAGTTGTGGGGGCAGGCAGAGCCATTCTTCCCAGCAAAATCTCCTCTGTAATGCTTCAACAGCAGGTCCACAACACTATCAGGAAGGGACCCTAGCTACTGCATGTATTTATAGCTTAATGGACAACTAGAAAAAGCAATCAGAAATATCAGCCACCCTGAAAGGCTCTGTATCTGGGACCTGCCCCTGGGGCAGTCATTCCCTGGGTCATGCCATGAGGAGTCCAATTAGCTCTTCTGTGGGAATAGCCATTGCTCGGGGAAGTATTGTTTCCTGTACATCTCTGCCCTTAAATGTAGCTCCTCTCTCTTCTCCTTAAGCATTCATGAAACTGCCTTAATCCCCAACTGAGTGTCAGCTTGTTCTATTAAAATCCGACTTCGCCTTATTAAGTTACTATGCACGAAATGCCCGTAATTCAAGTGCCAACAGGTGCAGCAGGGCACAGCGGGGGCGGCTGGCACCAGAATAAACTGCAGCCGTTGAAAGAACAGCTGCCCCTTTTCTGAGGCTTCCCCAAAAAAATCTCCCATTTAAACCCTCACCATGCTGGTAGACAAGGCCAAATGAATCTCTGAATTATACCCTGACTTATGCCAGCAGGTAGTTTACAAGGGGTTGCGGTAGCTACCCGCACAATGGGAAAAACCCTTGAGAGAAGGAAGAAAAAAAAAAAGGAAGTTGTTATTTAACCTTATCTTAAAAAGGCAACAAAAAAAGTGTGAGATGCATTAAAGCAAGTTATTTATAGGGACTCAGCCCAAAGGGCATTTCACAAGGGACTGTTAGACACCTTACTGTTCCTCAACATACTGCCTATACACACATGCTCCATGTGGTTCCTCTTCCAAGAAACAGTGGATCTCAGTTGCTGGGAAAGCAAACAAACAAAAACCAAAACAACATTTCACCATATAGGCTGTCAACCTCCTTTTTACACTGCCCTGTCACACTGCCTTGACATGTGGTCACAGAACCAGCCTAGTCCAAGGCTGGACACAGCCCTAAAGGGAAGACTGAAATTTCCATCATATTTTCCTTTCTGAAATCACAAGTTTTATTAATTTTTAAAATATTTGGAGCACAAGCCCAGATGACTAACAAAATGGGATGACTTCTCATCAGTGCAGAAGTAGAGAGATTTTTAAGCCACCCATTGTTAAAAATGCACATCCATAGTTTTGTTTAAAACAAAATGCCAGATTATGAGACATAGCCAGCCTGACAGTATTTCTCTGAACTCTAATTGCAAGGAACCAACATAGCATTACCTAGACTACTCTCACTCCTCAAAAATTAAAGCAGAAATAATTTTTATAGACAAAACAGAAGAAAACAAAGAGAATACTCCTTTCCCGTTAAACTGAGTCTCAAAGTATTTCATAGAGCTGCACAGGGAATCGATTTTATGCTATGCAAAGGTTGTAGTAATTTTAAAAAATCCCTACCCCATAAATAATTTTTAAAATAATTTTTAGAAATACCCACAAATGTTCACGTTCTTATAAGACCAAAACATTCTGGGGTGATCTTAAATAATTCAGCCATTTATAAAGAATGGAGAACTCCTTATATACCAGCCTCTTTCAGCTAGTGTCAGCTTCAACATAAACAATTTTTTTGTTTTATTATTTATTTTCAGAATGTAGAAACAAGATATTTTGGAAATTTAATGACATTGGGTTTTTTTAATTGAGAAACACACCAAACCCTCTCTTACAGTCAGCTTTAATTTCATCAATAAATCCCACCCAAATGACACCCAACCCAAAAGCACAGTTTGCAAATGCCTAAACAGCTCTGGTGCCTCATCTGTAGGAGAGCACGGAAGCCTCTTACTTTGCCTTAAAACCATATAAAGGTTGAACTTGATTCAACCTACTGCCTCCATACTAGGAAGACAAGCATCGCTCAGAGCTCTGATCCTGGGGAATGCTCCTCAAAAAAGGCTGCTTCCTCTTATATTTTTTGTTCACCTAAGGAAAGAAATACTCCGCATAAGAAGTACCACTGCACTCCCATACAGCACATGATGCACCATGACTGAGCTCCTCCTTTACCTGCAGAGAGAGACTGAAGACCCCGGCAGCTGGGGAAGGCTGCCCTGCATCTGCTCAGGCTCTTAATGGAAAAAGCAATTCTCAGTCCGTCATCCGACACCTCTCGCCATCATTACATTTGCTTTGTATTTTAAATAGAACATTGTTAATGAACATACTTTCCATTACCCAATGCAACTGACAGTTTAACTAATCAGGAACAAGGCTAAATCCCTAGAGAAAGGTCAAGCTGCAAATCACTGGTCCTTGCTATGCAGCACTAGACACAGCGACCAGCACCGTGGAGCAGGCACCCTACAAAACCAAGGCAGAAAGCTCAGAACAATTGAGGAGAGGTGGTCACCAAGCCCAAGAACGTAATTCTGCTCTTGACACAGGCTGCATTGATTGAGAGCAGGCTACCACCACACATATGAGCAAAGACACCTCCACAGCTGTTTCTGCCAGGCCAGGAATAGCTGAGAAGCCCTTCTAAGAGGGGGACTTGTATGCACTGAGCGGGATGGATTTCAGTCAGCAGGGAATGGCAAGAGGAGCAGCGCCTCTCTGTCTAGCACCACTCGAGGGTCCAGATCCTTGGCTAGGAAAAGGCAGAGGCTGTTTTGTACTACTCATGGTGCTTTGCTTTGGAGGTATGCCAGGCCCAAATGGGCTTGCGTGGCTATCCACACTATCAATGCCTGCCAAAGAGACCGTCAGGCATAGCCTCCTGTCCCCATTGCCCCACTCGTATCACAGGTGCTTTCCTCTTACATGCAGGAATCGAGTGTCAAAAACATGGACACCGAGCTCTTAAAATGAAGGACGTATTTTAGCATTCCATCAATGTTCTCCCTAGTCTTGGACTAGAATTTAATTTATTTTAGAAGAACGGTCTCCAGACATTGGTTGGTGCAGTTCTGTGGGGAAACAGAGACCAGATGGACAGAAAGGGGCATTTATCCAGGGCATCAAAGCACAGCAGACAGGAGTGCCTGATGTGTCAGGAGTTATTTACTGGTCTTACAGCACCTGAGCATTGCACACAGCACGCTCCACCCACTGCTCCAAGCTCATTTGGGCAAAGGTTGTTCAGACATGTCTCCTCACAACCCTCTCTGTGTAGCTTTCTTTTCTCGCTCCCAGGAGCTGCTAGACACTGGTCATTTCTCCCTCTCACCTACAGACTAAGAAACCAAGTAAGCACAACAGCAGCTATGTCACTCTTCCCTAGAGCAAGAAGGAATAGAAAGTGCACTAATTGACCCTAACCCTTCAGGAGCCAGCGTATATCATATACTCACTGCTGCCTCACAGCATCAACCCAAGGCTCTGAAGATTTGCCATCTATTTGGAGACATTTCCATCACTTTTACATGACAGCAACATATGTGATTATTTCCTATTACTGAGGTGCCCGACATCGCTATATAACATCATCTGAGTCCTTCACACAGATCTGCTAGTCCTGACCCTCATGCCATGATGGCAAACCCAAGAAAAGAAAGTTTGGCAAGGACGTCCTCTTTCTGGCAGGCAAACTTGGCTGTTCATATCACTAAGCCCTCTCAGCCTTCGTATCCATCTTCTCTACATTAGTACCAAGGTATTAAAAAGCCACAGTATGTACAACACTCCTGTCTGAACAAACTCCACAAATGTAACCCTCCAGTAAACTGGATTCCACACTGAAATATTTTCTTTTTTCACATGGCTCCTCTCTTACGGTATTTCATACCTTTATTACAAAAAAAGCTGTTCCACTTTAGGTTTTCAATGAAATCTCAGGCTTTAAACAAGACACGTTGAAACAGTCATCTTCCAGGTACAATCCTACTGTCCATGTAGTCCTGCTACTGCTTTATATCTACACCCTTCTTATGCCAGGGAGGCTGACTTTTATAGGAATATAAGGAAGTGCTCAAATATGTAATGAAGAAAAGATGCTTCCTCAGTAACCTATTCCTCATTTATTTTATGATGAAAAATGCAATACTTTCTCATTTACGCAGGCACTTACATTTACTTCAAAATGAAATCTGAAATGCTGCTGACAATGCAAAATTTCACTCTCACATCTACCTTCTAGATTAATTGGCACAATACATATCAGACCACAGTTTATTAGAGCATTAAACTGAACTTCCCATTACCAAAACCTATGATTTGGGAAGACAGTATAGATTAGTTCATAAACATTTAATTTCTCCACCAAAGTAGCAATGATGGGTAGCAACACTCCTAAATCAAACCGTTTGTTGTAAAAGAAAGGCTATTGCCAATCCTCTGGAAAGGCCTTGCACTAAGAAATGAATGAGGGAGATTGATAAAAGCAATAAAAATGCATATTTCCTCAGCAGCATGAAAAGTATTTCAAGAGAGACTGTTCACACTGGTGAAAAGAAACAGTGACGATAATTATTATTTGCCACTATACTTCTAAGCAGAAAAATTAATTTTTATTGTGTCTCCATTGTTTACACACATTGTTTATTCCCTTAAGGGTGTACAGTCTTCTGCCGGATGAAGGGCATTTAGGCACGGAAAAATGTTGCAGGGTGAATTTCAGCCAGCGGCATGGCTCCAAGGGAATTCAGCTCCTGCCCAACCTCACAAACATCTGCTGAAGCTCACTTGGCCTCTTCATGGTCTCAGGAGTGAAAATGGGCAATGAGGAGCATGTTAAGAGAGGGACCAGGAGGTGGACAGCACAAAGTCTTGAGAAAGCCAATAACAAAAGCAGCACCTCATGGTAGCTCCTCAGTTATGTTCTCTATAGCCATCTGGAACACTTCTCCTTGGTCCCCTGTTCTCTGTGCTGACCTTTTGCTTTCTCACCTTCCTGTTGTATACCAGACAGCAAAAGGAACAGACCACTGTGCCTCTGGTCTGCATCAGAGCACATAGGTTTGAACAATTTCCAACCTCTTTTGAGCATGCTATGTAGTACAGGTCATATCCATTTTCCATGAAGGCAGATCCTGAAGAGAATCAGAAGCGACATGGTGTGCATAACACCTCACCAAGTCCAGCCACACTTGACGTTATTTCCCAGGGCTCTGCTACAAGGACCAAGAGATCACAAGTGAACCTCAGTCATCACATGGAGGAAGAAGAATAAATGTCTCTCATGGTTGCCATGAAACTTGTGAAGCAGGCTTAGAAGTGAGAAGGTGCAGAAACAAAGCACCCATAATTTGTTACATTTGGGGAAAACCAAGCCTCATGTGTCTTTCAGCCAATCACATTTGGGGGCTTTTGGACTTGAAACTCAATTAATGCATTGTGTAGACTTGCAGTTGGGAGCCATAGAATGCTTGTATTGCAGGGAAGGAGCCTTGTGATATGACAAATAAAAAAAAAGTTTATTTTCAGAATAAAAGTATTATTTAATTAAAAGCCCCTTCTGGACCTGGCACAGTTGCACAAGTTTCCATTTAAAAATCTCTACAGCATAGCCACTCTTAACTTTTCACAGCAAGATGTAAAGAAAGACAAAATACTGAAGAAACCCAGCAGTCAGTACAGCACAGTGTTCACAACCTCAAAAGTTAAAACTTTATTATCACAACCCCCCTATTGAGTGTCTCCTTCATTTCGCATGCTCTGCATATGCTTCAAAGAAGAACGACACTGATCATCTCTGCCCACAGCTACAGTGAGAATGGTGGTATTTAGTTTCCTACAACCTAGCTAATTAGCTAGTCATAACAACATAACCCTTATCCACCCTGCAGTAAGTTTATAGAGTGTCTGGGGATACCACACAGTATTAAATGCTTGGAGAGAGGCTACAGAGTGCCTGTGGATCAGTTTTAAAGCCTTACAAGAAATTATGACAAAATAAGGCCTTAAAATAGCTACTAAAAAAAGAAATTTCCACCCACCCCATCACTGAAGTGCAGAATAGCGTAGAGATCCATTTCCTAAAGTACACAAACAAAGTTTCTAGACTGCTCTCCAGAGTTTCTGGTACTCATAAAAAGGTCCTTTTTCTCTGAAGGGAAGCTCCTCTTTCCAGGCTCTCAGCCCCCATTAACTAAACCCTTTTCCAGGGATCAAGCAAACACATGCTCCACTGAACCCCAAAAGCCCTGGCAAAAATGAGACAAAGCTACACCTCCTTCCAGGTAAAATGGATTGATTGTTTCCTACACTCTTGTTACAGAAGAGGCACCTATCCTAAACTGGGTATCATTCAAGGAGCAACACAAACATTGTGTATATTAACATGCCAGGTACACCTGGTACCCCAGGGGAAATTGGCGATGGGCATTTTATGCTCACTCCTTAGGCTATCACATTCCTCAGCTCTATCACTTCAGAGATACAAAACCAAAATAAGGTTTCTCTTTTATCTTTCCAAGTATCAGCTCTCCAGACGTTGCTCAGGAAGGCATTTTCTTTGGCTCTTTTGAGATAGAAATGGATCCATATTTACTCCATGCTGTACTGAACTCTACCCTTTTTCAAATCAATTTCCTCCATGCAAATGACAGTGCTTATTAACTCCCTCATTAGTTTAAAAAGTGGTTTCAAGTCAGAGTCTCTCATCTGTAACATTCCTGTATATCTGAAAAGCTAAGTTTGTTTTTAGAAGACAACAAATAAAACACCTCTGCCTTTGTTTATCTTATGAGGTTTCCTCTGGTCTGTTCCTTAGTCATTCATGAACATACCTGATCTTCTGAGCAAGGGCTGATGTTACTACTGTATGTCTTGCACATCCCTGATGGAATAAAAAACAGCAATTAGTTGAACCCGTATAGGCCATACCACACATAGCAAGAACACATTTTCAGATGAGCAGGACTTATCTACCTTCTTAGCAAGTTTGCTAAGGTTGTGAAACAAGTAATGTAAGCAAGACAGGCCAGTATCAACACAAGCTCAGAGTACAGCCCTGTAATCACAAGGCAGCCTTGCTAATCACTACAGTAGCATTACAACCATCCCAGCATACCTTTCTACATCCTCTGAGCTCAATACCTACACCTGTGCAAAGGTGGTGCTCAGCTATTTCAAGTTCTTGAAAGCAGCAAAGCATCTGTTAAAGAAATCTGTCTTTCCTCAGTGCAAATTAAACCCATTACATTAATTTGCAAGGTTCAGTAGTAGCTTCCACCACACCATTTCTGCCAAATTTGGTGCTATTCTCTTACACACAGACCAATTCTCTCCCAGCCCCTTGCTAAGCTGGGGATAGCTACAGAATTTAGGATTAGGAAACCCTAGCATCAAAGTTGCTTGGCACTTACAAAGAAAGAGTGGCTCATGGCAATGGATCTCAGTGCTATACTTATCATTTGAGCTCCACTAAACCAGTCAAATGGAGCAGCTTTCTCCCAAATACCAAACAAATTGTGAACATGAAGTCCGAAACTGTAAACATTGATATTACTTGAACAGAGACACTTTAAAATACTATTGGAAGTGCTTATTGCCACCACACAGAATGCCACTCAATTTGATTCTGATATAATAAAAGCTACAGAAGTATGTTTTCATACTTATACAAATACAATGCTGATTACACATACAGGGAGTAGCCCTGTTCTAGGAGATGATGCCATATTTGCACAGGCCTGTTTCACACAATACTTTCAACCTTCAGCAATACCCTAAGTATATTAATGTCTGCTGTTTTCATAAAATGCTTTTATGTGCCTTTTATATCCACAACCTGCTGCTCTGATCTATGTTACTTGAAAATTAAGTGCATTTTTAATGGTCCACAGCTTATTTATGTAGGACAACAGCTCTGATCAAGGGACAAACTTTGCTGAAATTTTGAATTCTTTAAAGCCACCTTTGAGCGCTTGTATCCTGTGCCACATGTTAAAGTGAACACAGACTGATGAACACCTGAGTAGCAGTTTCCTTCTTTGGTACCAGACTTAACAAAATCTCCCTACAGAGGAAACCAGGACTTCAGTCTGTAACTTCCATCTTGTCGTGGTTTAACCCGGCTGGCAACTCAGCACCACGCAGCCACTTGCTCACTCCCCCCTCCCTCAGTGGGATGGGGGAGAGAATCGGAAAGAAAATAAAAGGTTAGAGCCGAGGGCTGAGATAAAGACAGTTTAATAAGAGAAAATAATAATAATAGTAATAATGAGAATGATAACAGAATATACAGAATATACAAAACGAATGAGGCACAAAAAAAACCCCGAGCATGACGTTATATGGTATGGAATAGCTCTTTGGACAGTTTGGGTTAGCTGTGCTAGCTGTGCTGTACTCCCAGCTTGTTATGCACCTGGGCAAGCAGGAGAAGCTCAAAAAGTCTTTGAGTAGTCTGAGCACTACTTTGCAACAGCTGAAAACATCAGTGTGTTATCAACATTCTTCTGGTACTAAATCCAAAACACATCTTCACAGGGAGTGCTCTCTGAAACAGCTGCTCTTCTTGAGCGTTGGTAGAAGTAATTTTGAAATAATTTACTGAGCAACTCTTATAGTCCTGCTCCAAATCAGTACTACCACATGCTGAAAACTGCTGGCAGCTGTCCAACTAACAGAAAAAGATGCGTTGGCACAGACTTCAGGCCAGCATCCTAGATCGGCAACCCTTTTTACACATGATAGTTTGAAGTTTCATGTGAAAAGACCTAGGGAAAACAAAATGTTGTCCCATGGTGAGAGATCACCTGCCACCATCATCTTCAGGCCTGCCAAGTCACATTCTCAGCTCATGAGACTCTCACACTTGACTCCCACATCCTTCTCCCTGCCTCTACCCAGCGATTGCTGGACCTCACACGCTGGTCTTGGAGGGCTGTGGCATCTCTCTGGTGCCTCAAGGCACATGCTGAAGGAGCTGGCTCTCCTGGTAGTGGTGTGCCTATATGCCACATGTGGTCAGAGAGCAAGAGCACAATTGTGGTGCCCCACCAGGATGGAGGAATGAGAGCTGGTTACTGGGGGACCATGCCCTGAAGAGGCATACTTGAAAGCACAGGCATCAGCTGCAGCCCGTCTCTCTCTGTTGTACCATCTCGCACCCACATGACTAACACTGTGTGACCCCATGCAAAGGCACACTAAGGAGAGTCACATATCACGGGAGAAGTAAGCTGAGAGCTCTGCCTCTTTTTCCAGCTTGCCCTGCACTATAATGCCAACATGAAAAAGTTAGACGAAGAACACGCAGGTCCCCTGATGGGCAGACGTGCCTAACTGGCACCTGGGTTCTTCTTGAAAGAAGACAGCACATAAGCTTTAAATAACCTACTCAGAAATCAAACCTCTAGGCTATTCATATCAGACCTGAATAGTTGGACTCATTCTTTGCAACACAGACTGAAACTCTAAAAAGGGAATAAGTGCTTTGTGAGAGGGGTCCCTTGCTGTGTTTTCAAAACTTCTAGTCAGATCTTGCAGCTTGGCTTTACACATTAACACTATCACACGTAGCAAGACAGAGGAATACACATAACCATAGCTCTTTTAACAGGAGTCTCTATTATCCAAATACATAGACAGCCATCCAGCAGAAATCACCTTCAGGGCTTGTACATGGTGTTTACCAGCTGTAAAGAGGATCTCTCTTGAATGACTGATTAGCCAAGAAGAACATACCTATAAGCAGTTATCTTCCACTTCAGATTTGTACCTTGGATATAAAAATTTATTCTGAATATTCTTCTGAAAAAAGATAATTCCTTTTATATGGCTGTTCTGACCTGAATACACTTGTACAGTCTTCATATCTGGAGAATGGGTAGTCTTCAGATAAACAACAGGAACATGAAGTGTGACCAAAACCAAAACAGATTTCATTTCAACCTCTTACGCACAGAGCTTCACTTACTTACCTTTTCTCCAGGTAACCTACAATTCCCTTATTTGCTAACTTTGTATCTTTCAAGGCCATCTGAAGTTTTTTTTTCAGCAG